>NW_026536026.1:0-392500 GCF_028551555.1 Melozone crissalis
TTTCTCTCAGTTGGCAAACTGCGCACACAATCGCAGTGTTGTACAGCTTGTTTCATCACCTTTGCGAAGTTGCCGCTCTCTCCGGCTCCCGGAGACGAAGAAGCTGCTTCTTCGCGCAAAGACGATTCTGCCGCTCACAGTGCTCTGCGGTGTGCGCCTTCTGCCGAAAGAGGTCCGGGAGCGATGCTTAGCTCTGCAGAGAACCATACGTGCTTCTTTAGCCTCTCTTCTCGTCTACATCTTAGCAAAAAGCTTTTCCACTCTGTCTGGCAAGGAGAAACCGTGCCAGCACAAAAAACATCTCCCATCGTGTTCTAGAAGCTGCACGGAGGTCTGCCGAGTGTTTTGCAAGAAGAGAAAGAAAGTTGTCCAAAACAGCTTGCAATCGAATGTTCATGTGAATAGAAAAGGCAGGAGAGTGGTCAGGTACTGTTTTCTCTCACTTGGCAAGCTGCGCACACAATCGCAGTGTTGTACAGCTTGTTTCATCACCTTTGCGAAGTTGCCGCTCTCTCCGGCTCCCGGAGACGAAGAAGCTGCTTCTTCGCGCAAAGACGATTCTGCCGCTCGCAGTGCTCTGCGGTGTGCGCCTTCTGCCGAAAGACGCCCGGGAGCGGTGCTTAGCTCTGCAGAGCACCGTACCTTCGTCTTTAGCCTCTCTTCTCGTCTACATCTTAGCAAAAAGCTTTTCCACTCTGTCTGGTAAGGAGAAACTTTGCCAGCACAGAAAACATCTCCCATCGTGTTCTAGAAGCTGCACGGAGGTCTGCCGAGTGTTTTGCAAGAAGAGAAAGAAAGTTGTCCAAAACAGCTTGCAATCGAATGTTCATGTGAATAGAAAAGGCAGGAGAGTGGTCAGGTACTGTTTTCTCTCAGTTGGCAAGCTGCGCACACAATCGCAGTGTTGTACAGCTTGTTTCATCACCTTTGCGAAGTTGCCGCTCTCTCCGGCTCCCGGAGACGAAGAAGCTGCTTCTTCGCGCAAAGACGATTCTGCCGCTCACAGTGCTCTGCGGTGTGCGCCTTCTGCCGAAAGACGTCCGGAGCGGTGCTTAGCTCTGCAGAGCACCGTACCTTCGTCTTTAGCCTCTCTTCTCGTCTACATCTTAGCAAAAAGCTTTTCCACTCTGTCTGGCAAGGAGAAACTGTGCCAGCACAGAAAACATCTCCCATCGTCTTCTAGAGGCTGCACGGAGGTCTGCCGAGTGTTTTGCAAGAAGAGAAAGAAAGTTGTCCAAACCAGCTTCCTATCGAATGTTCATGTGAATAGAAAAGGCAGGAGAGTGGTCAGGTACTGTTTTCTCTCACTTGGCAAGCTGCGCACACAATCGCAGTGTTGTACAGCTTGTTTCATCACCTTTGCGAAGTTGCCGCTCTCTCCGGCTCCCGGAGACGAAGAAGCTGCTTCTTCGCGCAAAGACGATTCTGCCGCTCACAGTGCTCTGCGGTGTGCGCCTTCTGCCGAAAGAGGCACGGGAGCGGTGCTTAGCTCTGCAGAGCACCGTACCTTCGTCTTTAGCCTCTCTTCTCGTCTACATCTTAGCAAAAAGCTTTTCCACTCTGTCTGGCAGGGAGAAACTGTGCCAGCACAAAAAACATCTCCCATCGTGTTCTAGAGGCTGCACGGAGGTCTGCCGAGTGTTTTGCATGAAGAGAAAGAAAGTTGTCCAAAACAGCTTGCAATCGAATGTTCAAGTGAATAGAAAAGGCAGGAGAGTGGTCAGGTACTGTTTTCTCCCACTTGCCAAGCTGCGCACACAATCGCAGTGTTGTACAGCTTGTTTCATCACCTTTGCGAAGTTGCCGCTCTCTCCGGCTCCCGGAGACGAAGAAGCTGCTTCTTCGCGCAAAGACGATTCCGCCGCTCACTGTGCTCTGCGGTGTGCGCCTTCTGCCGAAAGAGGTCCGGGAGCGATGCTTAGCTCTGCAGAGTACCATACGTGCTTCTTTAGCCTCTCTTCTCGTCTACATCTTAGCAAAAAGCTTTTCCACTCTGTCTGGCAAGGAGAAACTGTGCCAGCACAAAAAACATCTCCCATCGTGTTCTAGAGGCTGCACGGAGGTCTGCCGAGTGTTTTGCAAGAAGAGAAAGAAAGTCGTCCAAAACAGCTTGCAATCGAATGTTCATGTGAATAGAAAAGGCAGGAGAGTGGTCAGGTACTGTTTTCTCTCAGTTGGCAAGCTGCGCACACAATCGCAGTGTTGTACAGCTTGTTTCATCACCTTTGCGAAGTTGCCGCTCTCTCCGGCTCCCGGAGACGAAGAAGCTGCTTCTTCGCGCAAAGACGATTCTGCCGCTCACAGTGCTCTGCGGTGTGCGCCTTCTGCCGAAAGAGGTCCGGGAGCGGTGCTTAGCTCTGCAGAGCACCGTACCTTCGTCTTTAGCCTCTCTTCTCGTCTACATCTTAGCAAAAAGCTTTTCCACTCTGTCTGGCAAGGACAAACTGTGCCAGCACACAAAACATCTCCCATCGTGTTCTAGAGGCTGCACGGAGGTCTGCCGAGTGTTTTGCAAGAAGAGAAAGAAAGTTGTCCAAAACAGCTTGCAATCGAATGTTCAAGTGAATAGAAAAGGCAGGAGAGTGGTCAGGTACTGTTTTCTCTCAGTTGGCAAGCTGCGCACACAATCGCAGTGTTGTACAGCTTGTTTCATCACCTTTGCGAAGTTGCCGCTCTCTCCGGCTCCCGGAGACGAAGAAGCTTCTTCTTCGCGCAAAGACGATTGTGCCGCTCACAGTGCTCTGCGGTGTGCGCCTTCTGCCGAAAGAGGCACGGGAGCGGTGCTTAGCTCTGCAGAGCACCGTACCTTCGTCTTTAGCCTCTCTTCTCGTCTACATCTTAGCAAAAAGCTTTTCCACTCTGTCTGGCAAGGAGAAACTGTGCCAGCACAGAAAACATCTCCCATCGTGTTCTAGAGGCTGCACGGAGGTCTGCCGAGTGTTTTGCAAGAAGAGAAAGAAAGTTGTCCAAAACAGCTTGCAATCGAATGTTCAAGTGAATAGAAAAGGCAGGAGAGTGGTCAGGTACTGTTTTCTCCCACTTGCCAAGCTGCGCACACAATCGCAGTGTTGTACAGCTTGTTTCATCACCTTTGCCAAGTTGCCGCTCTCTCCGGCTCCCGGAGACGAAGAAGCTGCTTCTTCGCGCAAAGACGATTCTGCCGCTCACTGTGCTCTGCGGTGTGCGCCTTCTGCCGAAAGAGGTCCGGGAGCTGTGCTTAGCTCTGCAGAGAACCATACGTGCTTCTTTAGCCTCGCTTCTCGTCTACATCTTAGCAAAAAGCTTTTCCACTCTGTCTGGCAAGGAGAAACTGTGCCAGCACAGAAAACATCTCCCATCGTGTTCTAGAGGCTGCACGGAGGTCTGCCGAGTGTTTTGCAAGAAGAGAAAGAAAGTTGTCCAAAACAGCTTGCAATCGAATGTTCATGTGAATAGAAAAGGCAGGAGAGTGGTCAGGTACTGTTTTCTCTCAGTTGGCAAGCTGCGCACACAATCGCAGTGTTGTACAGCTTGTTTCATCACCTTTGCGAAGTTGCCGCTCTCTCCGGCTCCCGGAGACGAAGAAGCTGCTTCTTCGCGCAAAGACGATTCTGCCGCTCACTGTGCTCTGCGGTGTGCGCCTTCTGCCGAAAGAGGTCCGGGAGCGGTGCTTAGCTCTGCAGAGCACCGTACCTTCGTCTTTAGCCTCTCTTCTCGTCTACATCTTAGCAAAAAGCTTTTCCACTCTGTCTGGCAAGGAGAAACTTTGCCAGCACAGAAAACATCTCCCATCGTGTTCTAGAAGCTGCACGGAGGTCTGCCGAGTGTTTTGCAAGAAGAGAAAGAAAGTTGTCCAAAACAGCTTGCAATCGAATGTTCATGTGAATAGAAAAGGCAGGAGAGTGGTCAGGTACTGTTTTCTCTCAGTTGGCAAGCTGCGCACACAATCGCAGTGTTGTACAGCTTGTTTCATCACCTTTGCGAAGTTGCCGCTCTCTCCGGCTCCCGGAGACGAAGAAGCTGCTTCTTCGCGCAAAGATGATTCTGCCGCTCACAGTGCTCTGCGGTGTGCGCCTTCTGCCGAAAGAGGCACGGGAGCGGTGCTTAGCTCTGCAGAGCACCGTACCTTCGTCTTTAGCCTCTCTTCTCGTCTACATCTTAGCAAAAAGCTTTTCCACTCTGTCTGGCAAGGAGAAACTTTGCCAGCACAAAAACAATCTCCAATGGTCTTCTAGAGGCTGCACGGAGGTCTGCCGAGTGTTTTGCAAGAAGAGAAAGAAAGTTATCCAAAACAGCTTGCAATCGAATGTTCATGTGAATAAAAAAGGCAGGAGAGTGGTCAGGTACTGTTTTCTCTCAGTTGGCAAGCTGCGCACACAATCGCAGTCTTGTACAGCTTGTTTCATCACCTTTGCGAAGTTGCCGCTCTCTCCGGCTCCCGGAGACGAAGAAGCTGCTTCTTCGCGCAAAGACGATTCTGCCGCTCACAGTGCTCTGCGGTGTGCGCCTTCTGCCGAAAGAGGTCCGGGAGCGGTGCTTAGCTCTGCAGAGCACCGTACCTTCGTCTTTAGCCTCTCTTCTCGTCTACATCTTAGCAAAAAGCTTTTCCACTCTGTCTGGCAAGGAGAAACTGTGCCAGCACAGAAAACATCTCCCATCGTGTTCTAGAGGCTGCACGGAGGTCTGCCGAGTGTTTTGCAAGAAGAGAAAGAAAGTTGTCCAAAACAGCTTGCAATCGAATGTTCATGTGAATAGAAAAGGCAGGAGAGTGGTCAGGTACTGTTTTCTCTCAGTTGGCAAACTGCGCACACAATCGCAGTGTTGTACAGCTTGTTTCATCACCTTTGCGAAGTTGCCGCTCTCTCCGGCTCCCGGAGACGAAGAAGCTGCTTCTTCGCGCAAAGACGATTCTGCCGCTCACTGTGCTCTGCGGTGTGCGCCTTCTGCCGAAAGAGGTCCGGGAGCGGTGCTTACCTCTGCAGAGCACCGTACCTTCGTCTTTAGTCTCTCTTCTCGTCTACATCTTAGCAAAAAGCTTTTTCACTCTGTCTGGCAAGGAGAAACTGTGCCAGCACAGAAAACATCTCCCATCGAGTTCTAGAAGCTGCACGGAGGTCTGCCGAGTGTTTTGCAAGAAGAGAAAGAAAGTTGTCCAAAACAGCTTCCAATCGAATGTTCAAGTGAATAGAAAAGGCAGGAGAGTGGTCAGGTACTGTTTTCTCCCACTTGGCAAGCTGCGCACACAATCGCAGTGTTGTACAGCTTGTTTCATCACCTTTGCGAAGTTGCCGCTCTCTCCGGCTCCCGGAGACGAAGAAGCTGCTTCTTCGCGCAAAGACGATTCTGCCGCTCACTGTGCTCTGCGGTGTGCGCCTTCTGCCGAAAGAGGTCCGGGAGCGATGCTTAGCTCTGCAGAGTACCATACGTGCTTCTTTAGCCTCGCTTCTCGTCTACATCTTAGCAAAAAGCTTTTCCACTCTGTCTGACAAGGAGAAACTGTGCCAGCACAAAAAACATCTCCCATCGTGTTCTAGAGGCTGCACGGAGGTCTGCCGAGTGTTTTGCAAGAAGAGAAAGAAAGTTGTCCAAAACAGCTTGCAATCGAATGTTCATGTGAATAGAAAAGGCAGGAGAGTGGTCTGGTACTGTTTTCTCTCAGTTGGCAAGCTGCGCACACAATCGCAGTGTTGTACAGCTTGTTTCATCACCTTTGCGAAGTTGCCGGTCTCTCCGGCTCCCGGAGACGAAGAAGCTGCTTCTTCGCGCAAAGACGATTCTGCCGCTCACTGTGCTCTGCGGTGTGCGCCTTCTGCCGAAAGAGGTCCGGGAGCGGTGCTTAGCTCTGCAGAGCACCGTACCTTCGTCTTTAGCCTCTCTTCTCGTCTACATCTTAGCAAAAAGCTTTTCCACTCTGTCTGGCAAGGAGAAACTGTGCCAGCACAAAAAACATCTCCCATCGTGTTCTAGAGGCTGCACGGAGGTCTGCCGAGTGTTTTGCAAGAAGAGAAAGAAAGTTGTCCAAAACAGCTTGCAATCGAATGTTCATGTGAATAGAAAAGGCAGGAGAGTGGTCAGGTACTGTTTTCTCTCAGTTGGCAAGCTGCGCACACAATCGCAGTGTTGTACAGCTTGTTTCATCACCTTTGCGAAGTTGCCGCTCTCTCCGGCTCCCGGAGACGAAGAAGCTGCTTCTTCGCGCAAAGATGATTCTGCCGCTCACAGTGCTCTGCGGTGTGCGCCTTCTGCCGAAAGAGGCACGGGAGCGGTGCTTAGCTCTGCAGAGCACCGTACCTTCGTCTTTAGCCTCTCTTCTCGTCTACATCTTAGCAAAAAGCTTTTCCACTCTGTCTGGCAGGGAGAAACAGTGCCAGCACAAAAAACATCTCCCATCGTGTTCTAGAGGCTGCACGGAGGTCTGCCGAGTGTTTTGCATGAAGAGAAAGAAAGTTGTCCAAAACAGCTTGCAATCGAATGTTCAAGTGAATAGAAAAGGCAGGAGAGTGGTCAGGTACTGTTTTCTCTCAGTTGGCAAGCTGCGCACACAATCGCAGTGTTGTACAGCTTGTTTCATCACCTTTGCGAAGTTGCCGCTCTCTCCGGCTCCCGGAGACGAAGAAGCTGCTTCTTCGCGCAAAGACGATTCCGCCGCTCACTGTGCTCTGCGGTGTGCGCCTTCTGCCGAAAGAGGTCCGGGAGCGATGCTTAGCTCTGCAGAGTACCATACGTGCTTCTTTAGCCTCTCTTCTCGTCTACATCTTAGCAAAAAGCTTTTCCACTCTGTCTGGCAAGGAGAAACTGTGCCAGCACAGAAAACATCTCCCATCGTGTTCTAGAGGCTGCACGGAGGTCTGCCGAGTGTTTTGCAAGAAGAGAAAGAAAGTTGTCCAAAACAGCTTCCTATCGAATGTTCATGTGAATAGAAAAGGCAGGAGAGTGGTCAGGTACTGTTTTCTCTCAGTTGGCAAGCTGCGCACACAATCGCAGTGTTGTACAGCTTGTTTCATCACCTTTGCGAAGTTGCCGCTCTCTCCGGCTCCCGGAGACGAAGAAGCTGCTTCTTCGCGCAAAGACGATTCTGCCGCTCACAGTGCTCTGCGGTGTGCGCCTTCTGCCGAAAGAGGTCCGGGAGCGGTGCTTAGCTCTGCAGAGCACCGTACCTTCGTCTTTAGCCTCTCTTCTCGTCTACATCTTAGCAAAAAGCTTTTCCACTCTGTCTGGCAAGGACAAACTGTGCCAGCACACAAAACATCTCCCATCGTGTTCTAGAGGCTGCACGGAGGTCTGCCGAGTGTTTTGCAAGAAGAGAAAGAAAGTTGTCCAAAACAGCTTGCAATCGAATGTTCAAGTGAATAGAAAAGGCAGGAGAGTGGTCAGGTACTGTTTTCTCTCACTTGGCAAGCTGCGCACACAATCGCAGTGTTGTACAGCTTGTTTCATCACCTTTGCGAAGTTGCCGCTCTCTCCGGCTCCCGGAGACGAAGAAGCTTCTTCTTCGCGCAAAGACGATTGTGCCGCTCACAGTGCTCTGCGGTGTGCGCCTTCTGCCGAAAGAGGCACGGGAGCGGTGCTTAGCTCTGCAGAGCACCGTACCTTCGTCTTTAGCCTCTCTTCTCGTCTACATCTTAGCAAAAAGCTTTTCCACTCTGTCTGGCAAGGAGAAACTGTGCCAGCACAGAAAACATCTCCCATCGTCTTCTAGAGGCTGCACGGAGGTCTGCCGAGTGTTTTGCAAGAAGAGAAAGAAAGTTGTCCAAAACAGCTTGCAATCGAATGTTCAAGTGAATAGAAAAGGCAGGAGAGTGGTCAGGTACTGTTTTCTCCCACTTGGCAAGCTGCGCACACAATCGCAGTGTTGTACAGCTTGTTTCATCACCTTTGCGAAGTTGCCGCTCTCTCCGGCTCCCGGAGACGAAGAAGCTGCTTCTTCGCGCAAAGACGATTCTGCCGCTCACAGTGCTCTGCGGTGTGCGCCTTCTGCCGAAAGAGGTCCGGGAGCGATGCTTAGCTCTGCAGAGAACCATACGTGCTTCTTTAGCCTCGCTTCTCGTCTACATCTTAGCAAAAAGCTTTTCCACTCTGTCTGGCAAGGAGAAACTGTGCCAGCACAGAAAACATCTCCCATCGTGTTCTAGAGGCTGCACGGAGGTCTGCCGAGTGTTTTGCAAGAAGAGAAAGAAAGTTGTCCAAAACAGCTTGCAATCGAATGTTCATGTGAATAGAAAAGGCAGGAGAGTGGTCAGGTACTGTTTTCTCTCAGTTGGCAAGCTGCGCACACAATCGCAGTGTTGTACAGCTTGTTTCATCACCTTTGCGAAGTTGCCGCTCTCTCCGGCTCCCGGAGACGAAGAAGCTGCTTCTTCGCGCAAAGACGATTCTGCCGCTCACTGTGCTCTGCGGTGTGCGCCTTCTGCCGAAAGAGGTCCGGGAGCGGTGCTTAGCTCTGCAGAGCACCGTACCTTGGTCTTTAGCCTCTCTTCTCGTCTACATCTTAGCAAAAAGCTTTTCCACTCTGTCTGGCAAGGAGAAACTTTGCCAGCACAGAAAACATCTCCCATCGTGTTCTAGAAGCTGCACGGAGGTCTGCCGAGTGTTTTGCAAGAAGAGAAAGAAAGTTGTCCAAAACAGCTTGCAATCGAATGTTCATGTGAATAGAAAAGGCAGGAGAGTGGTCAGGTACTGTTTTCTCTCAGTTGGCAAGCTGCGCACACAATCGCAGTGTTGTACAGCTTGTTTCATCACCTTTGCGAAGTTGCCGCTCTCTCCGGCTCCCGGAGACGAAGAAGCTGCTTCTTCGCGCAAAGATGATTCTGCCGCTCCCAGTGCTCTGCGGTGTGCGCCTTCTGCCGAAAGAGGCACGGGAGCGGTGCTTAGCTCTGCAGAGCACCGTACCTTCGTCTTTAGCCTCTCTTCTCGTCTACATCTTAGCAAAAAGCTTTTCCACTCTGTCTGGCAAGGAGAAACTTTGCCAGCACAAAAACCATCTCCAATGGTCTTCTGGAGGCTGCACGGAGGTCTGCCGAGTGTTTTGCAAGAAGAGAAAGAAAGTTATCCAAAACAGCTTGCAATCGAATGTTCATGTGAATAAAAAAGGCAGGAGAGTGGTCAGGTACTGTTTTCTCTCAGTTGGCAAGCTGCGCACACAATCGCAGTGTTGTACAGCTTGTTTCATCACCTTTGCGAAGTTGCCGCTCTCTCCGGCTCCCGGAGACGAAGAAGCTGCTTCTTCGCGCAAAGACGATTCTGCCGCTCACAGTGCTCTGCGGTGTGCGCCTTCTGCCGAAAGAGGTCCGGGAGCGGTGCTTAGCTCTGCAGAGCACCGTACCTTCGTCTTTAGCCTCTCTTCTCGTCTACATCTTAGCAAAAAGCTTTTCCACTCTGTCTGGCAGGGAGAAACTGTGCCAGCACAAAAAACATCTCCCATCGTGTTCTAGAGGCTGCACGGAGGTCTGCCGAGTGTTTTGCATGAAGAGAAAGAAAGTTGTCCAAAACAGCTTGCAATCGAATGTTCAAGTGAATAGAAAAGGCAGGAGAGTGGTCAGGTACTGTTTTCTCCCACTTGCCAAGCTGCGCACACAATCGCAGTATTGTACAGCTTGTTTCATCACCTTTGCGAAGTTGCCGCTCTCTCCGGCTCCCGGAGACGAAGAAGCTGCTTCTTCGCGCAAAGACGATTCCGCCGCTCACTGTGCTCTGCGGTGTGCGCCTTCTGCCGAAAGAGGTCCGGGAGCGATGCTTAGCTCTGCAGAGTACCATAAGTGCTTCTTTAGCCTCTCTTCTCGTCTACATCTTAGCAAAAAGCTTTTCCACTCTGTCTGGCAAGGAGAAACTGTGCCAGCACAAAAAACATCTCCCATCGTGTTCTAGAGGCTGCACGGAGGTCTGCCGAGTGTTTTGCAAGAAGAGAAAGAAAGTTGTCCAAAACAGCTTGCAATCGAATGTTCATGTGAATAGAAAAGGCAGGAGAGTGGTCAGGTACTGTTTTCTCTCAGTTGGCAAGCTGCGCACACAATCGCAGTGTTGTACAGCTTGTTTCATCACCTTTGCGAAGTTGCCGCTCTCTCCGGCTCCCGGAGACGAAGAAGCTGCTTCTTCGCGCAAAGACGATTCTGCCGCTCACAGTGCTCTGCGGTGTGCGCCTTCTGCCGAAAGAGGTCCGGGAGCGGTGCTTAGCTCTGCAGAGCACCGTACCTTCGTCTTTAGCCTCTCTTCTCGTCTACATCTTAGCAAAAAGCTTTTCCACTCTGTCTGGCAAGGACAAACTGTGCCAGCACACAAAACATCTCCCATCGTGTTCTAGAGGCTGCACGGAGGTCTGCCGAGTGTTTTGCAAGAAGAGAAAGAAAGTTGTCCAAAACAGCTTGCAATCGAATGTTCAAGTGAATAGAAAAGGCAGGAGAGTGGTCAGGTACTGTTTTCTCTCACTTGGCAAGCTGCGCACACAATCGCAGTGTTGTACAGCTTGTTTCATCACCTTTGCGAAGTTGCCGCTCTCTCCGGCTCCCGGAGACGAAGAAGCTTCTTCTTCGCGCAAAGACGATTGTGCCGCTCACAGTGCTCTGCGGTGTGCGCCTTCTGCCGAAAGAGGCACGGGAGCGGTGCTTAGCTCTGCAGAGCACCGTACCTTCGTCTTTAGCCTCTCTTCTCGTCTACATCTTAGCAAAAAGCTTTTCCACTCTGTCTGGCAAGGAGAAACTGTGCCAGCACAGAAAACATCTCCCATCGTGTTCTAGAGGCTGCACGGAGGTCTGCCGAGTGTTTTGCAAGAAGAGAAAGAAAGTTGTCCAAAACAGCTTGCAATCGAATGTTCAAGTGAATAGAAAAGGCAGGAGAGTGGTCAGGTACTGTTTTCTCCCACTTGGCAAGCTGCGCACACAATCGCAGTGTTGTACAGCTTGTTTCATCACCTTTGCGAAGTTGCCGCTCTCTCCGGCTCCCGGAGACGAAGAAGCTGCTTCTTCGCGCAAAGACGATTCTGCCGCTCACTGTGCTCTGCGGTGTGCGCCTTCTGCCGAAAGAGGTCCGGGAGCGATGCTTAGCTCTGCAGAGAACCATACGTGCTTCTTTAGCCTCGCTTCTCGTCTACATCTTAGCAAAAAGCTTTTCCACTCTGTCTGGCAAGGAGAAACTGTGCCAGCACAGAAAACATCTCCCATCGTGTTCTAGAGGCTGCACGGAGGTCTGCCGAGTGTTTTGCAAGAAGAGAAAGAAAGTTGTCCAAAACAGCTTGCAATCGAATGTTCATGTGAATAGAAAAGGCAGGAGAGTGGTCAGGTACTGTTTTCTCTCAGTTGGCAAGCTGCGCACACAATCGCAGTGTTGTACAGCTTGTTTCATCACCTTTGCGAAGTTGCCGCTCTCTCCGGCTCCCGGAGACGAAGAAGCTGCTTCTTCGCGCAAAGACGATTCTGCCGCTCACTGTGCTCTGCGGTGTGCGCCTTCTGCCGAAAGAGGTCCGGGAGCGGTGCTTAGCTCTGCAGAGCACCGTACCTTCGTCTTTAGCCTCTCTTCTCGTCTACATCTTAGCAAAAAGCTTTTCCACTCTGTCTGGCAAGGAGAAACTTTGCCAGCACAGAAAACATCTCCCATCGTGTTCTAGAAGCTGCACGGAGGTCTGCCGAGTGTTTTGCAAGAAGAGAAAGAAAGTTGTCCAAAACAGCTTGCAATCGAATGTTCATGTGAATAGAAAAGGCAGGAGAGTGGTCAGGTACTGTTTTCTCTCAGTTGGCAAGCTGCGCACACAATCGCAGTGTTGTACAGCTTGTTTCATCACCTTTGCGAAGTTGCCGCTCTCTCCGGCTCCCGGAGACGAAGAAGCTGCTTCTTCGCGCAAAGATGATTCTGCCGCTCACAGTGCTCTGCGGTGTGCGCCTTCTGCCGAAAGAGGCACGGGAGCGGTGCTTAGCTCTGCAGAGCACCGTACCTTCGTCTTTAGCCTCTCTTCTCGTCTACATCTTAGCAAAAAGCTTTTCCACTCTGTCTGGCAAGGAGAAACTTTGCCAGCACAAAAACCATCTCCAATGGTCTTCTAGAGGCTGCACGGAGGTCTGCCGAGTGTTTTGCAAGAAGAGAAAGAAAGTTATCCAAAACAGCTTGCAATCGAATGTTCATGTGAATAAAAAAGGCAGGAGAGTGGTCAGGTACTGTTTTCTCTCAGTTGGCAAGCTGCGCACACAATCGCAGTCTTGTACAGCTTGTTTCATCACCTTTGCGAAGTTGCCGCTCTCTCCGGCTCCCGGAGACGAAGAAGCTGCTTCTTCGCGCAAAGACGATTCTGCCGCTCACAGTGCTCTGCGGTGTGCGCCTTCTGCCGAAAGAGGTCCGGGAGCGGTGCTTAGCTCTGCAGAGCACCGTACCTTCGTCTTTAGCCTCTCTTCTCGTCTACATCTTAGCAAAAAGCTTTTCCACTCTGTCTGGCAAGGAGAAACTGTGCCAGCACAGAAAACATCTCCCATCGTGTTCTAGAGGCTGCACGGAGGTCTGCCGAGTGTTTTGCAAGAAGAGAAAGAAAGTTGTCCAAAACAGCTTGCAATCGAATGTTCATGTGAATAGAAAAGGCAGGAGAGTGGTCAGGTACTGTTTTCTCTCAGTTGGCAAACTGCGCACACAATCGCAGTGTTGTACAGCTTGTTTCATCACCTTTGCGAAGTTGCCGCTCTCTCCGGCTCCCGGAGACGAAGAAGCTGCTTCTTCGCGCAAAGACGATTCTGCCGCTCACAGTGCTCTGCGGTGTGCGCCTTCTGCCGAAAGAGGTCCGGGAGCGATGCTTAGCTCTGCAGAGAACCATACGTGCTTCTTTAGCCTCTCTTCTCGTCTACATCTTAGCAAAAAGCTTTTCCACTCTGTCTGGCAAGGAGAAACCGTGCCAGCACAAAAAACATCTCCCATCGTGTTCTAGAAGCTGCACGGAGGTCTGCCGAGTGTTTTGCAAGAAGAGAAAGAAAGTTGTCCAAAACAGCTTGCAATCGAATGTTCATGTGAATAGAAAAGGCAGGAGAGTGGTCAGGTACTGTTTTCTCTCACTTGGCAAGCTGCGCACACAATCGCAGTGTTGTACAGCTTGTTTCATCACCTTTGCGAAGTTGCCGCTCTCTCCGGCTCCCGGAGACGAAGAAGCTGCTTCTTCGCGCAAAGACGATTCTGCCGCTCGCAGTGCTCTGCGGTGTGCGCCTTCTGCCGAAAGACGCCCGGGAGCGGTGCTTAGCTCTGCAGAGCACCGTACCTTCGTCTTTAGCCTCTCTTCTCGTCTACATCTTAGCAAAAAGCTTTTCCACTCTGTCTGGTAAGGAGAAACTTTGCCAGCACAGAAAACATCTCCCATCGTGTTCTAGAAGCTGCACGGAGGTCTGCCGAGTGTTTTGCAAGAAGAGAAAGAAAGTTGTCCAAAACAGCTTGCAATCGAATGTTCATGTGAATAGAAAAGGCAGGAGAGTGGTCAGGTACTGTTTTCTCTCAGTTGGCAAGCTGCGCACACAATCGCAGTGTTGTACAGCTTGTTTCATCACCTTTGCGAAGTTGCCGCTCTCTCCGGCTCCCGGAGACGAAGAAGCTGCTTCTTCGCGCAAAGACGATTCTGCCGCTCACAGTGCTCTGCGGTGTGCGCCTTCTGCCGAAAGACGTCCGGGAGCGGTGCTTAGCTCTGCAGAGCACCGTACCTTCGTCTTTAGCCTCTCTTCTCGTCTACATCTTAGCAAAAAGCTTTTCCACTCTGTCTGGCAAGGAGAAACTGTGCCAGCACAGAAAACATCTCCCATCGTCTTCTAGAGGCTGCACGGAGGTCTGCCGAGTGTTTTGCAAGAAGAGAAAGAAAGTTGTCCAAACCAGCTTCCTATCGAATGTTCATGTGAATAGAAAAGGCAGGAGAGTGGTCAGGTACTGTTTTCTCTCACTTGGCAAGCTGCGCACACAATCGCAGTGTTGTACAGCTTGTTTCATCACCTTTGCGAAGTTGCCGCTCTCTCCGGCTCCCGGAGACGAAGAAGCTGCTTCTTCGCGCAAAGACGATTCTGCCGCTCACAGTGCTCTGCGGTGTGCGCCTTCTGCCGAAAGAGGCACGGGAGCGGTGCTTAGCTCTGCAGAGCACCGTACCTTCGTCTTTAGCCTCTCTTCTCGTCTACATCTTAGCAAAAAGCTTTTCCACTCTGTCTGGCAGGGAGAAACTGTGCCAGCACAAAAAACATCTCCCATCGTGTTCTAGAGGCTGCACGGAGGTCTGCCGAGTGTTTTGCATGAAGAGAAAGAAAGTTGTCCAAAACAGCTTGCAATCGAATGTTCAAGTGAATAGAAAAGGCAGGAGAGTGGTCAGGTACTGTTTTCTCCCACTTGCCAAGCTGCGCACACAATCGCAGTGTTGTACAGCTTGTTTCATCACCTTTGCGAAGTTGCCGCTCTCTCCGGCTCCCGGAGACGAAGAAGCTGCTTCTTCGCGCAAAGACGATTCCGCCGCTCACTGTGCTCTGCGGTGTGCGCCTTCTGCCGAAAGAGGTCCGGGAGCGATGCTTAGCTCTGCAGAGTACCATACGTGCTTCTTTAGCCTCTCTTCTCGTCTACATCTTAGCAAAAAGCTTTTCCACTCTGTCTGGCAAGGAGAAACTGTGCCAGCACAAAAAACATCTCCCATCGTGTTCTAGAGGCTGCACGGAGGTCTGCCGAGTGTTTTGCAAGAAGAGAAAGAAAGTCGTCCAAAACAGCTTGCAATCGAATGTTCATGTGAATAGAAAAGGCAGGAGAGTGGTCAGGTACTGTTTTCTCTCAGTTGGCAAGCTGCGCACACAATCGCAGTGTTGTACAGCTTGTTTCATCACCTTTGCGAAGTTGCCGCTCTCTCCGGCTCCCGGAGACGAAGAAGCTGCTTCTTCGCGCAAAGACGATTCTGCCGCTCACAGTGCTCTGCGGTGTGCGCCTTCTGCCGAAAGAGGTCCGGGAGCGGTGCTTAGCTCTGCAGAGCACCGTACCTTCGTCTTTAGCCTCTCTTCTCGTCTACATCTTAGCAAAAAGCTTTTCCACTCTGTCTGGCAAGGACAAACTGTGCCAGCACACAAAACATCTCCCATCGTGTTCTAGAGGCTGCACGGAGGTCTGCCGAGTGTTTTGCAAGAAGAGAAAGAAAGTTGTCCAAAACAGCTTGCAATCGAATGTTCAAGTGAATAGAAAAGGCAGGAGAGTGGTCAGGTACTGTTTTCTCTCAGTTGGCAAGCTGCGCACACAATCGCAGTGTTGTACAGCTTGTTTCATCACCTTTGCGAAGTTGCCGCTCTCTCCGGCTCCCGGAGACGAAGAAGCTTCTTCTTCGCGCAAAGACGATTGTGCCGCTCACAGTGCTCTGCGGTGTGCGCCTTCTGCCGAAAGAGGCACGGGAGCGGTGCTTAGCTCTGCAGAGCACCGTACCTTCGTCTTTAGCCTCTCTTCTCGTCTACATCTTAGCAAAAAGCTTTTCCACTCTGTCTGGCAAGGAGAAACTGTGCCAGCACAGAAAACATCTCCCATCGTGTTCTAGAGGCTGCACGGAGGTCTGCCGAGTGTTTTGCAAGAAGAGAAAGAAAGTTGTCCAAAACAGCTTGCAATCGAATGTTCAAGTGAATAGAAAAGGCAGGAGAGTGGTCAGGTACTGTTTTCTCCCACTTGCCAAGCTGCGCACACAATCGCAGTGTTGTACAGCTTGTTTCATCACCTTTGCCAAGTTGCCGCTCTCTCCGGCTCCCGGAGACGAAGAAGCTGCTTCTTCGCGCAAAGACGATTCTGCCGCTCACTGTGCTCTGCGGTGTGCGCCTTCTGCCGAAAGAGGTCCGGGAGCTGTGCTTAGCTCTGCAGAGAACCATACGTGCTTCTTTAGCCTCGCTTCTCGTCTACATCTTAGCAAAAAGCTTTTCCACTCTGTCTGGCAAGGAGAAACTGTGCCAGCACAGAAAACATCTCCCATCGTGTTCTAGAGGCTGCACGGAGGTCTGCCGAGTGTTTTGCAAGAAGAGAAAGAAAGTTGTCCAAAACAGCTTGCAATCGAATGTTCATGTGAATAGAAAAGGCAGGAGAGTGGTCAGGTACTGTTTTCTCTCAGTTGGCAAGCTGCGCACACAATCGCAGTGTTGTACAGCTTGTTTCATCACCTTTGCGAAGTTGCCGCTCTCTCCGGCTCCCGGAGACGAAGAAGCTGCTTCTTCGCGCAAAGACGATTCTGCCGCTCACTGTGCTCTGCGGTGTGCGCCTTCTGCCGAAAGAGGTCCGGGAGCGGTGCTTAGCTCTGCAGAGCACCGTACCTTCGTCTTTAGCCTCTCTTCTCGTCTACATCTTAGCAAAAAGCTTTTCCACTCTGTCTGGCAAGGAGAAACTTTGCCAGCACAGAAAACATCTCCCATCGTGTTCTAGAAGCTGCACGGAGGTCTGCCGAGTGTTTTGCAAGAAGAGAAAGAAAGTTGTCCAAAACAGCTTGCAATCGAATGTTCATGTGAATAGAAAAGGCAGGAGAGTGGTCAGGTACTGTTTTCTCTCAGTTGGCAAGCTGCGCACACAATCGCAGTGTTGTACAGCTTGTTTCATCACCTTTGCGAAGTTGCCGCTCTCTCCGGCTCCCGGAGACGAAGAAGCTGCTTCTTCGCGCAAAGATGATTCTGCCGCTCACAGTGCTCTGCGGTGTGCGCCTTCTGCCGAAAGAGGCACGGGAGCGGTGCTTAGCTCTGCAGAGCACCGTACCTTCGTCTTTAGCCTCTCTTCTCGTCTACATCTTAGCAAAAAGCTTTTCCACTCTGTCTGGCAAGGAGAAACTTTGCCAGCACAAAAACAATCTCCAATGGTCTTCTAGAGGCTGCACGGAGGTCTGCCGAGTGTTTTGCAAGAAGAGAAAGAAAGTTATCCAAAACAGCTTGCAATCGAATGTTCATGTGAATAAAAAAGGCAGGAGAGTGGTCAGGTACTGTTTTCTCTCAGTTGGCAAGCTGCGCACACAATCGCAGTCTTGTACAGCTTGTTTCATCACCTTTGCGAAGTTGCCGCTCTCTCCGGCTCCCGGAGACGAAGAAGCTGCTTCTTCGCGCAAAGACGATTCTGCCGCTCACAGTGCTCTGCGGTGTGCGCCTTCTGCCGAAAGAGGTCCGGGAGCGGTGCTTAGCTCTGCAGAGCACCGTACCTTCGTCTTTAGCCTCTCTTCTCGTCTACATCTTAGCAAAAAGCTTTTCCACTCTGTCTGGCAAGGAGAAACTGTGCCAGCACAGAAAACATCTCCCATCGTGTTCTAGAGGCTGCACGGAGGTCTGCCGAGTGTTTTGCAAGAAGAGAAAGAAAGTTGTCCAAAACAGCTTGCAATCGAATGTTCATGTGAATAGAAAAGGCAGGAGAGTGGTCAGGTACTGTTTTCTCTCAGTTGGCAAACTGCGCACACAATCGCAGTGTTGTACAGCTTGTTTCATCACCTTTGCGAAGTTGCCGCTCTCTCCGGCTCCCGGAGACGAAGAAGCTGCTTCTTCGCGCAAAGACGATTCTGCCGCTCACTGTGCTCTGCGGTGTGCGCCTTCTGCCGAAAGAGGTCCGGGAGCGGTGCTTACCTCTGCAGAGCACCGTACCTTCGTCTTTAGTCTCTCTTCTCGTCTACATCTTAGCAAAAAGCTTTTTCACTCTGTCTGGCAAGGAGAAACTGTGCCAGCACAGAAAACATCTCCCATCGTGTTCTAGAAGCTGCACGGAGGTCTGCCGAGTGTTTTGCAAGAAGAGAAAGAAAGTTGTCCAAAACAGCTTCCAATCGAATGTTCAAGTGAATAGAAAAGGCAGGAGAGTGGTCAGGTACTGTTTTCTCCCACTTGGCAAGCTGCGCACACAATCGCAGTGTTGTACAGCTTGTTTCATCACCTTTGCGAAGTTGCCGCTCTCTCCGGCTCCCGGAGACGAAGAAGCTGCTTCTTCGCGCAAAGACGATTCTGCCGCTCACTGTGCTCTGCGGTGTGCGCCTTCTGCCGAAAGAGGTCCGGGAGCGATGCTTAGCTCTGCAGAGTACCATACGTGCTTCTTTAGCCTCGCTTCTCGTCTACATCTTAGCAAAAAGCTTTTCCACTCTGTCTGACAAGGAGAAACTGTGCCAGCACAAAAAACATCTCCCATCGTGTTCTAGAGGCTGCACGGAGGTCTGCCGAGTGTTTTGCAAGAAGAGAAAGAAAGTTGTCCAAAACAGCTTGCAATCGAATGTTCATGTGAATAGAAAAGGCAGGAGAGTGGTCTGGTACTGTTTTCTCTCAGTTGGCAAGCTGCGCACACAATCGCAGTGTTGTACAGCTTGTTTCATCACCTTTGCGAAGTTGCCGGTCTCTCCGGCTCCCGGAGACGAAGAAGCTGCTTCTTCGCGCAAAGACGATTCTGCCGCTCACTGTGCTCTGCGGTGTGCGCCTTCTGCCGAAAGAGGTCCGGGAGCGGTGCTTAGCTCTGCAGAGCACCGTACCTTCGTCTTTAGCCTCTCTTCTCGTCTACATCTTAGCAAAAAGCTTTTCCACTCTGTCTGGCAAGGAGAAACTGTGCCAGCACAAAAAACATCTCCCATCGTGTTCTAGAGGCTGCACGGAGGTCTGCCGAGTGTTTTGCAAGAAGAGAAAGAAAGTTGTCCAAAACAGCTTGCAATCGAATGTTCATGTGAATAGAAAAGGCAGGAGAGTGGTCAGGTACTGTTTTCTCTCAGTTGGCAAGCTGCGCACACAATCGCAGTGTTGTACAGCTTGTTTCATCACCTTTGCGAAGTTGCCGCTCTCTCCGGCTCCCGGAGACGAAGAAGCTGCTTCTTCGCGCAAAGATGATTCTGCCGCTCACAGTGCTCTGCGGTGTGCGCCTTCTGCCGAAAGAGGCACGGGAGCGGTGCTTAGCTCTGCAGAGCACCGTACCTTCGTCTTTAGCCTCTCTTCTCGTCTACATCTTAGCAAAAAGCTTTTCCACTCTGTCTGGCAGGGAGAAACAGTGCCAGCACAAAAAACATCTCCCATCGTGTTCTAGAGGCTGCACGGAGGTCTGCCGAGTGTTTTGCATGAAGAGAAAGAAAGTTGTCCAAAACAGCTTGCAATCGAATGTTCAAGTGAATAGAAAAGGCAGGAGAGTGGTCAGGTACTGTTTTCTCTCAGTTGGCAAGCTGCGCACACAATCGCAGTGTTGTACAGCTTGTTTCATCACCTTTGCGAAGTTGCCGCTCTCTCCGGCTCCCGGAGACGAAGAAGCTGCTTCTTCGCGCAAAGACGATTCCGCCGCTCACTGTGCTCTGCGGTGTGCGCCTTCTGCCGAAAGAGGTCCGGGAGCGATGCTTAGCTCTGCAGAGTACCATACGTGCTTCTTTAGCCTCTCTTCTCGTCTACATCTTAGCAAAAAGCTTTTCCACTCTGTCTGGCAAGGAGAAACTGTGCCAGCACAGAAAACATCTCCCATCGTGTTCTAGAGGCTGCACGGAGGTCTGCCGAGTGTTTTGCAAGAAGAGAAAGAAAGTTGTCCAAAACAGCTTCCTATCGAATGTTCATGTGAATAGAAAAGGCAGGAGAGTGGTCAGGTACTGTTTTCTCTCAGTTGGCAAGCTGCGCACACAATCGCAGTGTTGTACAGCTTGTTTCATCACCTTTGCGAAGTTGCCGCTCTCTCCGGCTCCCGGAGACGAAGAAGCTGCTTCTTCGCGCAAAGACGATTCTGCCGCTCACAGTGCTCTGCGGTGTGCGCCTTCTGCCCAAAGAGGTCCGGGAGCGGTGCTTAGCTCTGCAGAGCACCGTACCTTCGTCTTTAGCCTCTCTTCTCGTCTACATCTTAGCAAAAAGCTTTTCCACTCTGTCTGGCAAGGAGAAACTGTGCCAGCACACAAAACATCTCCCATCGTCTTCTAGAGGCTGCACGGAGGTCTGCCGAGTGTTTTGCAAGAAGAGAAAGAAAGTTGTCCAAAACAGCTTGCAATCGAATGTTCAAGTGAATAGAAAAGGCAGGAGAGTGGTCAGGTACTGTTTTCTCTCACTTGGCAAGCTGCGCACACAATCGCAGTGTTGTACAGCTTGTTTCATCACCTTTGCCAAGTTGCCGCTCTCTCCGGCTCCCGGAGACGAAGAAGCTGCTTCTTCGCGCAAAGACGATTCCGCCGCTCACTGTGCTCTGCGGTGTGCGCCTTCTGCCGAAAGAGGCACGGGAGCGGTGCTTAGCTCTGCAGAGCACCGTACCTTCGTCTTTAGCCTCTCTTCTCGTCTACATCTTAGCAAAAAGCTTTTCCACTCTGTCTGGCAAGGAGAAACTGTGCCAGCACAGAAAACATCTCCCATCGTGTTCTAGAGGCTGCACGGAGGTCTGCCGAGTGTTTTGCAAGAAGAGAAAGAAAGTTGTCCAAAACAGCTTGCAATCGAATGATCATGTGAATAGAAAGGCAGGAGAGTGGTCAGGTACTGTTTTCTCTCAGTTGGCAAGCTGCGCACACAATCGCAGTGTTGTACAGCTTGTTTCACCACCTTTGCGAAGCTGCCGCTCTCTCCGGCTCCCGGAGACGAAGAAGCTGCTTCTTCGCGCAAAGACGATTCTGCCGCTCACAGTGCTCTGCGGTGTGCGCCTTCTGCCGAAAGAGGCACGGGAGCGGTGCTTAGCTCTGCAGAGCACCGTACCTTCGTCTTTAGCCTCTCTTCTCGTCTACATCTTTGCAAAAAGCTTTTCCACTCTGTCTGGCAAGGAGAAACTTTGCCAGCACAGAAAACATCTCCCATCGTGTTCTAGAGGCTGCACGGAGGTCTGCCGAGTGTTTTGCAAGAAGAGAAAGAAAGTTGTCCAAAACAGCTTGCAATCGAATGTTCATGTGAATAGAAAAGGCAGGAGAGTGGTCAGGTACTGTTTTCTCTCACTTGGCAAGCTGCGCACACAATCGCAGTGTTGTACAGCTTGTTTCATCACCTTTGCGAAGTTGCCGCTCTCTCCGGCTCCCGGAGACGAAGAAGCTGCTTCTTCGCGCAAAGACGATTCTGCCGCTCACAGTGCTCTGCGGTGTGCGCCTTCTGCCGAAAGACGTCCGGGAGCGGTGCTTAGCTCTGCAGAGCACCGTACCTTCGTCTTTAGCCTCTCTTCTCGTCTACATCTTAGCAAAAAGCTTTTCCACTCTGTCTGGCAAGGAGAAACTGTGCCAGCACAGAAAACATCTCCCATCGTCTTCTAGAGGCTGCACGGAGGTCTGCCGAGTGTTTTGCAAGAAGAGAAAGAAAGTTGTCCAAAACAGCTTGCAATCGAATGTTCATGTGAATAGAAAAGGCAGGAGAGTGGTCAGGTACTGTTTTCTCTCACTTGGCAAGCTGCGCACACAATCGCAGTGTTGTACAGCTTGTTTCATCACCTTTGCGAAGTTGCCGCTCTCTCCGGCTCCCGGAGACGAAGAAGCTGCTTCTTCGCGCAAAGACGATTGTGCCGCTCACAGTGCTCTGCGGTGTGCGCCTTCTGCCGAAAGAGGCACGGGAGCGGTGCTTAGCTCTGCAGAGCACCGTACCTTCGTCTTTAGCCTCTCTTCTCGTCTACATCTTAGCAAAAAGCTTTTCCACTCTGTCTGGCAGGGAGAAACTGTGCCAGCACAAAAAACATCTCCCATCGTGTTCTAGAGGCTGCACGGAGGTCTGCCGAGTGTTTTGCATGAAGAGAAAGAAAGTTGTCCAAAACAGCTTGCAATCGAATGTTCAAGTGAATAGAAAAGGCAGGAGAGTGGTCAGGTACTGTTTTCTCCCACTTGCCAAGCTGCGCACACAATCGCAGTGTTGTACAGCTTGTTTCATCACCTTTGCGAAGTTGCCGCTCTCTCCGGCTCCCGGAGACGAAGAAGCTGCTTCTTCGCGCAAAGACGATTCCGCCGCTCACAGTGCTCTGCGGTGTGCGCCTTCTGCCGAAAGAGGTCCGGGAGCGATGCTTAGCTCTGCAGAGTACCATACGTGCTTCTTTAGCCTCTCTTCTCGTCTACATCTTAGCAAAAAGCTTTTCCACTCTGTCTGGCAAGGAGAAACTGTGCCAGCACAAAAAACATCTCCCATCGTGTTCTAGAGGCTGCACGGAGGTCTGCCGAGTGTTTTGCAAGAAGAGAAAGAAAGTTGTCCAAAACAGCTTCCTATCGAATGTTCATGTGAATAGAAAAGGCAGGAGAGTGGTCAGGTACTGTTTTCTCTCAGTTGGCAAGCTGCGCACACAATCGCAGTGTTGTACAGCTTGTTTCATCACCTTTGCGAAGTTGCCGCTCTCTCCGGCTCCCGGAGACGAAGAAGCTGCTTCTTCGCGCAAAGACGATTCTGCCGCTCACAGTGCTCTGCGGTGTGCGCCTTCTGCCGAAAGAGGTCCGGGAGCGGTGCTTAGCTCTGCAGAGCACCGTACCTTCGTCTTTAGCCTCTCTTCTCGTCTACATCTTAGCAAAAAGCTTTTCCACTCTGTCTGGCAAGGAGAAACTGTGCCAGCACACAAAACATCTCCCATCGTGTTCTAGAGGCTGCACGGAGGTCTCCAGAGTGTTTTGCAAGAAGAGAAAGAAAGTTGTCCAAAACAGCTTGCAATCGAATGTTCAAGTGAATAGAAAAGGCAGGAGAGTGGTCAGGTACTGTTTTCTCTCACTTGGCAAGCTGCGCACACAATCGCAGTGTTGTACAGCTTGTTTCATCACCTTTGCGAAGTTGCCGCTCTCTCCGGCTCCCGGAGACGAAGAAGCTGCTTCTTCGCGCAAAGACGATTCTTCCGCTCACAGTGCTCTGCGGTGTGCGCCTTCTGCCGAAAGAGGCCCGGGAGCGGTGCTTAGCTCTGCAGAGCACCGTACCTTCGTCTTTAGCCTCTCTTCTCGTCTACATCTTAGCAAAAAGCTTTTCCACTCTGTCTGGCAAGGACAAACTGTGCCAGCACACAAAACATCTCCCATCGTGTTCTAGAGGCTGCACGGAGGTCTGCCGAGTGTTTTGCAAGAAGAGAAAGAAAGTTGTCCAAAACAGCTTGCAATCGAATGTTCAAGTGAATAGAAAAGGCAGGAGAGTGGTCAGGTACTGTTTTCTCTCAGTTGGCAAGCTGCGCACACAATCGCAGTGTTGTACAGCTTGTTTCATCACCTTTGCCAAGTTGCCGCTCTCTCCGGCTCCCGGAGACGAAGAAGCTTCTTCTTCGCGCAAAGACGATTGTGCCGCTCACAGTGCTCTGCGGTGTGCGCCTTCTGCCGAAAGAGGCACGGGATCGGTGCTTAACTCTGCAGAGCACCGTACCTTCGTCTTTAGCCTCTCTTCTCGTCTACATCTTAGCAAAAAGCTTTTCCACTCTGTCTGGCAAGGAGAAACTGTGCCAGCACAGAAAACATCTCCCATCGTGTTCTAGAGGCTGCACGGAGGTCTGCCGAGTGTTTTGCAAGAAGAGAAAGAAAGTTGTCCAAAACAGCTTGCAATCGAATGTTCAAGTGAATAGAAAAGGCAGGAGAGTGGTCAGGTACTGTTTTCTCCCACTTGGCAAGCTGCGCACACAATCGCAGTGTTGTACAGCTTGTTTCATCACCTTTGCGAAGTTGCCGCTCTCTCCGGCTCCCGGAGACGAAGAAGCTGCTTCTTCGCGCAAAGACGATTCTGCCGCTCACTGTGCTCTGCGGTGTGCGCCTTCTGCCGAAAGAGGTCCGGGAGCGATGCTTAGCTCTGCAGAGTACCATACGTGCTTCTTTAGCCTCGCTTCTCGTCTACATCTTAGCAAAAAGCTTTTCCACTCTGTCTGGCAAGGAGAAACTGTGCCAGCACAGAAAACATCTCCCATCGTGTTCTAGAGGCTGCACGGAGGTCTGCCGAGTGTTTTGCAAGAAGAGAAAGAAAGTTGTCCAAAACAGCTTGCAATCGAATGTTCATGTGAATAGAAAAGGCAGGAGAGTGGTCAGGTACTGTTTTCTCTCAGTTGGCAAGCTGCGCACACAATCGCAGTGTTGTACAGCTTGTTTCATCACCTTTGCGAAGTTGCCGCTCTCTCCGGCTCCCGGAGACGAAGAAGCTGCTTCTTCGCGCAAAGACGATTCTGCCGCTCACTGTGCTCTGCGGTGTGCGCCTTCTGCCGAAAGAGGTCCGGGAGCGGTGCTTAGCTCTGCAGAGCACCGTACCTTCGTCTTTAGCCTCTCTTCTCGTCTACATCTTAGCAAAAAGCTTTTCCACTCTGTCTGGCAAGGAGAAACTTTGCCAGCACAGAAAACATCTCCCATCGTGTTCTAGAAGCTGCACGGAGGTCTGCCGAGTGTTTTGCAAGAAGAGAAAGAAAGTTGTCCAAAACAGCTTGCAATCGAATGTTCATGTGAATAGAAAAGGCAGGAGAGTGGTCAGGTACTGTTTTCTCTCAGTTGGCAAGCTGCGCACACAATCGCAGTGTTGTACAGCTTGTTTCATCACCTTTGCGAAGTTGCCGCTCTCTCCGGCTCCCGGAGACGAAGAAGCTGCTTCTTCGCGCAAAGATGATTCTGCCGCTCACAGTGCTCTGCGGTGTGCGCCTTCTGCCGAAAGAGGCACGGGAGCGGTGCTTAGCTCTGCAGAGCACCGTACCTTCGTCTTTAGCCTCTCTTCTCGTCTACATCTTAGCAAAAAGCTTTTCCACTCTGTCTGGCAAGGAGAAACTTTGCCAGCACAAAAACCATCTCCAATGGTCTTCTAGAGGCTGCACGGAGGTCTGCCGAGTGTTTTGCAAGAAGAGAAAGAAAGTTATCCAAAACAGCTTGCAATCGAATGTTCATGTGAATAAAAAAGGCAGGAGAGTGGTCAGGTACTGTTTTCTCTCAGTTGGCAAGCTGCGCACACAATCGCAGTCTTGTACAGCTTGTTTCATCACCTTTGCGAAGTTGCCGCTCTCTCCGGCTCCCGGAGACGAAGAAGCTGCTTCTTCGCGCAAAGACGATTCTGCCGCTCAGAGTGCTCTGCGGTGTGCGCCTTCTGCCGAAAGAGGTCCGGGAGCGGTGCTTAGCTCTGCAGAGCACCGTACCTTCGTCTTTAGCCTCTCTTCTCGTCTACATCTTAGCAAAAAGCTTTTCCACTCTGTCTGGCAAGGAGAAACTGTGCCAGCACAGAAAACATCTCCCATCGTGTTCTAGAGGCTGCACGGAGGTCTGCCGAGTGTTTTGCAAGAAGAGAAAGAAAGTTGTCCAAAACAGCTTGCAATCGAATGTTCATGTGAATAGAAAAGGCAGGAGAGTGGTCAGGTACTGTTTTCTCTCAGTTGGCAAACTGCGCACACAATCGCAGTGTTGTACAGCTTGTTTCATCACCTTTGCGAAGTTGCCGCTCTCTCCGGCTCCCGGAGACGAAGAAGCTGCTTCTTCGCGCAAAGACGATTCTGCCGCTCACAGTGCTCTGCGGTGTGCGCCTTCTGCCGAAAGAGGTCCGGGAGCGATGCCTAGCTCTGCAGAGAACCATACGTGCTTCTTTAGCCTCTCTTCTCGTCTACATCTTAGCAAAAAGCTTTTCCACTCTGTCTGGCAAGGAGAAACCGTGCCAGCACAAAAAACATCTCCCATCGTGTTCTAGAGGCTGCACGGAGGTCTGCCGAGTGTTTTGCAAGAAGAGAAAGAAAGTTGTCCAAAACAGCTTGCAATCGAATGTTCATGTGAATAGAAAAGGCAGGAGAGTGGTCAGGTACTGTTTTCTCTCACTTGGCAAGCTGCGCACACAATCGCAGTGTTGTACAGCTTGTTTCATCACCTTTGCGAAGTTGCCGCTCTCTCCGGCTCCCGGAGACGAAGAAGCTGCTTCTTCGCGCAAAGACGATTCTGCCGCTCGCAGTGCTCTGCGGTGTGCGCCTTCTGCCGAAAGACGCCCGGGAGCGGTGCTTAGCTCTGCAGAGCACCGTACCTTCGTCTTTAGCCTCTCTTCTCGTCTACATCTTAGCAAAAAGCTTTTCCACTCTGTCTGGTAAGGAGAAACTTTGCCAGCACAGAAAACATCTCCCATCGTGTTCTAGAAGCTGCACGGAGGTCTGCCGAGTGTTTTGCAAGAAGAGAAAGAAAGTTGTCCAAAACAGCTTCCAATCGAATGTTCATGTGAATAGAAAAGGCAGGAGAGTGGTCAGGTACTGTTTTCTCTCAGTTGGCAAGCTGCGCACACAATCGCAGTGTTGTACAGCTTGTTTCATCACCTTTGCGAAGTTGCCGCTCTCTCCGGCTCCCGGAGACGAAGAAGCTGCTTCTTCGCGCAAAGACGATTCTGCCGCTCACAGTGCTCTGCGGTGTGCGCCTTCTGCCGAAAGACGTCCGGGAGCGGTGCTTAGCTCTGCAGAGCACCGTACCTTCGTCTTTAGCCTCTCTTCTCGTCTACATCTTAGCAAAAAGCTTTTCCACTCTGTCTGGCAAGGAGAAACTGTGCCAGCACAGAAAACATCTCCCATCGTCTTCTAGAGGCTGCACGGAGGTCTGCCGAGTGTTTTGCAAGAAGAGAAAGAAAGTTGTCCAAAACAGCTTGCAATCGAATGTTCATGTGAATAGAAAAGGCAGGAGAGTGGTCAGGTACTGTTTTCTCTCACTTGGCAAGCTGCGCACACAATCGCAGTGTTGTACAGCTTGTTTCATCACCTTTGCGAAGTTGCCGCTCTCTCCGGCTCCCGGAGACGAAGAAGCTGCTTCTTCGCGCAAAGACGATTCTGCCGCTCACAGTGCTCTGCGGTGTGCGCCTTCTGCCGAAAGACGTCCGGGAGCGGTGCTTAGCTCTGCAGAGCACCGTACCTTCGTCTTTAGCCTCTCTTCTCGTCTACATCTTAGCAAAAAGCTTTTCCACTCTGTCTGGCAAGGAGAAACTGTGCCAGCACAGAAAACATCTCCCATCGTGTTCTAGAGGCTGCACGGAGGTCTGCCGAGTGTTTTGCAAGAAGAGAAAGAAAGTTGTCCAAAACAGCTTGCAATCGAATGTTCATGTGAATAGAAAAGGCAGGAGAGTGGTCAGGTACTGTTTTCTCTCACTTGGCAAGCTGCGCACACAATCGCAGTGTTGTACAGCTTGTTTCATCACCTTTGCGAAGTTGCCGCTCTCTCCGGCTCCCGGAGACGAAGAAGCTGCTTCTTCGCGCAAAGACGATTGTGCCGCTCACAGTGCTCTGCGGTGTGCGCCTTCTGCCGAAAGAGGCACGGGAGCGGTGCTTAGCTCTGCAGAGCACCGTACCTTCGTCTTTAGCCTCTCTTCTCGTCTACATCTTAGCAAAAAGCTTTTCCACTCTGTCTGGCAGGGAAAAACTGTGCCAGCACAAAAAACATCTCCCATCGTGTTCTAGAGGCTGCACGGAGGTCTGCCGAGTGTTTTGCATGAAGAGAAAGAAAGTTGTCCAAAACAGCTTGCAATCGAATGTTCAAGTGAATAGAAAAGGCAGGAGAGTGGTCAGGTACTGTTTTCTCCCACTTGCCAAGCTGCGCACACAATCGCAGTGTTGTACAGCTTGTTTCATCACCTTTGCGAAGTTGCCGCTCTCTCCGGCTCCCGGAGACGAAGAAGCTGCTTCTTCGCGCAAAGACGATTCCGCCGCTCACTGTGCTCTGCGGTGTGCGCCTTCTGCCGAAAGAGGTCCGGGAGCGATGCTTAGCTCTGCAGAGTACCATACGTGCTTCTTTAGCCTCTCTTCTCGTCTACATCTTAGCAAAAAGCTTTTCCACTCTGTCTGGCAAGGAGAAACTGTGCCAGCACAAAAAACATCTCCCATCGTGTTCTAGAGGCTGCACGGAGGTCTGCCGAGTGTTTTGCAAGAAGAGAAAGAAAGTCGTCCAAAACAGCTTGCAATCGAATGTTCATGTGAATAGAAAAGGCAGGAGAGTGGTCAGGTACTGTTTTCTCTCAGTTGGCAAACTGCGCACACAATCGCAGTGTTGTACAGCTTGTTTCATCACCTTTGCGAAGTTGCCGCTCTCTCCGGCTCCCGGAGACGAAGAAGCTGCTTCTTCGCGCAAAGACGATTCTGCCGCTCACAGTGCTCTGCGGTGTGCGCCTTCTGCCGAAAGAGGTCCGGGAGCGATGCCTAGCTCTGCAGAGAACCATACGTGCTTCTTTAGCCTCTCTTCTCGTCTACATCTTAGCAAAAAGCTTTTCCACTCTGTCTGGCAAGGAGAAACCGTGCCAGCACAAAAAACATCTCCCATCGTGTTCTAGAGGCTGCACGGAGGTCTGCCGAGTGTTTTGCAAGAAGAGAAAGAAAGTTGTCCAAAACAGCTTGCAATCGAATGTTCATGTGAATAGAAAAGGCAGGAGAGTGGTCAGGTACTGTTTTCTCTCACTTGGCAAGCTGCGCACACAATCGCAGTGTTGTACAGCTTGTTTCATCACCTTTGCGAAGTTGCCGCTCTCTCCGGCTCCCGGAGACGAAGAAGCTGCTTCTTCGCGCAAAGACGATTCTGCCGCTCGCAGTGCTCTGCGGTGTGCGCCTTCTGCCGAAAGACGCCCGGGAGCGGTGCTTAGCTCTGCAGAGCACCGTACCTTCGTCTTTAGCCTCTCTTCTCGTCTACATCTTAGCAAAAAGCTTTTCCACTCTGTCTGGTAAGGAGAAACTTTGCCAGCACAGAAAACATCTCCCATCGTGTTCTAGAAGCTGCACGGAGGTCTGCCGAGTGTTTTGCAAGAAGAGAAAGAAAGTTGTCCAAAACAGCTTCCAATCGAATGTTCATGTGAATAGAAAAGGCAGGAGAGTGGTCAGGTACTGTTTTCTCTCAGTTGGCAAGCTGCGCACACAATCGCAGTGTTGTACAGCTTGTTTCATCACCTTTGCGAAGTTGCCGCTCTCTCCGGCTCCCGGAGACGAAGAAGCTGCTTCTTCGCGCAAAGACGATTCTGCCGCTCACAGTGCTCTGCGGTGTGCGCCTTCTGCCGAAAGACGTCCGGGAGCGGTGCTTAGCTCTGCAGAGCACCGTACCTTCGTCTTTAGCCTCTCTTCTCGTCTACATCTTAGCAAAAAGCTTTTCCACTCTGTCTGGCAAGGAGAAACTGTGCCAGCACAGAAAACATCTCCCATCGTCTTCTAGAGGCTGCACGGAGGTCTGCCGAGTGTTTTGCAAGAAGAGAAAGAAAGTTGTCCAAAACAGCTTGCAATCGAATGTTCATGTGAATAGAAAAGGCAGGAGAGTGGTCAGGTACTGTTTTCTCTCACTTGGCAAGCTGCGCACACAATCGCAGTGTTGTACAGCTTGTTTCATCACCTTTGCGAAGTTGCCGCTCTCTCCGGCTCCCGGAGACGAAGAAGCTGCTTCTTCGCGCAAAGACGATTCTGCCGCTCACAGTGCTCTGCGGTGTGCGCCTTCTGCCGAAAGACGTCCGGGAGCGGTGCTTAGCTCTGCAGAGCACCGTACCTTCGTCTTTAGCCTCTCTTCTCGTCTACATCTTAGCAAAAAGCTTTTCCACTCTGTCTGGCAAGGAGAAACTGTGCCAGCACAGAAAACATCTCCCATCGTGTTCTAGAGGCTGCACGGAGGTCTGCCGAGTGTTTTGCAAGAAGAGAAAGAAAGTTGTCCAAAACAGCTTGCAATCGAATGTTCATGTGAATAGAAAAGGCAGGAGAGTGGTCAGGTACTGTTTTCTCTCACTTGGCAAGCTGCGCACACAATCGCAGTGTTGTACAGCTTGTTTCATCACCTTTGCGAAGTTGCCGCTCTCTCCGGCTCCCGGAGACGAAGAAGCTGCTTCTTCGCGCAAAGACGATTGTGCCGCTCACAGTGCTCTGCGGTGTGCGCCTTCTGCCGAAAGAGGCACGGGAGCGGTGCTTAGCTCTGCAGAGCACCGTACCTTCGTCTTTAGCCTCTCTTCTCGTCTACATCTTAGCAAAAAGCTTTTCCACTCTGTCTGGCAGGGAAAAACTGTGCCAGCACAAAAAACATCTCCCATCGTGTTCTAGAGGCTGCACGGAGGTCTGCCGAGTGTTTTGCATGAAGAGAAAGAAAGTTGTCCAAAACAGCTTGCAATCGAATGTTCAAGTGAATAGAAAAGGCAGGAGAGTGGTCAGGTACTGTTTTCTCCCACTTGCCAAGCTGCGCACACAATCGCAGTGTTGTACAGCTTGTTTCATCACCTTTGCGAAGTTGCCGCTCTCTCCGGCTCCCGGAGACGAAGAAGCTGCTTCTTCGCGCAAAGACGATTCCGCCGCTCACTGTGCTCTGCGGTGTGCGCCTTCTGCCGAAAGAGGTCCGGGAGCGATGCTTAGCTCTGCAGAGTACCATACGTGCTTCTTTAGCCTCTCTTCTCGTCTACATCTTAGCAAAAAGCTTTTCCACTCTGTCTGGCAAGGAGAAACTGTGCCAGCACAAAAAACATCTCCCATCGTGTTCTAGAGGCTGCACGGAGGTCTGCCGAGTGTTTTGCAAGAAGAGAAAGAAAGTCGTCCAAAACAGCTTGCAATCGAATGTTCATGTGAATAGAAAAGGCAGGAGAGTGGTCAGGTACTGTTTTCTCTCAGTTGGCAAGCTGCGCACACAATCGCAGTGTTGTACAGCTTGTTTCATCACCTTTGCGAAGTTGCCGCTCTCTCCGGCTCCCGGAGACGAAGAAGCTGCTTCTTCGCGCAAAGACGATTCTGCCGCTCACAGTGCTCTGCGGTGTGCGCCTTCTGCCGAAAGAGGTCCGGGAGCGGTGCTTAGCTCTGCAGAGCACCGTACCTTCGTCTTTAGCCTCTCTTCTCGTCTACATCTTAGCAAAAAGCTTTTCCACTCTGTCTGGCAAGGACAAACTGTGCCAGCACACAAAACATCTCCCATCGTGTTCTAGAGGCTGCACGGAGGTCTGCCTAGTGTTTTGCAAGAAGAGAAAGAAAGTTGTCCAAAACAGCTTGCAATCGAATGTTCAAGTGAATAGAAAAGGCAGGAGAGTGGTCAGGTACTGTTTTCTCTCAGTTGGCAAGCTGCGCACACAATCGCAGTGTTGTACAGCTTGTTTCATCACCTTTGCGAAGTTGCCGCTCTCTCCGGCTCCCGGAGACGAAGAAGCTTCTTCTTCGCGCAAAGACGATTGTGCCGCTCACAGTGCTCTGCGGTGTGCGCCTTCTGCCGAAAGAGGCACGGGAGCGGTGCTTAGCTCTGCAGAGCACCGTACCTTCGTCTTTAGCCTCTCTTCTCGTCTACATCTTAGCAAAATCTTTTCCACTCTGTCTGGAAAGGAGAAACTGTGCCAGCACAGAAAACATCTCCCATCGTGTTCTAGAGGCTGCACGGAGGTCTGCCGAGTGTTTTGCAAGAAGAGAAAGAAAGTTATCCAAAACAGCTTGCAATCGAATGTTCATGTGAATAAAAAAGGCAGGAGAGTGGTCAGGTACTGTTTTCTCTCAGTTGGCAAGCTGCGCACACAATCGCAGTCTTGTACAGCTTGTTTCATCACCTTTGCGAAGTTGCCGCTCTCTCCGGCTCCCGGAGACGAAGAAGCTGCTTCTTCGCGCAAAGACGATTCTGCCGCTCACAGTGCTCTGCGGTGTGCGCCTTCTGCCGAAAGAGGTCCGGGAGCGGTGCTTAGGTCTGCAGAGCACCGTACCTTCGTCTTTAGCCTCTCTTCTCGTCTACATCTTAGCAAAAAGCTTTTCCACTCTGTCTGGCAAGGAGAAACTGTGCCAGCACAGAAAACATCTCCCATCGTCTTCTAGAGGCTGCACGGAGGTCTGCCGAGTGTTTTGCAAGAAGAGAAAGAAAGTTGTCCAAAACAGCTTGCAATCGAATGTTCATGTGAATAGAAAAGGCAGGAGAGTGGTCAGGTACTGTTTTCTCTCAGTTGGCAAACTGCGCACACAATCGCAGTGTTGTACAGCTTGTTTCATCACCTTTGCAAAGTTGCCGCTCTCTCCGGCTGCCGGAGACGAAGAAGCTGCTTCTTCGCGCAAAGACGATTCTGCCGCTCACTGTGCTTTGCGGTGTGCGCCTTCTGCCGAAAGAAGCCCGGGAGCGATGCTTAGCTCTGCAGAGTACCATACGTGCTTCTTTAGACTCTCTTCTCGTCTACATCTTAGCAAAAAGCTTTTCCACTCTGTCTGGCTAGGAGAAACTGTGCCAGCACAAAAAACATCTCCCATCGTGTTCTAGAGGCTGCACGGAGGTCTGCCGAGTGTTTTGCAAGAAGAGAAAGAAAGTTGTCCAAAACAGCTTGCAATCGAATGTTCATGTGAATAGAAAAGGCAGGAGAGTGGTCAGGTACTGTTTTCTCTCACTTGGCAAGCTGCGCACACAATCGCAGTTTTGAACAGCTTGTTTCATCACCTTTGCGAGGTTTCCGCTCTCTCCGGCTCCCGGAGACGAAGAAGCTGCTTCTTCGCGCAAAGACGATTCTGCCGCTCACAGTGCTCTGCGGTGTGCGCCTTCTGCCGAAAGAGGCACGGGAGCGGTGCTTAGCTTTGCAGAGCACCGTACCTTCGTCTTTAGCCTCTCTTCTCGTCTACATCTTAGCAAAAAGCTTTTCCACTCTGTCTGGCAAGGAGAAACTGTGCCTGCACAAAAAACATCTCCCATCGTGTTCTAGAGGCTGCACGGAGGTCTGCCGAGTGTTTTGCAAGAAGAGAAAGAAAGTTGTCCAAAACAGCTTCCAATAGAATGTTCATGTGAATAGAAAGGCAGGAGAGTAGTCAGGTACTGTTTTCTCTCAGTTGGCAAGCTGCGCACACAATCGCAGCGTTGTACAGCTTGTTTCATCACCTTTGCGAAGTTGCCGCTCTCTCCGGCTGCCGGAGACGAAGAAGCTGCTTCTTCGCGCAAAGACGATTCTGCCGCTCACTGTGCTCTGCAGTGTGTGTCTTCTTCCGAAAGAGGTCCGGGAGCGGTGCTTAGCTCTGCAGAGCACCGTACCTTCGTCTTTAGCCTCTCTTCTCGTCTACATCTTAGCAAAAAGCTTTTCCACTCTGTCTGGCAAGGAGAAACTGTGCCAGCACAGAAAACATCTCCCATCGTGTTCTAGAGGCTGCACGGAGGTCTCCAGTGTGTTTTGCAAGAAGAGAAAGAAAGTTGTCCAAAACAGCTTGCAATCGAATGTTCATGTGAATAGAAAAGGCAGGAGAGTGGTCAGGTGCTGTTTTCTCTCACTTGGCAAGCTGCGCACACAATCGCAGTGTTGTACAGCTTGTTTCATCACCTTTGCGAAGCTGCCGCTCTCTCCGGCTGCCGGAGACGAAGAAGCTGCTTCTTCGCGCAAAGACGATTCTGCCGCTCACAGTGCTCTGCGGTGTGCGCCTTCTGCCGAAAGAGGTCCGGGAGCGGTGCTTAGCTCTGCAGAGCACCGTACCTTCGTCTTTAGCCTCTCTTCTCGTCTACATCTTAGCAAAAAGCTTTTCCACTCTGTCTGGCAAGGAGAAACTGTGCCAGCACAAAAAACATCTCCCATCGTGTTCTAGAGGCTGCACGGAGGTCTGCCGAGTGTTTTGCAAGAAGAGAAAGAAAGTTGTCCAAAACAGCTTACAATCCAATGTTCATGTGATTACAAAAGGCAGGAGAGTGGTCAGGTACTGTTTTCTCTCAGTTGGCAAGCTGCGCACACAATCGCAGTGTTGTACAGCTTGTTTCATCACCTTTGCCAAGCTGCCGCTCTCTCCGGCTCCCGGAGACGAAGAAGCTGCTTCTTCGCGCAAAGACGATTCTGCCGCTCACAGTGCTCTGCGGTGTGCGCCTTCTGCCGAAAGAGGCGCGGGAGCGGTGCTTAGCTCTGCATAGCACCGTACCTTCGTCTTTAGCCTCTCTTCTCGTCTACATCTTAGCAAAAAGCTTTTCCACTCTGTCTGGCGAGGAGAAACTTTGCCAGCACAGAAAACATCTCCCATCGTGTTCTAGAGGCTGCACGGAGGTCTGCCGAGTGTTTTGCAAGAAGAGAAAGAAAGTTGTCCAAAACAGCTTGCAATCGAATGTTCATGTGAATAGAAAAGGCAGGAGAGTGGTCAGGTACTGTTTTCTCTCAGTTGGCAAGCTGCGCACACAATCGCAGTGTTGTACAGCTTGTTTCATCACCTTTGCGAAGTTGCCGCTCTCTCCGGCTCCCGGAGACGAAGAAGCTGCTTCTTCGCGCAAAGACGATTCTGCCGCTCACAGTGCTCTGCGGTGTGCGCCTTCTGCCGAAAGACGTCCGGGAGGGGTGCTTAGCTCTGCAGAGCACCGTACCTTCGTCTTTAGCCTCTCTTCTCATCTACATCTTAGCAAAAAGCTTTTCCACTCTGTCTGGCAAGGAGAAACTGTGCCAGCACAGAAAACATCTCCCATCGTGTTCTAGAGGCTGCACGGAGGTCTGCCGAGTGTTTTGCAAGAAGAGAAAGAAAGTTGTCCAAAACAGCTTGCAATCGAATGTTCATGTGAATAGAAAAGGCAGGAGAGTGGTCAGGTACTGTTTTCTCTCAGTTGGCAAGCTGCGCACACAATCGCAGTGTTGTACAGCTTGTTTCATCACCTTTGCGAAGTTGCCGCTCTCTCCGGCTCCCGGAGACGAAGAAGCTGCTTCTTCGCGCAAAGACGATTCTGCCGCTCACAGTGCTCTGCGGTGTGCACCTTCTGCCGAAAGAGGTCCGGGAGCGGTGCTTAGCTCTGCAGAGCACCGTACCTTCGTCTTTAGCCTCTCTTCTCGTCTACATCTTAGCAAAAAGCTTTTCCACTCTGTCTGGCAAGGAGAAACTGTGCCAGCACAGAAAAAATCTTCCATCGTGTTCTAGAAGCTTCACGGAGGTCTGCCGAGTGTTTTGCAAGAAGAGAAAGAAAGTTGTCCAAAACAGCTTGCAATCGAATGTTCATGTGAATAGAAAAGGCAGGAGAGTGGTCAGGTACTGTTTTCTCTCAGTTGGCAAGCTGCGCACACAATCGCAGTGTTGTACAGCTTGTTTCATCACCTTTGCGAAGTTGCCGCTCTCTCCGGCTCCCGGAGACGAAGAAGCTGCTTCTTCGCGCAAAGACGATTCTGCCGCTCAGAGTGCTCTGCGGTGTGCGCCTTCTGCCGAAAGAGGTCCGGGAGCGGTGCTTAGCTCTGCAGAGCACCGTACCTTCGTCTTTAGCCTCTCTTCTCATCTACCTCTTAGCAAAAAGCTTTTCCACTCTGTCTGGCAAGGAGAAACTGTGCCAGCACAGAAAACATCTCCCATCGTGTTCTAGAGGCTGCACGGAGGTCTGCCGAGTGTTTTGCAAGAAGAGAAGGAAAGTTGTCCAAAACAGCATGCAATCGAATGTTCATGTGAATCGAAAAGGCAGGAGAGTGGTCAGGTACTGTTTTCTCTCACTTGGCAAGCTGCTCACACAATCGCAGTGTTGTACAGCTTGTTTCATCACCTTTGCAAAGTTGCCGCTCTCTCCGGCTCCCGGAGACGAAGAAGCTGCTTCTTCGCGCAAAGACGATTCTGCCGCTCACAGTGCTCTGCGGTGTGCGCCTTCTGCCGAAAGAAGTCCGGGAGCGATGCTTAGCTCTGCAGAGTACCATACGTGCTTCTTTAGCCACGCTTCTCGTCTACATCTTAGCAAAAAGCTTTTCCACTCTGTCTGGCAAGGAGAAACTGTGCCAGCACAAAAAACATCTCCCATCGTTTTCTAGAGGCTGCACGGAGGTCTGCCGAGTGTTTTGCAAGAAGAGAAAGAAAGTTGTCCAAAACAGCTTGCAATCGAATGTTCATGTGAATGGAAAAGGCAGGAGAGTGGTCAGGTACTGTTTTCTCTCAGTTGGCAAGCTGCGCACACAATCGCAGTGCTGTACAGCTTGTTTCATCACCTTTGCGAAGTTGCCGCTCTCTCCGGCTCCCGGAGACGAAGAAGCTGCTTCTTCGCGCAAAGACGATTCTGCCGCTCACAGTGCTCTGCGGTGTGCGCCTTCTGCCGAAAGAAGTCCGGGAGCGATGCTTAGCTCTGCAGAGTACCATACGTGCTTCTTTAGCCACGCTTCTCGTCTACATCTTAGCAAAAAGCTTTTCCACTCTGTCTGGCAAGTAGAAACTGTGCCAGCACAAAAAACATCTCCCATCGTCTTCTAGAGGCTGCACGGAGGTCTGCCGAGTGTTTTGCAAGAAGAGAAAGAAAGTTGTCCAAAACAGCTTGCAATCGAATGTTCAAGTGAATAGAAAAGGCAGGAGAGTGGTCAGGTACTATTTTCTCTCACTTGGCAAGCTGCGCAGACAATCGCAGTGTTGTACAGCTTATTTCATCACCTTTGCGAAGTTGCCGCTCTCTCCGGCTGCCGGAGACGAAGAAGCTGCTTCTTCGCGCAAAGACGATTCTGCCGCTCACTGTGCTCTGCGGTGTGCGCCTTCTGCCGAAAGAGGTCCGGGAGCGATGCTTAGCTCTGCAGAGTACCATACGTGCTTCTTTAGCCTCGCTTCTCGTCTACATCTTAGCAAAAAGCTTTTCCACTCTGTCTGGCAAGGACAAACTGTGCCAGCACAGAAAACATCTCCCATCGTGTTTTAGAGGCTGCACGGAGGTCTGCCGAGTGTTTTGCAAGAAGAGAAAGAAAGTTGTCCAAAACAGCTTGCAATCGAATGTTCATGTGAATAGAAAAGGCAGGAGAGTGGTCAGGTACTGTTTTCTCTCAGTTGGCAAGCTGCGCACACAATCGCAGTGTTGTACAGCTTGTTTCATCACCTTTGCGAAGTTGCCGCTCTCTCCGGCTCCCGGAGACGAAGAAGCTGCTTCTTCGCGCAAAGACGATTCTGCCGCTCACAGTGCTCTGCGGTGTGCGCCTTCTGCCGAAAGAGGCCCGGGAGCGGTGCTTAGCTCTGCAGAGCACCGTACCTTCGTCTTTAGCCTCTCTTCTCGTCTACATCTTAGCAAAAAGCTTTTCCACTCTGTCTGGCAAGGAGAAACTGTGCCAGCACAAAAAACATCTCCCATCGTGTTCTAGAGGCTGCACGGAGGTCAGCCGAGTGTTTTGCAAGAAGAGAAAGAAAGTTGTCCAAAACAGCTTGCAATCGAATGTTCAAGTGAATAGAAAAGGCAGGAGAGTGGTCAGGTACTGTTTTCTCTCACTTGGCAAGCTGCGCACACAATCGCAGTGTTGTACAGCTTGTTTCATCACCTTTGCGAAGTTGCCGCTCTCTCCGGCTCCCGGAGACGAAGAAGCTGCTTCTTCGCGCAAAGACGATTCTGCCGCTCACAGTGCTCTGCGGTGTGCGCCTTCTGCCGAAAGAGGCCCGGGAGCGGTGCTTAGCTCTGCAGAGCACCGTACCTTCGTCTTTAGCCTCTCTTCTCGTCATCTTAGCAAAAAGCTTTTCCACTCTGTCTGGCAAGGAGAAACTGTGCCAGCACAGAAAACATCTCCCATCGTGTTCTAGAGGCTGCACGGAGGTCTGCCGAGTGTTTTGCAAGAAGAGAAAGAAAGTTGTCCAAAACAGCTTGCAATCGAATGTTCATGTGAATAGAAAAGGCAGGAGAGTGGTCAGGTACTGTTTTCTCTCACTTGGCAAGCTGCGCACACAATCGCAGTGTTGTACAGCTTGTTTTATCACCTTTGCGAAGTTGCCGCTCTCTCCGGCTCCCGGAGACGAAGAAGCTGCTTCTTCGCGCAAAGACGATTCTGCCGCTCACAGTGCTCTGCGGTGTGCGCCTTCTGCCGAAAGAGGTCCGGGAGCGGTGCTTAGCTCTGCAGAGCACCGTACCTTCGTCTTTAGCCTCTCTTCTCGTCTACATCTTAGCAAAAAGCTTTTCCACTCTGTCTGGCAAGGAGAAACTGTGCCAGCACAAAAAACATCTCCCATCGTGTTCTAGAGGCTGCACGGAGGTCTGCCGAGTGTTTTGCAAGAAGAGAAAGAAAGTTGTCCAAAACAGCTTGCAATCGAATGTTCATGTGAATAGAAAAGGCAGGAGAGTGGTCAGGTACTGTTTTCTCTCAGTTGGCAAGCTGCGCACACAATCGCAGTGTTGTACAGCTTGTTTCATCACCTTTGCCAAGTTGCCGCTCTCTCCGGCTCCCGGAGACAAAGAAGCTGCTTCTTCGCGCAAAGACGATTCTGCCGCTCACAGTGCGCTGCGGTGTGCGCCTTCTGCCGAAAGAGGTCCGGGAGCGGTGCTTAGCTCTGCAGAGCACCGTACCTTCGTCTTTAGCCTCTCTTCTCGTCTACATCTTAGCAAAAAGCTTTTCCACTCTGTCTGGCAAGGAGAAACTCTGCCAGCACAAAAAACATCTCCCATCGTGTTCTAGAGGCTGCACGGAGGTCTGCCGAGTGTTTTGCAAGAAGAGAAAGAAAGTTGTCCAAAACAGCTTGCAATCGAATTTTCAAGTGAATAGAAAAGGCAGGAGAGTGGTCAGGTACTGTTTTCTCCCACTTTGCAAGCTGCGCACACAATCGCAGTGTTGTACAGCTTGTTTCATCACCTTTGCGAAGTTGCCGCTCTCTCCGGCTCCCGGAGACGAAGAAGCTGCTTCTTCGCGCAAAGACGATTCTGCCGCTCACTGTGCTCTGCGGTGTGCGCCTTCTGCCGAAAGAGGTCCGGGAGCGATGCTTAGCTCTGCAGAGTACCATACGTGCTTCTTTAGCCTCGCTTCTCGTCTACATCTTAGCAAAAAGCTTTTCCACTCTGTCTGGCAAGGAGAAACTGTGCCAGCACAGAAAACATCTCCCATCGTGTTCTAGAGGCTGCACGGAGGTCTGCCGAGTGTTTTGCAAGAAGAGAAAGAAAGTTGTCCAAAACAGCTTGCAATCGAATGTTCATGTGAATAGAAAAGGCAGGAGAGTGGTCAGGTACTGTTTTCTCTCAGTTGGCAAGCTGCTCACACAATCGCAGTGTTGTACAGCTTGTTTCATCACCTTTGCAAAGTTGCCGCTCTCTCCGGCTCCCGGAGACGAAGAAGCTGCTTCTTCGCGCAAAGACGATTCTGCCGCTCACTGTGCTCTGCGGTGTGCGCCATCTGCCGAAAGACGCACGGGAGCGGTGCTTAGCTCTGCAGAGCACCGTACCTTCGTCTTTAGCCTCGCTTCTCGTCTACATCTTAGCAAAAAGCTTTTCCACTCTGTCTGGCAAGGAGAAACTGTGCCAGCACAGAAAACATCTCCCATCGTGTTCTAGAGGCTGCACGGAGGTCTGCCGAGTGTTTTGCAAGAAGAGAAAGAAAGTTGTCCAAAACAGCTTGCAATCGAATGTTCATGTGAATAGAAAAGGCAGGAGAGTGGTCAGGTACTGTTTTCTCTCAGTTGGCAAGCTGCGCACACAATCGCAGTGTTGTACAGCTTGTTTCATCACCTTTGCGAAGTTGCCGCTCTCTCCGGCTCCCGGAGACGAAGAAGCTGCTTGTTCGCGCAAAGACGATTCTGCCGCTCACAGTGCTCTGCGGTGTGCGCCTTCTGCTGAAAGAGGTCCGGGAGCGGTGCTTAGCTCTGTAGAGCACCGTACCTTCGTCTTTAGCCTCTCTTCTCGTCTACATCTTAGCAAAAAGCTTTTCCACTCTGTCTGGCAAGGAGAAACTTTGCCAGCACAGAAAACATCTCCCATCGTGTTCTAGAGGCTGCACGGAGGTCTGCCGAGTGTTTTGCAAGAAGAGAAAGAAAGTTGTCCAAAACAGCTTGCAATCGAATGTTCATGTGAATAGAAAAGGCAGGAGAGTGGTCAGGTACTGTTTTCTCTCAGTTGGCAAGCTGCGCACACAATCGCAGTGTTGTACAGCTTGTTTTATCACCTTTGCGAAGTTGCCGCTCTCTCCGGCTCCCGGAGACGAAGAAGCTGCTTCTTCGCGCAAAGACGATTCTGCCGCTCACAGTGCTCTGCGGTGTGCGCCTTCTGCCGAAAGAGGCGCGGGAGCGGTGCTTAGCTCTGCAGAGCACGGTACCTTCGTCGTTACCCTCTCTTCTCGTCTACATCTTAGCAAAAAGCTTTTCCACTCTGTCTGGCAAGGAGAAACTGTGCCAGCACAGAAAACATCTCCCATCGTCTTCTAGAGGCTGCACGGAGGTCTGCCGAGTGTTTTGCAAGAAGAGAAAGAAAGTTGTCCAAAACAGCTTGGAATCGAATGTTCATGTGAATGGAAAAGGCAGGAGAGTGGTCAGGTACTGTTTTCTCTCAGTTGGCAAGCTGCGCACACAATCGCAGTGTTGTACAGCTTGTTTCATCACCTTTGCGAAGTTGCCGCTCTCTCCGGCTCCCGGAGACGAAGAAGCTGATTCTTCGGGCAAAGACGATTCTGCCGCTCACAGTGCTCTGCGGTGTGTGCCTTCTGCCGAGAGAAATCCGGGAGCGATGCTTAGCTCTGCAGAGTACCATACGTGCTTCTTTAGCCACGCTTCTCGTCTACATCTTTGCAAAAAGCTTTTCCACTCTGTCTGGCAAGGAGAAACTGTGCCAGCACAGAAAACACCTCCCATCGTCTTCTAGAGGCTGCATGGAGGTCTGCCGAGTGTTTTGCAAGAAGAGAAAGAAAGTTGTCCAAAACAGCTTGCAATCGAATATTCAAGTGAATAGAAAAGGCAGGAGAGTGGTCAGGTACTGTTTTCTCTCAGTTGGCAAGCTGCGCACACAATCGCAGTGTTGTACAGCTTGTTTCATCACCTTTGCGAAGTTGCCGCTCTCTCCGGCTCCCGGAGACGAAGAAGCTGCTTCTTCGCGCAAAGACGATTCTGCCGCTCACAGTGCTCTGCGGTGTGCGCCTTCTGCCGAAAGAGGCACGGGAGCGGTGCTTAGCTCTGCAGAGCACCGTACCATCGTCTTCAGCCTCTCTTCTCGTCTACATCTTAGCAAAAATCGTTTCCACTCTGTCTGGCAAGGAGAAACTTTGCCAGCACAGAAAACATCTCCCATGGTCTTCTAGAGGCTGCACGGAGGTCTGCCGAGTGTTTTGCAAGAAGAGAAAGAAAGTTGTCCAAAACAGCTTGCAATCGAATGTTCATGTGAATAAAAAAGGCAGGAGAGTGGTCAGGTACTGTTTTCTCTCCGTTGGCAAGCTGCGCACACAATCGCAGTGTTGTACAGCTTGTTTCATCACCTTTGCGAAGTTGCCGCTCTCTCCGGCTCCCGGAGACGAAGAATCTGCTTCTTCGCGCAAAGACGATTCTGCCGCTCACAGTGCTCTGCGGTGTGCGCCTTCTGCCGAAAGAGGCCCGGGAGCTGTGCTTAGCTCTGCAGAGCACCGTACCTTCGTCTTTAGCCTCTCTTCTCGTCTACATCTTAGCAAAAAGCTTTTCCACTCTGTCTGGCAAGGAGAAACTGTGCCAGCAGAAAAAACATCTCCCATCGTGTTCTAGAGGCTGCACGGAGGTCTGCCGAGTGTTTTGCAAGAAGAGAAAGAAAGTTGTCCAAAACAGCTTCCAATCGAATGTTCATGTGAATAGAAAAGGCAGGAGAGTGGTCAGGTACTGTTTTCTCTCAGTTGGCAAGCTGCGCACACAATCGCAGTGTTGTACAGCTTGTTTCATCACCTTTGCGAAGTTGCCGCTCTCTCCGGCTGCCGGAGACGAAGAAGCTGCTTCTTCGCGCAAAGACGATTGTGCCGCTCACAGTGCTCTGCGGTGTGCGCCTTCTGCCGAAAGAGGCACGGGAGCGGTGCTTAGCTCTGCAGAGCACCGTACCTTCGTCTTTAGCCTCTCTTCTCGTCTACATCTTAGCAAAAAGCTTTTCCACTCTGTCTGGCAAGGAGAAACTTTGCCAGCACAGAAAACATCTCCCATGGTCTTCTAGAGGCTGCACGGAGGTCTGCCGAGTGTTTTGCAAGAAGAGAAAGAAAGTTGTCCAAAACAGATTGCAATCGAATGTTCATGTGAATAAAAAAGGCAGGAGAGTGGTCAGGTACTGTTTTCTCTCAGTTGGCAAGCTGCGCACACAATCGCAGTTTTGTACAGCTTGTTTCATCACCTTTGCGAAGTTGCCGCTCTCTCCGGCTCCCGGAGACGAAGAAGCTGCTTCTTCGCGCAAAGACGATTGTGCCGCTCACAGTGCTCTGCGGTGTGCGCCTTCTGCCGAAAGAGGCCCGGGAGCTGTGCTTAGCTCTGCAGAGCACCGTACCTTCGTCTTTAGCCTCTCATCTCATCTACATCTTAGCAAAAGGTTTTCCACTCTGTCTGGCAAGGAGAAACTGTGCCAGCACAAAAAACATCTCCCATCGTGTTCTAGAGGCTGCACGGAGGTCTGCCGAGTGTTTTGCAAGAAGAGAAAGAAAGTTGTCCAAAACAGCTTGCAATCGAATGTTCATGTGAATAGAAAAGGCAGGAGAGTGGTCAGGTACTGTTTTCTCTCACTTGGCAAGCTGCGCACACAATCGCAGTGTTGTACAGCTTGTTTCATCACCTTTGCGAAGTTGCCGCTCTCTCCGGCTCCCGGAGACGAAGAAGCTGCTTCTTCGCGCAAAGACGATTCTGCCGCTCACTGTGCTCTGCGGTGTGCGCCTTCTGCCGAAAGAGGCCCGGGAGCGATGCTTAGCTCTGCAGAGTACCATACGTGCTTCCTTAGCCTCGCTTCTCGTCTACATCTTAGCAAAAAGCTTTTCCACTCTGTCTGGCAAGGAGAAACTGTGCCAGCACAGAAAACATCTCCCATCGTGTTCTAGAGGCTGCACGGAGGTCTGCCGAGTGTTTTGCAAGAAGAGAAAGAAAGTTGTCCAAAACAGCTTGCAATCGAATGTTCATGTGAATAAAAAAGGCAGGAGAGTGGTCAGGTACTGTTTTCTCTCACTTGGCAAGCTGCGCACACAATCGCAGTTTTGTACAGCTTGTTTCATCACCTTTGCGAAGTTGCCGCTCTCTCCGGCTCCCGGAGACGAAGAAGCTGCTTCTTCGCGCAAAGACGATTCTGCCGCTCACAGTGCTCTGCGGTGTGCGCCTTCTGCTGAAAGAGGTCCGGGAGCGGTGCTTAGCTCTGCAGAGCACCGTACCTTCGTCTTTAGCCTCTCTTCTCGTCTACATCTCAGCAAAAAGCTTTTCCACTCTGTCTGGCAAGGAGAAACTTTGCCAGAACTGAAAACATCTCCCATCGTGTTCTAGAGGCTGCACGGAGGTCTGCCGAGTGTTTTGCAAGAAGAGAAAGAAAGTTGTCCAAAACAGCTTGCAATCGAATGTTCATGTGAATAGAAAAGGCAGGAGAGTGGTCAGGTACTGTTTTCTCTCAGTTGGCAAGCTGCGCACACAATCGCAGTGTTGTACAGCTTGTTTCATCACCTTTGCAAAGTTGCCGCTCTCTCCGGCTCCCGGAGACGAAGAAGCTGCTTCTTCGCGCAAAGACGATTCTGCCGCTCACAGTGCTCTGCGGTGTGCGCCTTCTGCCGAAAGACGTCCGGGAGCGGTGCTTAGCTCTGCAGAGCACCATACCTTCGTCTTTAGCCTCTCTTCTCGTCTACATCTTAGCAAAAAGCTTTTCCACTCTGTCTGGCAAGGAGAAACTGTGCCAGCACAGAAAACATCTCCCATGGTCTTCTAGAGGCTGCACGGAGGTCTGCCGAGTGTTTTGCAAGAAGAGAAAGAAAGTTGTCCAAAACAGCTTGCAATCGAATGTTCATGTGAATAAAAAAGGCAGGAGAGTGGTCAGGTACTGTTTTCTCTCAGTTGGCAAGCTGCGCACACAATCGCAGTTTTGTACAGCTTGTTTCATCACCTTTGCGAAGTTGCCGCTCTCTCCGGCTCCCGGAGACGAAGAAGCTGCTTCTTCGCGCAAAGACGATTGTGCCGCTCACAGTGCTCTGCGGTGTGCGCCTTCTGCCGAAAGAGGCCCGGGAGCTGTGCTTAGCTCTGCAGAGCACCGTACCTTCGTCTTTAGCCTCTCATCTCATCTACATCTTAGCAAAAGGTTTTCCACTCTGTCTGGCAAGGAGAAACTGTGCCAGCACAAAAAACATCTCCCATCGTGTTCTAGAGGCTGCACGGAGGTCTGCCGAGTGTTTTGCAAGAAGAGAAAGAAAGTTGTCCAAAACAGCTTGCAATCGAATGTTCATGTGAATAGAAAAGGCAGGAGAGTGGTCAGGTACTGTTTTCTCTCACTTGGCAAGCTGCGCACACAATCGCAGTGTTGTACAGCTTGTTTCATCACCTTTGCGAAGTTGCCGCTCTCTCCGGCTCCCGGAGACGAAGAAGCTGCTTCTTCGCGCAAAGACGATTCTGCCGCTCACTGTGCTCTGCGGTGTGCGCCTTCTGCCGAAAGAGGCCCGGGAGCGATGCTTAGCTCTGCAGAGTACCATACGTGCTTCCTTAGCCTCGCTTCTCGTCTACATCTTAGCAAAAAGCTTTTCCACTCTGTCTGGCAAGGAGAAACTGTGCCAGCACAGAAAACATCTCCCATCGTGTTCTAGAGGCTGCACGGAGGTCTGCCGAGTGTTTTGCAAGAAGAGAAAGAAAGTTGTCCAAAACAGCTTGCAATCGAATGTTCATGTGAATAAAAAAGGCAGGAGAGTGGTCAGGTACTGTTTTCTCTCACTTGGCAAGCTGCGCACACAATCGCAGTTTTGTACAGCTTGTTTCATCACCTTTGCGAAGTTGCCGCTCTCTCCGGCTCCCGGAGACGAAGAAGCTGCTTCTTCGCGCAAAGACGATTCTGCCGCTCACAGTGCTCTGCGGTGTGCGCCTTCTGCTGAAAGAGGTCCGGGAGCGGTGCTTAGCTCTGCAGAGCACCGTACCTTCGTCTTTAGCCTCTCTTCTCGTCTACATCTCAGCAAAAAGCTTTTCCACTCTGTCTGGCAAGGAGAAACTTTGCCAGAACTGAAAACATCTCCCATCGTGTTCTAGAGGCTGCACGGAGGTCTGCCGAGTGTTTTGCAAGAAGAGAAAGAAAGTTGTCCAAAACAGCTTGCAATCGAATGTTCATGTGAATAGAAAAGGCAGGAGAGTGGTCAGGTACTGTTTTCTCTCAGTTGGCAAGCTGCGCACACAATCGCAGTGTTGTACAGCTTGTTTCATCACCTTTGCAAAGTTGCCGCTCTCTCCGGCTCCCGGAGACGAAGAAGCTGCTTCTTCGCGCAAAGACGATTCTGCCGCTCACAGTGCTCTGCGGTGTGCGCCTTCTGCCGAAAGACGTCCGGGAGCGGTGCTTAGCTCTGCAGAGCACCATACCTTCGTCTTTAGCCTCTCTTCTCGTCTACATCTTAGCAAAAAGCTTTTCCACTCTGTCTGGCAAGGAGAAACTGTGCCAGCACAGAAAACATCTCCCATCGTCTTCTAGAGGCTGCACGGAGGTCTGCCGAGTGTTTTGCAAGAAGAGAAAGAAAGTTGTCCAAAACAGCTTGCAATCGAATGTTCATGTGAATAGAAAAGGCAGGAGAGTGGTCAGGTACTGTTTTCTCTCAGTTGGCAAGCTGCGCACACAATCGCAGTGTTGTACAGCTTGTTTTATCACCTTTGCGAAGTTGCCGCTCTCTCCGGCTCCCGGAGACGAAGAAGCTGCTTCTTCGCGCAAAGACGATTCTGCCGCTCACAGTGCTCTGCGGTGTGCGCCTTCTGCCGAAAGAGGTCCGGGAGCGGTGCTTAGCTCTGCAGAGCACCGTACCTTCGTCTTTAGCCTCTCTTCTCGTCTACATCTTAGCAAAAAGCTTTTCCACTCTGTCTGGCAAGGAGAAACTGTGCCAGCACAAAAAACATCTCCCATCGTGTTCTAGAGGCTGCACGGAGGTCTGCCGAGTGTTTTGCAAGAAGAGAAAGAAAGTTGTCCAAAACAGCTTGCAATCGAATGTTCATGTGAATAGAAAAGGCAGGAGAGTGGTCAGGTACTGTTTTCTCTCAGTTGGCAAGCTGCGCACACAATCGCAGTGTTGTACAGCTTGTTTCATCACCTTTGCCAAGTTGCCGCTCTCTCCGGCTCCCGGAGACGAAGAAGCTGCTTCTTCGCGCAAAGACGATTCTGCCGCTCACAGTGCGCTGCGGTGTGCGCCTTCTGCCGAAAGAGGTCCGGGAGCGGTGCTTAGCTCTGCAGAGCACCGTACCTTCGTCTTTAGCCTCTCTTCTCGTCTACATCTTAGCAAAAAGCTTTTCCACTCTGTCTGGCAAGGAGAAACTTTGCCAGCACAAAAAACATCTCCCATGGTCTTCTAGAGGCTGCTCGGAGGTCTGCCGTGTGCTTTGCCAGAAGAGAAAGAAAGTTATCCAAAACAGCATGCAATCGAATGTTCATGTGAATAAAAAAGGCAGGAGAGTGGTCAGGTACTGTTTTCTCTCAGTTGGCAAGCTGCGCACACAATCGCAGTGTTGTACAGCTTGTTTCATCACCTTTGCGAAGTTGCCGCTCTCTCCGGCTCCCGGAGACGAAGAAGCTGCTTCTTCGCGCAAAGACGATTCTGCCGCTCACAGTGCTCTGCGGTGTGCGCCTTCTGCCGAAAGAGGCCCGGGAGCTGTGCATAGCTCTGCAGAGCACCGTACCTTCGTCTTTAGCCTCTCTTCTCGTCTACATCTTAGCAAAAAGCTTTTCCACTCTGTCTGGCAAGGAGAAACTGTGCCAGCACAAAAAACATCTCCCATCGTGTTCTAGAGGCTGCACGGAAGTCTGCCGAGTGTTTTGCAAGAAGAGAAAGAAAGTTGTCCAAAACAGCTTGCAATCGAATTTTCAAGTGAATAGAAAAGGCAGGAGAGTGGTCAGGTACTGTTTTCTCCCACTTGGCAAGCTGCGCACACAATCGCAGTGTTGTACAGCTTGTTTCATCACCTTTGCGAAGTTGCCGCTCTCTCCGGCTCCCGGAGACGAAGAAGCTGCTTCTTCGCGCAAAGACGATTCTGCCGCTCACAGTGCTCTGCGGTGTGCGCCTTCTGCCGAAAGAGGTCCGGGAGCGATGCTTAGCTCTGCAGAGTACCATACGTGCTTCTTTAGCCTCGCTTCTCGTCTACATCTTAGCAAAAAGCTTTTCCACTCTGTCTGGCAAGGAGAAACTGTGCCAGCACAGAAAACATCTCCCATCGTGTTCTAGAGGCTGCACGGAGGTCTGCCGAGTGTTTTGCAAGAAGAGAAGGAAAGTTGTCCAAAACAGCTTGCAATCGAATGTTCATGTGAATAGAAAAGGCAGGAGAGTGGTCAGGTACTGTTTTCTCTCACTTGGCAAGCTGCTCACACAATCGCAGTGTTGTACAGCTTGTTTCATCACCTTTACAAAGTTGCCGCTCTCTCCGGCTCCCGGAGACGAAGAAGCTGCTTCTTCGCGCAAAGACGATTCTGCCGCTCACTGTGCTCTGCGGTGTGCGCCATCTGCAGAAAGACGCACGGGAGCGGTGCTTAGCTCTGCAGAGCACCGTACCTTCGTCTTTAGCCTCGCTTCTCGTCTACATCTTAGCAAAAAGCTTTTCCACTCTGTCTGGCAAGGACAAACTGTGCCAGCACACAAAACATCTCCCATCGTGTTTTAGAGGCTGCACGGAGGTCTGGCGAGTGTTTTGCAAGAAGAGAAAGAAAGTTGTCCAAAACAGCTTGCAATCGAATGTTCATGTGAATAGAAAAGGCAGGAGAGTGGTCAGGTACTGTTTTCTCTCAGTTGGCAAGCTGCGCACACAATCGCAGTGTTGTACAGCTTGTTTCATCACCTTTGCGAAGTTGCCGCTCTCTCCGGCTCCCGGAGACGAAGAAGCTGCTTCTTCGCGCAAAGACGATTCTGCCGCTCACAGTGCTCTGCGGTGTGCGCCTTCTGCCGAAAGACATCCGGGAGCGGTGCTTAGCTCTGCAGAGCACCGTACCTTCGTCTTTAGCCTCTCTTCTCGTCTACATCTTAGCAAAAAGCTTTTCCACTCTGTCTGGCAAGGAGAAACTGTGCCAGCACGGAAAACATCTCCCATCGTGTTCTAGAGGCTGCACGGAGGTCTGCCGAGTGTTTTGCAAGAAGAGAAAGAAAGTTGTCCAAAACAGCTTGCAATCGAATGTTCATGTGAATAGAAAAGGCAGGAGAGTTGTCAGGTACTGTTTTCTCTCAGTTGGCAAGCTGCGCACACAATCGCAGTTTTGTACAGCTTGTTTCATCACCTTTGCCAAGTTGCCGCTCTCTCCGGCTCCCGGAGACGAAGAAGCTGCTTCTTCGCGCAAAGACGATGCTGCCGCTCACAGTGCTCTGGGGTGTGCGCCTTCTGCCGAAAGAGGTCCGGGAGCGGTGCTTAGCTCTGCAGAGCACCGTACCTTCGTCTTTAGCCTCTCTTCTCGTCTACCTCTTAGCAAAAAGCTTTTCCACTCTGTCTGGCAAGGAGAAACTGTGCCAGCACAAAAAACATCTCCCATGGTCTTCTAGAGACTGCACGGAGGTCTGCCGATTGTTTTGCAAGAAGAGAAAGAAAGTTGTCCAAAACAGCTTGCAATCGAATGTTCATGTGAATGGAAAAGGCAGGAGAGTGGTCAGGTACTGTTTTCTCTCAGTTGGCAAGCTGCGCACACAATCGCAGTGTTGTACAGCTTGTTTCATCACCTTTGCGAAGTTGCCGCCCTCTCCGGCTGCCGGAGACGAAGAAGCTGCTTCTTCGCGCAAAGACGATTCTGCCGCTCACAGTGCTCTGCGGTGTGCGCCTTCTGCCGAAAGAGGCACGGGAGCGGTGCTTAGCTCTGCAGAGCACCGTACCTTCGTCTTTAGCCTCTCTTCTCGTCTACATCTTAGCAAAAAGCTTTTCCACTCTGTCTGGCAAGGAGAAACTGTGCCAGCACAGAAAACACCTCCCATCGTCTTCTAGAGGCTGAACGGAGGACTGCCGAGTGTTTTGCAAGAAGAGAAAGAAAGTTGTCCAAAACAGCTGGCAATCGAATGTTCAAGTGAATAGAAAAGGCAGGAGAGTGGTCAGGTACTGTTTTCTCTCAGTTGGCAAGCTGCGCACACAATCGCAGTGTTGTACAGCTTGTTTCATCACCTTTGCGAAGCTGCCGCTCTCTCCGGCTCCCGGAGACGAAGAAGCTGCTTCTTCGCGCAAAGACGATTCTGCCGCTCACAGTGCTCTGCGGTGTGCGCCTTCTGCCGAAAGACGTCCGGGAGCGGTGCTTAGCTCTGCAGAGCACCGTACCTTCGTCTTTAGCCTCTCTTCTCGTCTACATCTTAGCAAAAAGCTTTTCCACTCTGTCTGGCAAGGAGAAACTGTGCCAGCACAGAAAACATCTCCCATCGTGTTCTAGAAGCTGCACGGAGGTCTGCCGAGTGTTTTGCAAGAAGAGAAAGAAAGTTGTCCAAAACAGCTTGCAATCGAATGTTCATGTGAATGGAAAAGGCAGGAGAGTGGTCAGGTACTGTTTTCTCTCAGTTGGCAAGCTGCGCACACAATCGCAGTGTTGTACAGCTTGTTTCATCACCTTTGCGAAGTTACCGCTCTCTCCGGCTCCCGGAGACGATGAAGCTGCTTCTTCGCGCAAAGACGATTCTGCCGCTCACCGTGCTCTGCGGTGTGCGCCTTCTGCCGAAAGAAGTCCGGGAGCGATGCTTCGCTCTGCAGAGTACCATACGTGCTTCTTTAGCCACGCTTCTCGTCTACATCTTAGCAAAAAGCTTTTCCACTCTGTCTGGCAAGGAGAAACTGTGCCAGCACAGAAAACATCTCCCATCGTATTCTAGAGGCTGCACGGAGGTCTGCCGAGTGTTTTGCAAGAAGAGAAAGAAAGTTGTCCAAAACAGCTTGCAATCGAATGTTCAAGTGAATAGAAAAGGCAGGAGAGTGGTCAGGTACTGTTTTCTCTCAGTTGGCAAGCTGCGCACACAATCGCAGTGTTGTACAGCTTGTTTCATCACCTTTGCGAAGCTGCCGCTCTCTCCGGCTCCCGGAGACGAAGAAGCTGCTTCTTCGCCCAAAGACGATTCTTCCGCTCACAGTGCTCTGCGGTGTGCGCCTTCTGCCGAAAGAGGCACGGGAGCGGTCCTTAGCTCTGCAGAGCACCGTACCTTCGTCTTTAGCCTCTCTTCTCGTCTACATCTTAGCAAAAAGCTTTTCCACTCTGTCTGGCAAGGAGAAACTGTGCCAGCACAGAAAACATCTCCCATCGTGTTCTAGAGGCTGCACGGAGGTCTGCCGAGTGTTTTGCAAGAAGAGAAAGAAAGTTGTCCAAAACAGCTTGCAATCGAATGTTCATGTGAATAGAAAAGGCAGGAGAGTGGTCAGGTACTGTTTTCTCTCAGTTGGCAAGCTGCGCACACAATCGCAGTGTTGTACAGCTTGTTTCATCACCTTTGCGAAGTTGCCGCTCTCTCCGGCTGCCGGAGACGAAGAAGCTGCTTCTTCGCGCAAAGACGATTCTGCCGCTCACAGTGCTCTGCGGTGTGCGCCTTCTGCCGAAAGAGGTCCGGGAGCGATGCTTAGCTCTGCAGAGTACCATACGTGCTTCTTTAGCCTCTCTTCTCGTCTACATCTTAGCAAAAAGCTTTTCCACTCTGTCTGGCAAGGACAAACTGTGCCAGCACACAAAACATCTCCAATCGTGTTCTAGAGGCTGCACGGAGGTCTGCCGAGTGTTTTGCAAGAAGAGAAAGAAAGTTGTCCAAAACAGCTTGCAATCGAATGTTCATGTGAATAAAAAAGGCAGGAGAGTGGTCAGGTACTGTTTTCTCTCAGTTGGCAAGCTGCGCACACAATCGCAGTGTTGTACAGCTTGTTTCATCACCTTTGCGAAGTTGCCGCTCTCTCCGGCTCCCGGAGACGAAGAAGCTGCTTCTTCGCGCAAAGACGATTCTGCCGCTCACAGTGCTCTGCGGTGTGCGCCTTCTGCTGAAAGAGGTCCGGGAGCGGTGCTTAGATCTGCAGAGCACCGTACCTTCGTCTTTAGCCTCTCTTCTCGTCTACATCTTAGCAAAAAGCTTTTCCACTCTGTCTGGCAAGGAGAAACTGTGCCAGCACAGAAAACATCTCCCATCGTGTTCTAGAGGCTGCACGGAGGTCTGCCGAGTGTTTTGCAAGAAGAGAAGGAAAGTTGTCCAAAACAGCTTGCAATCGAATGTTCATGTGAATAGAAAAGGCAGGAGAGTGGTCAGGTACTGTTTTCTCTCACTTGGCAAGCTGCTCACACAATCGCAGTGTTGTACAGCTTGTTTCATCACCTTTGCAAAGTTGCCGCTCTCTCCGGCTCCCGGAGACGAAGAAGCTGCTTCTTCGCGCAAAGACGATTCTGCCGCTCACAGTGCTCTGCGGTGTGCGCCTTCTGCCGAAAGACGCACGAGAGCGGTGCTTAGCTCTGCAGAGCACCGTACCTTCGTCTTTAGCCTCTCTTCTCGTCTACATCTTAGCAAAAAGCTTTTCCACTCTGTCTGGCAAGGAGAAACTGTGCCAGCACAGAAAACATCTCCCATCGTCTTCTAGAGGCTGCACGGAGGTCTGCCGAGTGTTTTGCAAGAAGAGAAAGAAAGTTGTCCAAAACAGCTTGCAATCGAATGTTCAATAGAATGGAAAAGGCAGGAGAGTGGTCAGGTACTGTTTTCTCTCAGTTGGCAAGCTGCGCACACAATCGCAGTGTTGTACAGCTTGTTTCATCACCTTTGCGAAGTTGCCGCTCTCTCCGGCTCCCGGAGACGAACAAGCTGATTCTTCGCGCAAAGACGATTCTGCCGCTCACAGTGCTCTGCGGTGTGTGCCTTCTGCCGAAAGAAATCCGGGAGCGATGCTTAGCTCTGCAGAGTACCATACGTGCTTCTTTAGCCACGCTTCTCGTCTACATCTTAGCAAAAAGCTTTTCCACTCTGTCTGGCAAGGAGAAACTGTGCCAGCACAGAAAACATCTCCCATCGTGTTCTAGAGGCTGCACGGAGGTCTGCCGAGTGTTTTGCAAGAAGAGAAAGAAAGTTGTCCAAAACAGCTTGCAATCGAATGTTCAAGTGAATAGAAAAGGCAGGAGAGTGGTCAGGTACTGTTTTCTCTCAGTTGGCAAGCTGCGCACACAATCGCAGTGTTGTACAGCTTGTTTCATCACCTTTGCGAAGTTGCCGCTCTCTCCGGCTCCCGGAGACGAAGAAGCTGCTTCTTCGCGCAAAGACGATTCTGCCGCTCACAGTGCTCTGCGGTGTGCGCCTTCTGCCGAAAGAGGCACGGGAGCGGTGCTTAGCTCTGCAGAGCACCGTACCTTCGTCTTTAGCCTCTCTTCTCGTCTACATCTTAGCAAAAAGCTTTTCCACTCTGTCTGGCAAGGAGAAACTTTGCCAGCACAGAAAACATCTCCCATGGTCTTCTAGAGGCTGCACGGAGGTCTGCCGAGTGTTTTGCAAGAAGAGAAAGAAAGTTGTCCAAAACAGCTTGCAATCGAATGTTCATGTGAATAGAAAAGGCAGGAGAGTGGTCAGGTACTGTTTTCTCTCAGTTGGCAAGCTGCGCACACAATCGCAGTGTTGTACAGCTTGTTTCATCACCTTTGCGAAGTTGCCGCTCTCTCCGGCTGCCGGAGACGAAGAAGCTGCTTCTTCGCGCAAAGACGATTCTGCCGCTCACTGTGCTCTGCGGTGTGCGCCTTCTGCCGAAAGAGGTCCGGGAGCGATGCGTAGCTCTGCAGAGTACCATACGTGCTTCTTTAGCCTCGCTTCTCGTCTACATCTTAGCAAAAAGCTTTTCCACTCTGTCTGGCAAGGACAAACTGTGCCAGCACACAAAACATCTCCCATCGTGTTCTAGAGGCTGCACGGAGGTCTGCCGAGTGTTTTGCAAGAAGAGAAAGAAAGTTGTCCAAAACAGCTTGCAATCGAATGTTCATGTGAATAAAAAAGGCAGGAGACTGGTCAGGTACTGTTTTCTCTCACTTGGCAAGCTGCGCACACAATCGCAGTGTTGTACAGCTTGTTTCATCACCTTTGCGAAGTTGCCGCTCTCTCCGGCTCCCGGAGACGAAGAAGCTGCTTCTTCGCGCAAAGACGATTCTGCCGCTCACAGTGCTCTGCGGTGTGCGCCTTCTGCCGAAAGAGGTCCGGGAGCGGTGCTTAGCTCTGCAGAGCACCGTACCTTCGTCTTTAGCCTCTCTTCTCGTCTACATCTTAGCAAAAAGCTTTTCCACTCTGTCTGGCAAGGAGAAACTGTGCCAGCACAGAAAACATCTCCCATCATGTTCTAGAGGCTGCACGGGGGTCTGCCGAGTGTTTTGCAAGAAGAGAAGGAAAGTTGTCCAAAACAGCTTGCAATCGAATGTTCATGTGAATAGAAAAGGCAGGAGAGTGGTCAGGTACTGTTTTCTCTCACTTGGCAAGCTGCTCACACAATCGCAGTGTTGTACAGCTTGTTTCATCACCTTTGCGAAGTTGCCGCTCTCTCCGGCTCCCGGAGACGAAGAAGCTGCTTCTTCGCGCAAAGACGATTCTGCCGCTCACAGTGCTCTGCGGTGTGCGCCTTCTGCCGAAAGACGCACGGGAGCGGTGCTTAGCTCTGCAGAGCACCGTACCTTCGTCTTTAGCCTCTCTTCTCGTCTACATCTTAGCAAAAAGCTTTTCCACTCTGTCTGGCAAGGAGAAAGTGTGCCAGCACAGAAAACATCTCCCATCGTCTTCTAGAGGCTGCACGGAGGTCTGCCGAGTGTTTTGCAAGAAGAGAAAGAAAGTTGTCCAAAACAGCTTGCAATCGAATGTTCATGTGAATGGAAAAGGCAGGAGAGTGGTCAGGTACTGTTTTCTCTCAGTTGGCAAGCTGCGCACACAATCGCAGTGTTGTACAGCTTGTTTCATCACCTTTGCGAAGTTGCCGCTCTCTCCGGCTCCCGGAGACGAAGAAGCTGATTCTTCGCGCAAAGACGATTCTGCCGCTCACAGTGCTCTGCTGTGTGTGCCTTCTGCCGAAAGAAATCCGGGAGCGATGCTTAGCTCTGCAGAGTACCATACGTGCTTCTTTAGCCACGCTTCTCGTCTACATCTTAGCAAAAAGCTTTTCCACTCTGTCTGGCAAGGAGAAACTGTGCCAGCACAGAAAACATCTCCCATCGTGTTCTAGAGGCTGCACGGAGGTCTGCCGAGTGTTTTGCAAGAAGAGAAAGAAAGTTGTCCAAAACAGCTTGCAATCGAATGTTCAAGTGAATAGAAAAGGCAGGAGAGTGGTCAGGTACTGTTTTCTCTCAGTTGGCAAGCTGCGCACACAATCGCAGTGTTGTACAGCTTGTTTCATCACCTTTGCGAAGTTGCCGCTCTCTCCGGCTCCCGGAGACGAAGAATCTGCTTCTTCGCGCAAAGACGATTCTGCCGCTCACAGTGCTCTGCGGTGTGCGCCTTCTGCCGAAAGAGGCCCGGGAGCTGTGCTTAGCTCTGCAGAGCACCGTACCTTCGTCTTTAGCCTCTCTTCTCGTCTACATCTTAGCAAAAAGCTTTTCCACTCTGTCTGGCAAGGAGAAACTGTGCCAGCACAGAAAACATCTCCCATCGTCTTCTAGAGGCTGCACGGAGGTCTGCCGAGTGTTTTGCAAGAAGAGAAAGAAAGTTGTCCAAAACAGCTTGCAATCGAATGTTCATGTGAATAGAAAAGGCAGGAGAGTGGTCAGGTACTATTTTCTCTCACTTGGCAAGCTGCGCACACAATCGCAGTGTTGTACAGCTTGTTTCATCACCTTTGCGAAGTTGCCGCTCTCTCCGGCTCCTGGAGACGAAGAAGCTGCTTCTTCGCGCAAAGACGATTCTGCCGCTCACTGTGCTCTGCGGTGTGCGCCTTCTGCCGAAAGAGGTCCGGGAGCGATGCTTAGCTCTGCAGAGTACCATACGTGCTTCTTTAGCCTCGCTTCTCGTCTACATCTTAGCAAAAAGCTTTTCCACTCTGTCTGGCAAGGAGAAACTGTGCCAGCACAGAAAACATCTCCCATCGTCTTCTAGAGGCTGCACGGAGGTCTGCCGAGTGTTTTGCAAGAAGAGAAAGAAAGTTGTCCAAAACAGCTCGCAATCGAATGTTCATGTGAATAGAAAAGGCAGGAGAGTGGTCAGGTACTGTTTTCTCTCACTTGGCAAGCTGCGCACACAATCGCAGTTTTGTACAGCTTGTTTCATCACCTTTGCGAAGTTGCCGCTCTCTCCGGCTGCCGGAGACGAAGAAGCTGCTTCTTCGCGCAAAGACGATTCTGCCGCTCACAGTGCTCTGCGGTGTGCGCCTTCTCCTGAAAGAGGTCCGGGAGCGGTGCTTAGCTCTGCAGAGCACCGTACCTTCGTCTTTAGCCTCTCTTCTCGTCTACATCTCAGCAAAAAGCTTTTCCACTCTGTCTGGCAAGGAGAAACTTTGCTAGAACTGAAAACATCTCCCATCGTGTTCTAGAGGCTGCACGGAGGTCTGCCGAGTGTTTTGCAAGAAGAGAAAGAAAGTTGTCCAAAACAGCTTGCAATCGAATGTTCATGTGAATAGAAAAGGCAGGAGAGTGGTCAGGTACTGTTTTCTCTCAGTTGGCAAGCTGCGCACACAATCGCAGTGTTGTACAGCTTGTTTCATCACCTTTGCAAAGTTGCCGCTCTCTCCGGCTCCCGGAGACGAGTAAGCTGCTTCTTCGCGCAAAGACGATTCTGCCGCTCACAGTGCTCTGCGGTGTGCGCCTTCTGCCGAAAGACGTCCGGGAGCGGTGCTTAGCTCTGCAGAGCACCGTACCTTCGTCTTTAGCCTCTCTTCTCGTCTAGATCTTAGCAAAAAGCTTTTCCACTCTGTCTGGCAAGGAGAAACTGTGCCAGCACAGAAAACATCTCCCATCGTGTTCTAGAGGCTGCACGGAGGTCTGCCGAGTGTTTTGCAAGAAGAGAAAGAAAGTTGTCCAAAACAGCTTGCAATCGAATGTTCATGTGAATAGAAAAGGCAGGAGAGTGGTCAGGTACTGTTTTCTCTCACTTGGCAAGCTGCGCACACAATCGCAGTGTTGTACAGCTTGTTTTATCACCTTTGCGAAGTTGCCGCTCTCTCCGGCTCCCGGAGACGAAGAAGCTGCTTCTTCGCGCAAAGACGATTCTGCCGCTCACAGTGCTCTGCGGTGTGCGCCTTCTGCCGAAAGAGGTCCGGGAGCGGTGCTTAGCTCTGCAGAGCACCGTACCTTCGTCTTTAGCCTCTCTTCTCGTCTACATCTTAGCAAAAAGCTTTTCCACTCTGTCTGGCAAGGAGAAACTGTGCCAGCACAAAAAACATCTCCCATCATGTTCTAGAGGCTGCACGGAGGTCTGCCGAGTGTTTTGCAAGAAGAGAAAGAAAGTTGTCCAAAACAGCTTGCAATCGAATGTTCATGTGAATAGAAAAGGCAGGAGAGTGGTCAGGTACTGTTTTCTCTCAGTTGGCAAGCTGCGCACACAATCGCAGTGTTGTACAGCTTGTTTCATCACCTTTGCCAAGTTGCCGCTCTCTCCGGCTCCCGGAGACAAAGAAGCTGCTTCTTCGCGCAAAGACGATTCTGCCGCTCACAGTGCGCTGCGGTGTGCGCCTTCTGCCGAAAGAGGTCCGGGAGCGGTGCTTAGCTCTGCAGAGCACCGTACCTTCGTCTTTAGCCTCTCTTCTCGTCTACATCTTAGCAAAAAGCTTTTCCACTCTGTCTGGCAAGGAGAAACTGTGCCAGCACAAAAAACATCTCCCATCGTGTTCTAGAGGCTGCACGGAGGTCTGCCGAGTGTTTTGCAAGAAGAGAAAGAAAGTTGTCCAAAACAGCTTGCAATCGAATTTTCAAGTGAATAGAAAAGGCAGGAGAGTGGTCAGGTACTGTTTTCTCCCACTTGGCAAGCTGCGCACACAATCGCAGTGTTGTACAGCTTGTTTCATCACCTTTGCGAAGTTGCCGCTCTCTCCGGCTCCCGGAGACGAAGAAGCTGCTTCTTCGCGCAAAGACGATTCTGCCGCTCACTGTGCTCTGCGGTGTGCGCCTTCTGCCGAAAGAGGTCCGGGAGCGATGCTTAGCTCTGCAGAGTACCATACGTGCTTCTTTAGCCTCGCTTCTCGTCTACATCTTAGCAAAAAGCTTTTCCACTCTGTCTGGCAAGGAGAAACTGGGCCAGCACAGAAAACATCTCCCATCGTGTTCTAGAGGCTGCACGGAGGTCTGCCGAGTGTTTTGCAAGAAGAGAAAGAAAGTTGTCCAAAACAGCTTGCAATCGAATGTTCATGTGAATAGAAAAGGCAGGAGAGTGGTCAGGTACTGTTTTCTCTCACTTGGCAAGCTGCTCACACAATCGCAGTGTTGTACAGCTTGTTTCATCACCTTTGCAAAGTTGCCGCTCTCTCCGGCTCCCGGAGACGAAGAAGCTGCTTCTTCGCGCAAAGACGATTCTGCCGCTCACTGTGCTCTGCGGTGTGCGCCATCTGCCGAAAGACGCACGGGAGCGGTGCTTAGCTCTGCAGAGCACCGTACCTTCGTCTTTAGCCTCTCTTCTCGTCTACATCTTAGCAAAAAGCTTTTCCACTCTGTCTGGCAAGGAGAAACTGTGCCAGCACAGAAAACATCTCCCATCGTGTTCTAGAGGCTGCACGGAGGTCTGCCGAGTGTTTTGCAAGAAGAGAAAGAAAGTTGTCCAAAACAGCTTGCAATCGAATGTTCATGTGAATAGAAAAGGCAGGAGAGTGGTCAGGTACTGTTTTCTCTCAGTTGGCAAGCTGCGCACACAATCGCAGTGTTGTACAGCTTGTTTCATCACCTTTGCGAAGTTGCCGCTCTCTCCGGCTCCCGGAGACGAAGAAGCTGCTTGTTCGCGCAAAGACGATTCTGCCGCTCACAGTGCTCTGCGGTGTGCGCCTTCTGCTGAAAGAGGTCCGGGAGCGGTGCTTAGCTCTGTAGAGCACCGTACCTTCGTCTTTAGCCTCTCTTCTCGTCTACATCTTAGCAAAAAGCTTTTCCACTCTGTCTGGCAAGGAGAAACTTTGCCAGCACAGAAAACATCTCCCATCGTGTTCTAGAGGCTGCACGGAGGTCTGCCGAGTGTTTTGCAAGAAGAGAAAGAAAGTTGTCCAAAACAGCTTGCAATCGAATGTTCATGTGAATAGAAAAGGCAGGAGAGTGGTCAGGTACTGTTTTCTCTCAGTTGGCAAGCTGCGCACACAATCGCAGTGTTGTACAGCTTGTTTTATCACCTTTGCGAAGTTGCCGCTCTCTCCGGCTCCCGGAGACGAAGAAGCTGCTTCTTCGCGCAAAGACGATTCTGCCGCTCACAGTGCTCTGCGGTGTGCGCCTTCTGCCGAAAGAGGCGCGGGAGCGGTGCTTAGCTCTGCAGAGCACGGTACCTTCGTCGTTACCCTCTCTTCTCGTCTACATCTTAGCAAAAAGCTTTTCCACTCTGTCTGGCAAGGAGAAACTGTGCCAGCACAGAAAACATCTCCCATCGTCTTCTAGAGGCTGCACGGAGGTCTGCCGAGTGTTTTGCAAGAAGAGAAAGAAAGTTGTCCAAAACAGCTTGCAATCGAATGTTCATGTGAATGGAAAAGGCTGGAGAGTGGTCAGGTACTGTTTTCTCTCAGTTGGCAAGCTGCGCACACAATCGCAGTGTTGTACAGCTTGTTTCATCACCTTTGCGAAGTTGCCGCTCTCTCCGGCTCCCGGAGACGAAGAAGCTGATTCTTCGGGCAAAGACGATTCTGCCGCTCACAGTGCTCTGCGGTGTGTGCCTTCTGCCGAGAGAAATCCGGGAGCGATGCTTAGCTCTGCAGAGTACCATACGTGGTTCTTTAGCCACGCTTCTCGTCTACATCTTTGCAAAAAGCTTTTCCACTCTGTCTGGCAAGGAGAAACTGTGCCAGCACAGAAAACACCTCCCATCGTGTTCTAGAGGCTGCAGGGAGGTCTGCCGAGTGTTTTGCAAGAAGAGAAAGAAAGTTGTCCAAAACAGCTTGCAATCGAATATTCAAGTGAATAGAAAAGGCAGGAGAGTGGTCAGGTACTGTTTTCTCTCAGTTGGCAAGCTGCGCACACAATCGCAGTGTTGTACAGCTTGTTTCATCACCTTTGCGAAGTTGCCGCTCTCTCCGGCTCCCGGAGACGAAGAAGCTGCTTCTTCGCGCAAAGACGATTCTGCCGCTCACAGTGCTCTGCGGTGTGCGCCTTCTGCCGAAAGAGGCACGGGAGCGGTGCTTAGCTCTGCAGAGCACCGTACCATCGTCTTCAGCCTCTCTTCTCGTCTACATCTTAGCAAAAAGCTTTTCCACTCTGTCTGGCAAGGAGAAACTTTGCCAGCACAGAAAACATCTCCCATGGTCTTCTAGAGGCTGCACGGAGGTCTGCCGAGTGTTTTGCAAGAAGAGAAAGAAAGTTGTCCAAAACAGCTTGCAATCGAATGTTCATGTGAATAAAAAAGGCAGGAGAGTGGTCAGGTACTGTTTTCTCTCCGTTGGCAAGCTGCGCACACAATCGCAGTGTTGTACAGCTTGTTTCATCACCTTTGCGAAGTTGCCGCTCTCTCCGGCTCCCGGAGACGAAGAATCTGCTTCTTCGCGCAAAGACGATTCTGCCGCTCACAGTGCTCTGCGGTGTGCGCCTTCTGCCGAAAGAGGCCCGGGAGCTGTGCTTAGCTCTGCAGAGCACCGTACCTTCGTCTTTAGCCTCTCTTCTCGTCTACATCTTAGCAAAAAGCTTTTCCACTCTGTCTGGCAAGGAGAAACTGTGCCAGCAGAAAAAACATCTCCCATCGTGTTCTAGAGGCTGCACGGAGGTCTGCCGAGTGTTTTGCAAGAAGAGAAAGAAAGTTGTCCAAAACACCTTCCAATCGAATGTTCATGTGAATAGAAAAGGCAGGAGAGTGGTCAGGTACTGTTTTCTCTCAGTTGGCAAGCTGCGCACACAATCGCAGTGTTGTACAGCTTGTTTCATCACCTTTGCGAAGTTGCCGCTCTCTCCGGCTGCCGGAGACGAAGAAGCTGCTTCTTCGCGCAAAGACGATTCTGCCGCTCACAGTGCTCTGCGGTGTGCGCCTTCTGCCGAAAGAGGCACGGGAGCGGTGCTTAGCTCTGCAGAGCACCGTACCTTCGTCTTTAGCCTCTCTTCTCGTCTACATCTTAGCAAAAAGCTTTTCCACTCTGTCTGGCAAGGAGAAACTTTGCCAGCACAGAAAACATCTCCCATGGTCTTCTAGAGGCTGCACGGAGGTCTGCCGAGTGTTTTGCAAGAAGAGAAAGAAAGTTGTCCAAAACAGCTTGCAATCGAATGTTCATGTGAATAAAAAAGGCAGGAGAGTGGTCAGGTACTGTTTTCTCTCAGTTGGCAAGCTGCGCACACAATCGCAGTTTTGTACAGCTTGTTTCATCACCTTTGCGAAGTTGCCGCTCTCTCCGGCTGCCGGAGACGAAGAAGCTGCTTCTTCGCGCAAAGACGATTGTGCCGCTCACAGTGCTCTGCGGTGTGCGCCTTCTGCCGAAAGAGGCCCGGGAGCTGTGCTTAGCTCTGCAGAGCACCGTACCTTCGTCTTTAGCCTCTCATCTCATCTACATCTTAGCAAAAGGTTTTCCACTCTGTCTGGCAAGGAGAAACTGTGCCAGCACAAAAAACATCTCCCATCGTGTTCTAGAGGCTGCACGGAGGTCTGCCGAGTGTTTTGCAAGAAGAGAAACAAAGTTGTCCAAAACAGCTTGCAATCGAATGTTCATGTGAATAGAAAAGGCAGGAGAGTGGTCAGGTACTGTTTTCTCTCACTTGGCAAGCTGCGCACACAATCGCAGTGTTGTACAGCTTGTTTCATCACCTTTGCGAAGTTGCCGCTCTCTCCGGCTCCCGGAGACGAAGAAGCTGCTTCTTCGCGCAAAGACGATTCTGCCGCTCACTGTGCTCTGCGGTGTGCGCCTTCTGCCGAAAGAGGCCCGGGAGCGATGCTTAGCTCTGCAGAGTACCATACGTGCTTCCTTAGCCTCGCTTCTCGTCTACATCTTAGCAAAAAGCTTTTCCACTCTGTCTGGCAAGGAGAAACTGTGCCAGCACAGAAAACATCTCCCATCGTGTTCTAGAGGCTGCACGGAGGTCTGCCGAGTGTTTTGCAAGAAGAGAAAGAAAGTTGTCCAAAACAGCTTGCAATCGAATGTTCATGTGAATAAAAAAGGCAGGAGAGTGGTCAGGTACTGTTTTCTCTCACTTGGCAAGCTGCGCACACAATCGCAGTTTTGTACAGCTTGTTTCATCACCTTTGCGAAGTTGCCGCTCTCTCCGGCTCCCGGAGACGAAGAAGCTGCTTCTTCGCGCAAAGACGATTCTGCCGCTCACAGTGCTCTGCGGTGTGCGCCTTCTGCTGAAAGAGGTCCGGGAGCGGTGCTTAGCTCTGCAGAGCACCGTACCTTCGTCTTTAGCCTCTCTTCTCGTCTACATCTCAGCAAAAAGCTTTTCCACTCTGTCTGGCAAGGAGAAACTTTGCCAGAACTGAAAACATCTCCCATCGTGTTCTAGAGGCTGCACGGAGGTCTGCCGAGTGTTTTGCAAGAAGAGAAAGAAAGTTGTCCAAAACAGCTTGCAATCGAATGTTCATGTGAATAGAAAAGGCAGGAGAGTGGTCAGGTACTGTTTTCTCTCAGTTGGCAAGCTGCACACACAATCGCAGTGTTGTACAGCTTGTTTCATCACCTTTGCAAAGTTGCCGCTCTCTCCGGCTCCCGGAGACGAAGAAGCTGCTTCTTCGCGCAAAGACGATTCTGCCGCTCACTGTGCTCTGCGGTGTGCGCCTTCTGCCGAAAGACGTCCGGGAGCGGTGCTTAGCTCTGCAGAGCACCATACCTTCGTCTTTAGCCTCTCTTCTCGTCTACATCTTAGCAAAAAGCTTTTCCACTCTGTCTGGCAAGGAGAAACTGTGCCAGCACAGAAAACATCTCCCATCGTCTTCTAGAGGCTGCACGGAGGTCTGCCGAGTGTTTTGCAAGAAGAGAAAGAAAGTTGTCCAAAACAGCTTGCAATCGAATGTTCATGTGAATAGAAAAGGCAGGAGAGTGGTCAGGTACTGTTTTCTCTCAGTTGGCAAGCTGCGCACACAATCGCAGTGTTGTACAGCTTGTTTTATCACCTTTGCGAAGTTGCCGCTCTCTCCGGCTCCCGGAGACGAAGAAGCTGCTTCTTCGCGCAAAGACGATTCTGCCGCTCACAGTGCTCTGCGGTGTGCGCCTTCTGCCGAAAGAGGTCCGGGAGCGGTGCTTAGCTCTGCAGAGCACCGTACCTTCGTCTTTAGCCTCTCTTCTCGTCTACATCTTAGCAAAAAGCTTTTCCACTCTGTCTGGCAAGGAGAAACTGTGCCAGCACAAAAAACATCTCCCATCGTGTTCTAGAGGCTGCACGGAGGTCTGCCGAGTGTTTTGCAAGAAGAGAAAGAAAGTTGTCCAAAACAGCTTGCAATCGAATGTTCATGTGAATAGAAAAGGCAGGAGAGTGGTCAGGTACTGTTTTCTCTCAGTTGGCAAGCTGCGCACACAATCGCAGTGTTGTACAGCTTGTTTCATCACCTTTGCCAAGTTGCCGCTCTCTCCGGCTCCCGGAGACGAAGAAGCTGCTTCTTCGCGCAAAGACGATTCTGCCGCTCACAGTGCGCTGCGGTGTGCGCCTTCTGCCGAAAGAGGTCCGGGAGCGGTGCTTAGCTCTGCAGAGCACCGTACCTTCGTCTTTAGCCTCTCTTCTCGTCTACATCTTAGCAAAAAGCTTTTCCACTCTGTCTGGCAAGGAGAAACTTTGCCAGCACAAAAAACATCTCCCATGGTCTTCTAGAGGCTGCTCGGAGGTCTGCCGTGTGCTTTGCCAGAAGAGAAAGAAAGTTATCCAAAACAGCATGCAATCGAATGTTCATGTGAATAAAAAAGGCAGGAGAGTGGTCAGGTACTGTTTTCTCTCAGTTGGCAAGCTGCGCACACAATCGCAGTGTTGTACAGCTTGTTTCATCACCTTTGCGAAGTTGCCGCTCTCTCCGGCTCCCGGAGACGAAGAAGCTGCTTCTTCGCGCAAAGACGATTCTGCCGCTCACAGTGCTCTGCGGTGTGCGCCTTCTGCCGAAAGAGGCCCGGGAGCTGTGCATAGCTCTGCAGAGCACCGTACCTTCGTCTTTAGCCTCTCTTCTCGTCTACATCTTAGCAAAAAGCTTTTCCACTCTGTCTGGCAAGGAGAAACTGTGCCAGCACAAAAAACATCTCCCATCGTGTTCTAGAGGCTGCACGGAAGTCTGCCGAGTGTTTTGCAAGAAGAGAAAGAAAGTTGTCCAAAACAGCTTGCAATCGAATTTTCAAGTGAATAGAAAAGGCAGGAGAGTGGTCAGGTACTGTTTTCTCCCACTTGGCAAGCTGCGCACACAATCGCAGTGTTGTACAGCTTGTTTCATCACCTTTGCGAAGTTGCCGCTCTCTCCGGCTCCCGGAGACGAAGAAGCTGCTTCTTCGCGCAAAGACGATTCTGCCGCTCACAGTGCTCTGCGGTGTGCGCCTTCTGCCGAAAGAGGTCCGGGAGCGATGCTTAGCTCTGCAGAGTACCATACGTGCTTCTTTAGCCTCGCTTCTCGTCTACATCTTAGCAAAAAGCTTTTCCACTCTGTCTGGCAAGGAGAAACTGTGCCAGCACAGAAAACATCTCCCATCGTGTTCTAGAGGCTGCACGGAGGTCTGCCGAGTGTTTTGCAAGAAGAGAAGGAAAGTTGTCCAAAACAGCTTGCAATCGAATGTTCATGTGAATAGAAAAGGCAGGAGAGTGGTCAGGTACTGTTTTCTCTCACTTGGCAAGCTGCTCACACAATCGCAGTGTTGTACAGCTTGTTTCATCACCTTTACAAAGTTGCCGCTCTCTCCGGCTCCCGGAGACGAAGAAGCTGCTTCTTCGCGCAAAGACGATTCTGCCGCTCACTGTGCTCTGCGGTGTGCGCCATCTGCCGAAAGACGCACGGGAGCGGTGCTTAGCTCTGCAGAGCACCGTACCTTCGTCTTTAGCCTCGCTTCTCGTCTACATCTTAGCAAAAAGCTTTTCCACTCTGTCTGGCAAGGACAAACTGTGCCAGCACACAAAACATCTCCCATCGTGTTTTAGAGGCTGCACGGAGGTCTGGCGAGTGTTTTGCAAGAAGAGAAAGAAAGTTGTCCAAAACAGCTTGCAATCGAATGTTCATGTGAATAGAAAAGGCAGGAGAGTGGTCAGGTACTGTTTTCTCTCAGTTGGCAAGCTGCGCACACAATCGCAGTGTTGTACAGCTTGTTTCATCACCTTTGCGAAGTTGCCGCTCTCTCCGGCTCCCGGAGACGAAGAAGCTGCTTCTTCGCGCAAAGACGATTCTGCCGCTCACAGTGCTCTGCGGTGTGCGCCTTCTGCCGAAAGACATCCGGGAGCGGTGCTTAGCTCTGCAGAGCACCGTACCTTCGTCTTTAGCCTCTCTTCTCGTCTACATCTTAGCAAAAAGCTTTTCCACTCTGTCTGGCAAGGAGAAACTGTGCCAGCACGGAAAACATCTCCCATCGTGTTCTAGAGGCTGCACGGAGGTCTGCCGAGTGTTTTGCAAGAAGAGAAAGAAAGTTGTCCAAAACAGCTTGCAATCGAATGTTCATGTGAATAGAAAAGGCAGGAGAGTTGTCAGGTACTGTTTTCTCTCAGTTGGCAAGCTGCGCACACAATCGCAGTTTTGTACAGCTTGTTTCATCACCTTTGCCAAGTTGCCGCTCTCTCCGGCTCCCGGAGACGAAGAAGCTGCTTCTTCGCGCAAAGACGATGCTGCCGCTCACAGTGCTCTGGGGTGTGCGCCTTCTGCCGAAAGAGGTCCGGGAGCGGTGCTTAGCTCTGCAGAGCACCGTACCTTCGTCTTTAGCCTCTCTTCTCGTCTACCTCTTAGCAAAAAGCTTTTCCACTCTGTCTGGCAAGGAGAAACTGTGCCAGCACAAAAAACATCTCCCATGGTCTTCTAGAGACTGCACGGAGGTCTGCCGATTGTTTTGCAAGAAGAGAAAGAAAGTTGTCCAAAACAGCTTGCAATCGAATGTTCATGTGAATGGAAAAGGCAGGAGAGTGGTCAGGTACTGTTTTCTCTCAGTTGGCAAGCTGCGCACACAATCGCAGTGTTGTACAGCTTGTTTCATCACCTTTGCGAAGTTGCCGCCCTCTCCGGCTGCCGGAGACGAAGAAGCTGCTTCTTCGCGCAAAGACGATTCTGCCGCTCACAGTGCTCTGCGGTGTGCGCCTTCTGCCGAAAGAGGCACGGGAGCGGTGCTTAGCTCTGCAGAGCACCGTACCTTCGTCTTTAGCCTCTCTTCTCGTCTACATCTTAGCAAAAAGCTTTTCCACTCTGTCTGGCAAGGAGAAACTGTGCCAGCACAGAAAACACCTCCCATCGTCTTCTAGAGGCTGAACGGAGGACTGCCGAGTGTTTTGCAAGAAGAGAAAGAAAGTTGTCCAAAACAGCTGGCAATCGAATGTTCAAGTGAATAGAAAAGGCAGGAGAGTGGTCAGGTACTGTTTTCTCTCAGTTGGCAAGCTGCGCACACAATCGCAGTGTTGTACAGCTTGTTTCATCACCTTTGCGAAGCTGCCGCTCTCTCCGGCTCCCGGAGACGAAGAAGCTGCTTCTTCGCGCAAAGACGATTCTGCCGCTCACAGTGCTCTGCGGTGTGCGCCTTCTGCCGAAAGACGTCCGGGAGCGGTGCTTAGCTCTGCAGAGCACCGTACCTTCGTCTTTAGCCTCTCTTCTCGTCTACATCTTAGCAAAAAGCTTTTCCACTCTGTCTGGCAAGGAGAAACTGTGCCAGCACAGAAAACATCTCCCATCGTGTTCTAGAAGCTGCACGGAGGTCTGCCGAGTGTTTTGCAAGAAGAGAAAGAAAGTTGTCCAAAACACCTTCCAATCGAATTTTCATGTGAATGGAAAAGGCAGGAGAGTGGTCAGGTACTGTTTTCTCTCAGTTGGCAAGCTGCGCACACAATCGCAGTGTTGTACAGCTTGTTTCATCACCTTTGCGAAGTTGCCGCTCTCTCCGGCTGCCGGAGACGATGAAGCTGCTTCTTCGCGCAAAGACGATTCTGCCGCTCACTGTGCTCTGCGGTGTGCGCCTTCTGCCGAAAGAAGTCCGGGAGCGATGCTTCGCTCTGCAGAGTACCATACGTGCTTCTTTAGCCACGCTTCTCGTCTACATCTTAGCAAAAAGCTTTTCCACTCTGTCTGGCAAGGAGAAACTGTGCCAGCACAGAAAACATCTCCCATCGTATTCTAGAGGCTGCACGGAGGTCTGCCGAGTGTTTTGCAAGAAGAGAAAGAAAGTTGTCCAAAACAGCTTGCAATCGAATGTTCAAGTGAATAGAAAAGGCAGGAGAGTGGTCAGGTACTGTTTTCTCTCAGTTGGCAAGCTGCGCACACAATCGCAGTGTTGTACAGCTTGTTTCATCACCTTTGCGAAGCTGCCGCTCTCTCCGGCTCCCGGAGACGAAGAAGCTGCTTCTTCGCCCAAAGACGATTCTTCCGCTCACAGTGCTCTGCGGTGTGCGCCTTCTGCCGAAAGAGGCACGGGAGCGGTCCTTAGCTCTGCAGAGCACCGTACCTTCGTCTTTAGCCTCTCTTCTCGTCTACATCTTAGCAAAAAGCTTTTCCACTCTGTCTGGCAAGGAGAAACTGTGCCAGCACAGAAAACATCTCCCATCGTGTTCTAGAGGCTGCACGGAGGTCTGCCGAGTGTTTTGCAAGAAGAGAAAGAAAGTTGTCCAAAACAGCTTGCAATCGAATGTTCATGTGAATAGAAAAGGCAGGAGAGTGGTCAGGTACTGTTTTCTCTCAGTTGGCAAGCTGCGCACACAATCGCAGTGTTGTACAGCTTGTTTCATCACCTTTGCGAAGTTGCCGCTCTCTCCGGCTGCCGGAGACGAAGAAGCTGCTTCTTCGCGCAAAGACGATTCTGCCGCTCACTGTGCTCTGCGGTGTGCGCCTTCTGCCGAAAGAGGTCCGGGAGCGATGCTTAGCTCTGCAGAGTACCATACGTGCTTCTTTAGCCTCTCTTCTCGTCTACATCTTAGCAAAAAGCTTTTCCACTCTGTCTGGCAAGGACAAACTGTGCCAGCACACAAAACATCTCCAATCGTGTTCTAGAGGCTGCACGGAGGTCTGCCGAGTGTTTTGCAAGAAGAGAAAGAAAGTTGTACAAAACAGCTTGCAATCGAATGTTCATGTGAATAAAAAAGGCAGGAGAGTGGTCAGGTACTGTTTTCTCTCAGTTGGCAAGCTGCGCACACAATCGCAGTGTTGTACAGCTTGTTTCATCACCTTTGCGAAGTTGCCGCTCTCTCCGGCTCCCGGAGACGAAGAAGCTGCTTCTTCGCGCAAAGACGATTCTGCCGCTCACAGTGCTCTGCGGTGTGCGCCTTCTGCTGAAAGAGGTCCGGGAGCGGTGCTTAGATCTGCAGAGCACCGTACCTTCGTCTTTAGCCTCTCTTCTCGTCTACATCTTAGCAAAAAGCTTTTCCACTCTGTCTGGCAAGGAGAAACTGTGCCAGCACAGAAAACATCTCCCATCGTGTTCTAGAGGCTGCACGGAGGTCTGCCGAGTGTTTTGCAAGAAGAGAAGGAAAGTTGTCCAAAACAGCTTGCAATCGAATGTTCATGTGAATAGAAAAAGCAGGAGAGTGGTCAGGTACTGTTTTCTCTCACTTGGCAAGCTGCTCACACAATCGCAGTGTTGTACAGCTTGTTTCATCACCTTTGCAAAGTTGCCGCTCTCTCCGGCTCCCGGAGACGAAGAAGCTGCTTCTTCGCGCAAAGACGATTCTGTCGCTCACAGTGCTCTGCGGTGTGCGCCTTCTGCCGAAAGACGCACGGGAGCGGTGCTTAGCTCTGCAGAGCACCGTACCTTCGTCTTTAGCCTCTCTTCTCGTCTACATCTTAGCAAAAAGCTTTTCCACTCTGTCTGGCAAGGAGAAACTGTGCCAGCACAGAAAACATCTCCCATCGTCTTCTAGAGGCTGCACGGAGGTCTGCCGAGTGTTTTGCAAGAAGAGAAAGAAAGTTGTCCAAAACAGCTTGCAATCGAATGTTCAATAGAATGGAAAAGGCAGGAGAGTGGTCAGGTACTGTTTTCTCTCAGTTGGCAAGCTGCGCACACAATCGCAGTGTTGTACAGCTTGTTTCATCACCTTTGCGAAGTTGCCGCTCTCTCCGGCTCCCGGAGACGAAGAAGCTGCTTCTTCGCGCAAAGACGATTCTGCCGCTCACAGTGCTCTGCGGTGTGTGCCTTCTGCCGAAAGAAATCCGGGAGCGATGCTTAGCTCTGCAGAGTACCATAAGTGCTTCTTTAGCCACGCTTCTCGTCTACATCTTAGCAAAAAGCTTTTCCACTCTGTCTGGCAAGGAGAAACTGTGCCAGCACAGAAAACACCTCCCATCGTCTTCTAGAGGCTGCACGGAGGTCTGCCGAGTGTTTTGCAAGAAGAGAAAGAAAGTTGTCCAAAACAGCTTGCAATCGAATGTTCAAGTGAATAGAAAAGGCAGGAGAGTGGTCAGGTACTGTTTTCTCTCAGTTGGCAAGCTGCGCACACAATCGCAGTGTTGTACAGCTTGTTTCATCACCTTTGAGAAGTTGCCGCTCTCTCCGGCTCCCGGAGACGAAGAAGCTGCTTCTTCGCGCAAAGACGATTCTGCCGCTCACAGTGCTCTGCGGTGTGCGCCTTCTGCCGAAAGAGGCACGGGAGCGGTGCTTAGCTCTGCAGAGCACCGTACCTTCGTCTTTAGCCTCTCTTCTCGTCTACATCTTAGCAAAAAGCTTTTCCACTCTGTCTGGCAAGGAGAAACTTTGCCAGCACAGAAAACATCTCCCATGGTCTTCTAGAGGCTGCACGGATGTCTGCCGAGTGTTTTGCAAGAAGAGAAAGAAAGTTGTCCAAAACAGCTTGCAATCGAATGTTCATGTGAATAAAAAAGGCAGGAGAGTGGTCAGGTACTGTTTTCTCTCAGTTGGCAAGCTGCGCACACAATCGCAGTGTTGTACAGCTTGTTTCATCACCTTTGCGAAGTTGCCGCTCTCTCCGGCTCCCGGAGACGAAGAATCTGCTTCTTCGCGCAAAGACGATTCTGCCGCTCACAGTGCTCTGCGGTGTGCGCCTTCTGCCGAAAGAGGCCCGGGAGCTGTGCTTAGCTCTGCAGAGCACCGTACCTTCGTCTTTAGCCTCTCTTCTCGTCTACATCTTAGCAAAAAGCTTTTCCACTCTGTCTGGCAAGGAGAAACTGTGCCAGCACAAAAAACATCTCCCATCGTGTTCTAGAGGCTGCACGGAGGTCTGCCGAGTGTTTTGCAAGAAGAGAAAGAAAGTTGTCCAAAACAGCTTCCAATCGAATGTTCATGTGAATAGAAAAGGCAGGAGAGTGGTCAGGTACTGTTTTCTCTCAGTTGGCAAGCTGCGCACACAATCGCAGTGTTGTACAGCTTGTTTCATCACCTTTGCGAAGTTGCCGCTCTCTCCGGCTCCCGGAGACGAAGAAGCTGCTTCTTCGCGCAAAGACGATTCTGCCGCTCACAGAGCTCTGCGGTGTGCGCCTTCTGCCGAAAGAGGCCCGGGAGCGGTGCTTAGCTCTGCAGAGCACCGTACCTTCGTCTTTAGCCTCTCTTCTCGTCTACATCTTAGCAAAAAGCTTTTCCACTCTGTCTGGCAAGGAGAAACTTTGCCAGCACAGAAAACATCTCCCATGGTCTGCTAGAGGCTGCACGGAGGTCTGCCGAGTGTTTTGCAAGAAGAGAAAGAAAGTTGTCCAAAACAGCTTGCAATCGAATGTTCATGTGAATAGAAAAGGCAGGAGAGTGGTCAGGTACTGTTTTCTCTCAGTTGGCAAGCTGCGCACACAATCGCAGTTTTGTACAGCTTGTTTCATCACCTTTGCGAAGTTGCCGCTCTCTCCGGCTCCCGGAGACGAAGAAGCTGCTTCTTCGCGCAAAGACGATTCTGCCGCTCACAGTGCTCTGCGGTGTGCGCCTTCTGCCGAAAGAGGCCCGGGAGCTGTGCTTAGCTCTGCAGAGCACCGTACCTTCGTCTTTAGCCTCTCTTCTCATCTACATCTTAGCAAAAAGCTTTTCCACTCTGTCTGGCAAGGAGAAACTGTGCCAGCACAAAAAACATCTCCCATCGTGTTCTAGAGGCTGCACGGAGGTCTGCCGAGTGTTTTGCAAGAAGAGAAAGAAAGTTGTCCAAAACAGCTTGCAATCGAATGTTCATGTGAATAGAAAAGGCAGGAGAGTGGTCAGGTACTATTTTCTCTCACTTGGCAAGCTGCGCACACAATCGCAGTGTTGTACAGCTTGTTTCATCACCTTTGCGAAGTTGCCGCTCTCTCCGGCTCCCGGAGACGAAGAAGCTGCTTCTTCGCGCAAAGACGATTCTGCCGCTCACTGTGCTCTGCGGTGTGCGCCTTCTGCCGAAAGAGGTCCGGGAGCGATGCTTAGCTCTGCAGAGTACCATACGTGCTTCTTTAGCCTCGCTTCTCGTCTACATCTTAGCAAAAAGCTTTTCCACTCTGTCTGGCAAGGAGAAACTGTGCCAGCACAGAAAACATCTCCCATCGTGTTCTAGAGGCTGCACGGAGGTCTGCCGAGTGTTTTGCAAGAAGAGAAAGAAAGTTGTCCAAAACAGCTCGCAATCGAATGTTCATGTGAATAGAAAAGGCAGGAGAGTGGTCAGGTACTGTTTTCTCTCACTTGGCAAGCTGCGCACAGAATCGCAGTTTTGTACAGCTTGTTTCATCACCTTTGCGAAGTTGCCGCTCTCTCCGGCTCCCGGAGACGAAGAAGCTGCTTCTTCGCGCAAAGACGATTCTGCCGCTCACAGTGCTCTGCGGTGTGCGCCTTCTGCTGAAAGAGGTCCGGGAGCGGTCCTTAGCTCTGCAGAGCACCGTACCTTCGTCTTTAGCCTCTCTTCTCGTCTACATCTCAGCAAAAAGCTTTTCCAATCTGTCTGGCAAGGAGAAACTTTGCCAGAACTGAAAACATCTCCCATCGTGTTCTAGAGGCTGCACGGAGGTCTGCCGAGTGTTTTGCAAGAAGAGAAAGAAAGTTGTCCAAAACAGCTTGCAATCGAATGTTCATGTGAATAGAAAAGGCAGGAGAGTGGTCAGGTACTGTTTTCTCTCAGTTGGCAAGCTGCGCACACAATCGCAGTGTTGTACAGCTTGTTTCATCACCTTTGCAAAGTTGCCGCTCTCTCCGGCTCCCGGAGACGAAGAAGCTGCTTCTTCGCGCAAAGACGATTCTGCCGCTCACAGTGCTCTGCGGTGTGCGCCTTCTGCCGAAAGACGTCCGGGAGCGGTGCTTAGCTCTGCAGAGCACCGTACCTTCGTCTTTAGCCTCTCTTCTCGTCTACATCTTAGCAAAAAGCTTTTCCACTCTGTCTGGCAAGGAGAAACTGTGCCAGCACAGAAAACATCTCCCATCGTGTTCTAGAGGCTGCACGGAGGTCTGCCGAGTGTTTTGCAAGAAGAGAAAAAAAGTTGTCCAAAACAGCTTGCAATCGAATGTTCATGTGAATAGAAAGTCAGGAGAGTGGTCAGGTACTGTTTTCTCTCACTTGGCAAGCTGCGCACACAATCGCAGTGTTGTACAGCTTGTTTTATCACCTTTGCGAAGTTGCCGCTCTCTCCGGCTCCCGGAGACGAAGAAGCTGCTTCTTCGCGCAAAGACGATTCTGCCGCTCACAGTGCTCTGCGGTGTGCGCCTTCTGCCGAAAGAGGTCCGGGAGCGGTGCTTAGCTCTGCAGAGCACCGTACCTTCGTCTTTAGCCTCTCTTCTCGTCTACATCTTAGCAAAAAGCTTTTCCACTCTGTCTGGCAAGGAGAAACTGTGCCAGCACAAAAAACATCTCCCATCGTGTTCTAGAGGCTGCACGGAGGTCTGCCGAGTGTTTTGCAAGAAGAGAAAGAAAGTTGTCCAAAACAGCTTGCAATCGAATGTTCATGTGAATAGAAAAGGCAGGAGAGTGGTCAGGTACTGTTTTCTCTCAGTTGGCAAGCTGCGCACACAATCGCAGTGTTGTACAGCTTGTTTCATCACCTTTGCCAAGTTGCCGCTCTCTCCGGCTCCCGGAGACGAAGAAGCTGCTTCTTCGCGCAAAGACGATTCTGCCGCTCACAGTGCGCTGCGGTGTGCGCCTTCTGCCGAAAGAGGTCCGGGAGCGGTGCTTAGCTCTGCAGAGCACCGTACCTTCGTCTTTAGCCTCTCTTCTCGTCTACATCTTAGCAAAAAGCTTTTCCACTCTGTCTGGCAAGGAGAAACTTTGACAGCACAAAAAACATCTCCCATGGTCTTCTAGAGGCTGCTCGGAGGTCTGCCGTGTGTTTTGCCAGAAGAGAAAGAAAGTTATCCAAAACAGCATGCAATCGAATGTTCATGTGAATAAAAAAGGCAGGAGAGTGGTCAGGTACTGTTTTCTCTCAGTTGGCAAGCTGCGCACACAATCGCAGTGTTGTACAGCTTGTTTCATCACCTTTGCGAAGTTGCCGCTCTCTCCGGCTCCCGGAGACGAAGAAGATGCTTCTTCGCGCAAAGACGATTGTGCCGCTCACAGTGCTCTGCGGTGTGCGCCTTCTGCCGAAAGAGGCCCGGGAGCTGTGCATAGCTCTGCAGAGCACCGTACCTTCGTCTTTTGCCTCTCTTCTCGTCTACATCTTAGCAAAAAGCTTTTCCACTCTGTCTGGCAAGGAGAAACTGTGCCAGCACAAAAAACATCTCCCATCGTCTTCTAGAGGCTGCACGGAGGTCTGCCGAGTGTTTTGCAAGAAGAGAAAGAAAGTTGTCCAAAACAGCTTGCAATCGAATGTTCATGTGAATAGAAAAGGCAGGAGAGTGGTCAGGTACTGTTTTCTCTCAGTTGGCAAGCTGCGCACACAATCGCAGTGTTGTACAGCTTGTTTCATCACCTTTGCGAAGTTGCCGCTCTCTCCGGCTCCCGGAGACGAAGAAGCTGCTTCTTCGCGCAAAGACGATTCTGCAGCTCACTGTGCTCTGCAGTGTGTGTCTTCTGCCGAAAGAGGTCCGGGAGCGGTGCTTAGATCTGCAGAGTACCATACGTGCTTCTTTAGCGTCTCTTAACGTCTACATCTTAGCAAAAAGCTTTTCCACTCTGTCTGGCAAGGACAAACTGTGCCAGCACACAAAACATCTCCCATCGTGTTCTAGAGGCTGCACGGAGGTCTGCCGAGTCTTTTGCAAGAAGAGAAAGAAAGTTGTCCAAAACAGCTTGCAATCGAATGTTCATGTGAATAAAAAAGGCAGGAGAGTGGTCAGGTACTGTTTTCTCTCAGTTGGCAAGCTGCGCACACAATCGCAGTGTTGTACAGCTTGTTTCATCACCTTTGCGAAGTTGCCGCTCTCTCCGGCTCCCGGAGACGAAGAAGCTGCTTCTTCACGCAAAGACGATTCTGCCGCTCAGATTGCTCTGCGGTGTGCGCCAACTGCTGAAAGAGGTCCGGGAGCGAAGCTTAGCTCTGCAGAGCACCGTACCTTCGTCTTTAGCCTCTCTTCTCGTCTACATCTTAGCAAAAAGCTTTTCCACTCTGTCTGGCAAGGAGAAACTTTGCCAGCACAGAAAACATCTCCCATGGTCTTCTAGAGGCTGCACGGATGTCTGCCGAGTGTTTTGCAAGAAGAGAAAGAAAGTTGTCCAAAACAGCTTGCAATCGAATGTTCATGTGAATAAAAAAGGCAGGAGAGTGGTCAGGTACTGTTTTCTCTCAGTTGGCAAGCTGCGCACACAATCGCAGTGTTGTACAGCTTGTTTCATCACCTTTGCGAAGTTGCCGCTCTCTCCGGCTCCCGGAGACGAAGAATCTGCTTCTTCGCGCAAAGACGATTCTGCCGCTCACAGTGCTCTGCGGTGTGCGCCTTCTGCCGAAAGAGTCCCGGGAGCTGTGCTTAGCTCTGCAGAGCACCGTACCTTCGTCTTTAGCCTCTCTTCTCGTCTACATCTTAGCAAAAAGCTTTTCCACTCTGTCTGGCAAGGAGAAACTGTGCCAGCACAAAAAACATCTCCCATCGTGTTCTAGAGGCTGCACGGAGGTCTGCCGAGTGTTTTGCAAGAAGAGAAAGAAAGTTGTCCAAAAGAGCTTCCAATCGAATGTTCATGTGAATAGAAAAGGCAGGAGAGTGGTCAGGTACTGTTTTCTCTCAGTTGGCAAGCTGCGCACACAATCGCAGTGTTGTACAGCTTGTTTCATCACCTTTGCGAAGTTGCCGCTCTCTCCGGCTCCCGGAGACGAAGAAGCTGCTTCTTCGCGCAAAGACGATTCTGCCGCTCACAGTGCTCTGCGGTGTGCGCCTTCTGCCGAAAGAGGCACGGGAGCGGTGCTTAGCTCTGCAGAGCACCGTACCTTCGTCTTTAGCCTCTCTTCTCGTCTACATCTTAGCAAAAAGCTTTTCCACTCTGTCTGGCAAGGAGAAACTTTGCCAGCACAGAAAACATCTCCCATGGTCTTCTAGAGGCTGCACGGAGGTCTGCCGAGTGTTTTGCAAGAAGAGAAAGAAAGTTGTCCAAAACAGCTTGCAATCGAATGTTCATGTGAATAAAAAAGGCAGGAGAGTGCTCAGGTACTGTTTTCTCTCATTTGGCAAGCTGCGCACACAATCGCAGTTTTGTACAGCTTGTTTCATCACCTTTGCGAAGTTGCCGCTCTCTCCGGCTCCCGGAGACGAAGAAGCTGCTTCTTCGCGCAAAGACGATTCTGCCGCTCACAGTGCTCTGCGGTGTGCGCCTTCTGCCGAAAGAGGCCCGGGAGCTGTGCTTAGCTCTGCAGAACACCGTACCTTCGTCTTTAGCCTCTCTTCTCATCTACATCTTAGCAAAAAGCTTTTCCACTCTGTCTGGCAAGGAGAAACTGTGCCAGCACAAAAAACATCTCCCTGCGTGTTCTAGAGGCTGCACGGACGTCTGCCGAGTGTTTTGCAAGAAGAGAAAGAAAGTTGTCCAAAACAGCTTGCAATCGAATGTTCATGTGAATAGAAAAGGCAGGAGAGTGGTCAGGTACTATTTTCTCTCACTTGGCAAGCTGCGCACACAATCGCAGTGTTGTACAGCTTGTTTCATCACCTTTGCGAAGTTGCCGCTCTCTCCGGCTCCCGGAGACGAAGAAGCTGCTTCTTCGCGCAAAGACGATTCTGCCGCTCACTGTGCTCTGCGGTGTGCGCCTTCTGCCGAAAGAGGTCCGGGAGCGATGCTTAGCTCTGCAGAGTACCATACGTGCTTCTTTAGCCTCGCTTCTCGTCTACATCTTAGCAAAAAGCTTTTCCACTCTGTCTGGCAAGGAGAAACTGTGCCAGCACAGAAAACATCTCCCATCGTGTTCTAGAGGCTGCACGGAGGTCTGCCGAGTGTTTTGCAAGAAGAGAAAGAAAGTTGTCCAAAACAGCTCGCAATCGAATGTTCATGTGAATAGAAAAGGCAGGAGAGTGGTCAGGTACTGTTTTCTCTCACTTGGCAAGCTGCGCACACAATCGCAGTGTTGTACAGCTTGTTTCATCACCTTTGCGAAGTTGCCGCTCTCTCCGGCTCCCGGAGACGAAGAAGCTGCTTCTTCGCGCAAAGACGATTCTGCAGCTCACTGTGCTCTGCAGTGTGTGTCTTCTGCCGAAAGAGGTCCGGGAGCGGTGCTTAGATCTGCAGAGTACCATACGTGCTTCTTTAGCGTCTCTTAACGTCTACATCTTAGCAAAAAGCTTTTCCACTCTGTCTGGCAAGGACAAACTGTGCCAGCACACAAAACATCTCCCATCGTGTTCTAGAGGCTGCACGGAGGTCTGCCGAGTCTTTTGCAAGAAGAGAAAGAAAGTTGTCCAAAACAGCTTGCAATCGAATGTTCATGTGAATAAAAAAGGCAGGAGAGTGGTCAGGTACTGTTTTCTCTCAGTTGGCAAGCTGCGCACACAATCGCAGTGTTGTACAGCTTGTTTCATCACCTTTGCGAAGTTGCCGCTCTCTCCGGCTCCCGGAGACGAAGAAGCTGCTTCTTCACGCAAAGACGATTCTGCCGCTCAGATTGCTCTGCGGTGTGCGCCAACTGCTGAAAGAGGTCCGGGAGCGAAGCTTAGCTCTGCAGAGCACCGTACCTTCGTCTTTAGCCTCTCTTCTCGTCTACATCTTAGCAAAAAGCTTTTCCACTCTGTCTGGCAAGGAGAAACTTTGCCAGCACAGAAAACATCTCCCATGGTCTTCTAGAGGCTGCACGGATGTCTGCCGAGTGTTTTGCAAGAAGAGAAAGAAAGTTGTCCAAAACAGCTTGCAATCGAATGTTCATGTGAATAAAAAAGGCAGGAGAGTGGTCAGGTACTGTTTTCTCTCAGTTGGCAAGCTGCGCACACAATCGCAGTGTTGTACAGCTTGTTTCATCACCTTTGCGAAGTTGCCGCTCTCTCCGGCTCCCGGAGACGAAGAATCTGCTTCTTCGCGCAAAGACGATTCTGCCGCTCACAGTGCTCTGCGGTGTGCGCCTTCTGCCGAAAGAGTCCCGGGAGCTGTGCTTAGCTCTGCAGAGCACCGTACCTTCGTCTTTAGCCTCTCTTCTCGTCTACATCTTAGCAAAAAGCTTTTCCACTCTGTCTGGCAAGGAGAAACTGTGCCAGCACAAAAAACATCTCCCATCGTGTTCTAGAGGCTGCACGGAGGTCTGCCGAGTGTTTTGCAAGAAGAGAAAGAAAGTTGTCCAAAAGAGCTTCCAATCGAATGTTCATGTGAATAGAAAAGGCAGGAGAGTGGTCAGGTACTGTTTTCTCTCAGTTGGCAAGCTGCGCACACAATCGCAGTGTTGTACAGCTTGTTTCATCACCTTTGCGAAGTTGCCGCTCTCTCCGGCTCCCGGAGACGAAGAAGCTGCTTCTTCGCGCAAAGACGATTCTGCCGCTCACAGTGCTCTGCGGTGTGCGCCTTCTGCCGAAAGAGGCACGGGAGCGGTGCTTAGCTCTGCAGAGCACCGTACCTTCGTCTTTAGCCTCTCTTCTCGTCTACATCTTAGCAAAAAGCTTTTCCACTCTGTCTGGCAAGGAGAAACTTTGCCAGCACAGAAAACATCTCCCATGGTCTTCTAGAGGCTGCACGGAGGTCTGCCGAGTGTTTTGCAAGAAGAGAAAGAAAGTTGTCCAAAACAGCTTGCAATCGAATGTTCATGTGAATAAAAAAGGCAGGAGAGTGGTCAGGTACTGTTTTCTCTCATTTGGCAAGCTGCGCACACAATCGCAGTTTTGTACAGCTTGTTTCATCACCTTTGCGAAGTTGCCGCTCTCTCCGGCTCCCGGAGACGAAGAAGCTGCTTCTTCGCGCAAAGACGATTCTGCCGCTCACAGTGCTCTGCGGTGTGCGCCTTCTGCCGAAAGAGGCCCGGGAGCTGTGCTTAGCTCTGCAGAACACCGTACCTTCGTCTTTAGCCTCTCTTCTCATCTACATCTTAGCAAAAAGCTTTTCCACTCTGTCTGGCAAGGAGAAACTGTGCCAGCACAAAAAACATCTCCCTGCGTGTTCTAGAGGCTGCACGGAGGTCTGCCGAGTGTTTTGCAAGAAGAGAAAGAAAGTTGTCCAAAACAGCTTGCAATCGAATGTTCATGTGAATAGAAAAGGCAGGAGAGTGGTCAGGTACTATTTTCTCTCACTTGGCAAGCTGCGCACACAATCGCAGTGTTGTACAGCTTGTTTCATCACCTTTGCGAAGTTGCCGCTCTCTCCGGCTCCCGGAGACGAAGAAGCTGCTTCTTCGCGCAAAGACGATTCTGCCGCTCACTGTGCTCTGCGGTGTGCGCCTTCTGCCGAAAGAGGTCCGGGAGCGATGCTTAGCTCTGCAGAGTACCATACGTGCTTCTTTAGCCTCGCTTCTCGTCTACATCTTAGCAAAAAGCTTTTCCACTCTGTCTGGCAAGGAGAAACTGTGCCAGCACAGAAAACATCTCCCATCGTGTTCTAGAGGCTGCACGGAGGTCTGCCGAGTGTTTTGCAAGAAGAGAAAGAAAGTTGTCCAAAACAGCTCGCAATCGAATGTTCATGTGAATAGAAAAGGCAGGAGAGTGGTCAGGTACTGTTTTCTCTCACTTGGCAAGCTGCGCACACAATCGCAGTGTTGTACAGCTTGTTTCATCACCTTTGCGAAGTTGCCGCTCTCTCCGGCTCCCGGAGACGAAGAAGCTGCTTCTTCGCGCAAAGACGATTCTGCAGCTCACTGTGCTCTGCAGTGTGTGTCTTCTGCCGAAAGAGGTCTGGGAGCGGTGCTTAGATCTGCAGAGTACCATACGTGCTTCTTTAGCGTCTCTTAACGTCTACATCTTAGCAAAAAGCTTTTCCACTCTGTCTGGCAAGGACAAACTGTGCCAGCACACAAAACATCTCCCATCGTGTTCTAGAGGCTGCACGGAGGTCTGCCGAGTGTTTTGCAAGAAGAGAAAGAAAGTTGTCCAAAACAGCTTGCAATCGAATGTTCATGTGAATAAAAAAGGCAGGAGAGTGGTCAGGTACTGTTTTCTCTCAGTTGGCAAGCTGCGCACACAATCGCAGTGTTGTACAGCTTGTTTCATCACCTTTGCGAAGTTGCCGCTCTCTCCGGCTCCCGGAGACGAAGAAGCTGCTTCTTCGCGCAAAGACGATTCTGCCGCTCACAGTGCTCTGCGGTGTGCGCCTTCTGCTGAAAGAGGTCCGGGAGCGGTGCTTAGATCTGCAGAGCACCGTACCTTCGTCTTTAGCCTCTCTTCTCGTCTACATCTTAGCAAAAAGCTTTTCCACTCTGTCTGGCAAGGAGAAACTGTGCCAGCACAGAAAACATCTCCCATCGTGTTCTAGAGGCTGCACGGAGGTCTGCCGAATGTTTTGCAAGAAGAGAAGGAAAGTTGTCCAAAACAGCTTGCAATCGAATGTTCATGTGAATAGAAAAGGCAGGAGAGTGGTCAGGTACTGTTTTCTCTCACTTGGCAAGCTGCTCACACAATCGCAGTGTTGTACAGCTTGTTTCATCACCTTTGCAAAGTTGCCGCTCTCTCCGGCTCCCGGAGACGAAGAAGCTGCTTCTTCGCGCAAAGACGATTCTGCCGCTCACAGTGCTCTGCGGTGTGCGCCTTCTGCCGAAAGACGCACGGGAGCGGTGCTTAGCTCTGCAGAGCACCGTACCTTCGTCTTTAGCCTCTCTTCTCGTCTACATCTTAGCAAAAAGCTTTTCCACTCTGTCTGGCAAGGAGAAACTGTGCCAGCAGAAAAAACATCTCCCATCGTGTTCTAGAGGCTGCACGGAGGTCTGCCGAGTGTTTTGCAAGAAGAGAAAGAAAGTTGTCCAAAACAGCTTGCAATCGAATGTTCAAGTGAATAGAAAAGGCAGGAGAGTGGTCAGGTACTGTTTTCTCTCAGTTGGCAAGCTGCGCACACAATCGCAGTGTTGTACAGCTTGTTTCATCACCTTTGCGAAGTTGCCGCTCTCTCCGGCTCCCGGAGACGAAGAAGCTGCTTCTTCGCGCAAAGACGATTCTGCCGCTCACAGTGCTCTGCGGTGTGCGCCTTCTGCCGAAAGAGGTCCTGGAGCGGTGCTTAGCTCTGCAGAGCACCGTACCTTCGTCTTTAGCCTCTCTTCTCGTCTACATCTTAGCAAAAAGCTTTTCCACTCTGTCTGGCAAGGAGAAACTTTGCCAGCACAGAAAACATCTCCCATGGTCTTCTAGAGGCTGCACGGAGGTCTGCCGAGTGTTTTGCAAGAAGAGAAAGAAAGTTGTCCAAAACAGCTTGCAATCGAATGTTCATGTGAATAAAAAAGGCAGGAGAGTGGTCAGGTACTGTTTTCTCTCCGTTGGCAAGCTGCGCACACAATCGCAGTGTTGTACAGCTTGTTTCATCACCTTTGCGAAGTTGCCGCTCTCTCCGGCTGCCGGAGACGAAGAATCTGCTTCTTCGCGCAAAGACGATTCTGCCGCTCACAGTGCTCTGCGGTGTGCGCCTTCTGCCGAAAGAGGCCCGGGAGCTGTGCTTAGCTCTGCAGAGCACCGTACCTTCGTCTTTAGCCTCTCTTCTCGTCTACATCTTAGCAAAAAGCTTTTCCACTCTGTCTGGCAAGGAGAAACTGTGCCAGCACAAAAAACATCTCCCATCGTGTTCTAGAGGCTGCACGGAGGTCTGCCGAGTGTTTTGCAAGAAGAGAAAGAAAGTTGTCCAAAACAGCTTGCAATCGAATGTTCATGTGAATAGAAAAGGCAGGAGAGTGGTCAGGTACTGTTTTCTCTCAGTTGGCAAGCTGCGCACACAATCGCAGTGTTGTACAGCTTGTTTCATCACCTTTGCGAAGTTGCCGCTCTCTCCGGCTGCCGGAGACGAAGAAGCTGCTTCTTCGCGCAAAGACGATTCTGCCGCTCACAGTGCTCTGCGGTGTGCGCCTTCTGCCGAAAGAGGCACGGGAGCGGTGCTTAGCTCTGCAGAGCACCGTACCTTCGTCTTTAGCCTCTCTTCTCGTCTACATCTTAGCAAAAAGCTTTTCCACTCTGTCTGGCAAGGAGAAACTGTGCCAGCACAGAAAACATCTCCCATCGTGTTCTAGAGGCTGCACGGAGGTCTGCCGAGTGTTTTGCAAGAAGAGAAAGAAAGTTGTCCAAAACAGCTTGCAATCGAATGTTCAAGTGAATAGAAAAGGTAGGAGAGTGGTCAGGTACTATTTTCTCTCACTTGGCAAGCTGCGCACACAATCGCAGTGTTGTACAGCTTATTTCATCACCTTTGCGAAGTTGCCGCTCTCTCCGGCTGCCGGAGACGAAGAAGCTGCTTCTTCGCGCAAAGACGATTCTGCCGCTCACTGTGCTCTGCGGTGTGCGCCTTCTGCCGAAAGAGGTCCGGGAGCGATGCTTAGCTCTGCAGAGTACCATACGTGCTTCTTTAGCCTCGCTTCTCGTCTACATCTTAGCAAAAAGCTTTTCCACTCTGTCTGGCAAGGAGAAACTGTGCCAGCACAAAAAACATCTCCCATCGTGTTCTAGAGGCTGCACGGAGGTCTGCCGAGTGTTTTGCAAGAAGAGAAAGAAAGTTGTCCAAAACAGCTTGCAATCGAATGTTCATGTGAATAAAAAAGGCAGGAGAGTGGTCAGGTACTGTTTTCTCTCAGTTGGCAAGCTGCGCACACAATCGCAGTGTTGTACAGCTTGTTTCATCACCTTTGCGAAGTTGCCGCTCTCTCCGGCTCCCGGAGACGAAGAAGCTGCTTCTTCGCGCAAAGACGATTCTGCCGCTCACAGTGCTCTGCGGTGTGCGCCTTCTGCTGAAAGAGGTCCGGGAGCGGTGCTTAGCTCTGCAGAGCACCGTACCTTCGTCTTTAGCCTCTCTTCTCGTCTACATCTTAGCAAAAAGCTTTTCCACTCTGTCTGGCAAGGAGAAACTGTGCCAGCACAGAAAACATCTCCCATCGTGTTCTAGAGGCTGCACGGAGGTCTGCCGAGTGTTTTGCAAGAAGAGAAGGAAAGTTGTCCAAAACAGATTGCAATCGAATGTTCATGTGAATAGAAAAGGCAGGAGAGTGGTCAGGTACTGTTTTCTCTCACTTGGCAAGCTGCTCACACAATCGCAGTGTTGTACAGCTTGTTTCATCACCTTTGCAAAGTTGCCGCTCTCTCCGGCTGCCGGAGACGAAGAAGCTGCTTCTTCGCGCAAAGACGATTCTGCCGCTCACAGTGCTCTGCGGTGTGCGCCTTCTGCCGAAAGACGCACGGGAGCGGTGCTTAGCTCTGCAGAGCACCGTACCTTCGTCTTTAGCCTCTCTTCTCGTCTACATCTTAGCAAAAAGCTTTTCCACTCTGTCTGGCAAGGAGAAACTTTGCCAGCACAGAAAACATCTCCCATCGTGTTCTAGAGGCTGCACGGAGGTCTGCCGAGTGTTTTGCAAGAAGAGAAAGAAAGTTGTCGAAAACAGCTTGCAATCGAATGTTCATGTGAATGGAAAAGGCAGGAGTGTGGTCAGGTACTGTTTTCTCTCAGTTGGCAAGCTGCGCACACAATCGCAGTGTTGTACAGCTTGTTTCATCACCTTTGCGAAGCTGCCGCTCTCTCCGGCTCCCGGAGACGAAGAAGCTGATTCTTCGCGCAAAGACGATTCTGCCGCTCACAGTGCTCTGCGGTGTGTGCCTTCTGCCGAAAGAAATCCGGGAGCGATGCTTGGCTCTGCAGAGTACCATACGTGCTTCTTTAGCCACGCTTCTCGTCTACATCTTAGCAAAAAGCTTTTCCACTCTGTCTGGCAAGGAGAAACTGTGCCAGCACAGAAAACATCTCCCATCGTCTTCTAGAGGCTGCACGGAGGTCTGCCGAGTGTTTTGCAAGAAGAGAAAGAAAGTTGTCCAAAACAGCTTGCAATCGAATGTTCAAGTGAATAGAAAAGGCAGGAGAGTGGTCAGGTACTGTTTTCTCTCAGTTGGCAAGCTGCGCACACAATCGCAGTGTTGTACAGCTTGTTTCATCACCTTTGCGAAGTTGCCGCTCTCTCCGGCTCCCGGAGACGAAGAAGCTGCTTCTTCGCGCAAAGACGATTCTGCCGCTCACAGTGCTCTGCGGTGTGCGCCTTCTGCCGAAAGAGGCACGGGAGCGGTGCTTAGCTCTGCAGAGCACCGTACCTTCGTCTTTAGCCTCTCTTCTCGTCTACATCTTAGCAAAAAGCTTTTCCACTCTGTCTGGCAAGGAGAAACTTTGCCAGCACAGAAAACATCTCCCATGGTCTTCTAGAGGCTGCACGGAGGTCTGCCGAGTGTTTTGCAAGAAGAGAAAGAAAGTTGTCCAAAACAGCTTGCAATCGAATGTTCATGTGAATAGAAAAGGCAGGAGAGTGGTCAGGTACTGTTTTCTCTCAGTTGGCAAGCTGCGCACACAATCGCAGTGTTGTACAGCTTGTTTCATCACCTTTGCGAAGTTGCCGCTCTCTCCGGCTCCCGGAGACGAAGAAGCTGCTTCTTCGCGCAAAGACGATTCTGCCGCTCACAGTGCTCTGCGGTGTGCGCCTTCTGCCGAAAGAGGCACGGGAGCTGTGCTTAGCTCTGCAGAGTACCATACGTGCTTCTTTAGCCTCGCTTCTCGTCTACATCTTAGCAAAAAGCTTTTCCACTCTGTCTGGCAAGGACAAAATGTGCCAGCACAGAAAACATCTCCCATCGTGTTCTAGAGGCTGCACGGAGGTCTGCCGAGTGTTTTGCAAGAAGAGAAAGAAAGTTGTCCAAAACAGCTCGCAATCGAATGTTCATGTGAATAGAAAAGGCCGGAGAGTGGTCAGGTACTGTTTTCTCTCACTTGGCAAGCTGCGCACACAATCGCAGTTTTGTACAGCTTGTTTCATCACCTTTGCGAAGTTGCCGCTCTCTCCGGCTCCCGGAGACGAAGAAGCTGCTTCTTCGCGCAAAGACGATTCTGCCGCTCACAGTGCTCTGCGGTGTGCGCATTCTGCTGAAAGAGGTCCGGGAGCGGTGCTTAGCTCTGCAGAGCACCGTACCTTCGTCTTTAGCCTCTCTTCTCGTCTACATCTCAGCAAAAAGCTTTTCCACTCTGTCTGGCAAGGAGAAACTTTGCCAGAACTGAAAACATCTCCCATCGTGTTCTAGAGGCTGCACGGAGGTCTGCCGAGTGTTTTGCAAGAAGAGAAAGAAAGTTGTCGAAAACAGCTTGCAATCGAATGTTCATGTGAATAGAAAAGGCAGGAGAGTGGTCAGGTACTGTTTTCTCTCAGTTGGCAAGCTGCGCACACAATCGCAGTGTTGTACAGCTTGTTTTATCACCTTTGCGAAGTTGCCGCTCTCTCCGGCTCCCGGAGACGAAGAAGCTGCTTCTTCGCGCAAAGACGATTCTGCCGCTCACAGTGCTCTGCGGTGTGCGCCTTCTGCTGAAAGACGTCCGGGAGCGGTGCTTAGCTCTGCAGAGCACCGTACCTTCGTCTTTAGCCTCTCTTCTCGTCTACATCTTAGCAAAAAGCTTTTCCACTCTGTCTGGCAAGGAGAAACTGTGCCAGCACAAAAAACATCTCCCATCGTGTTCTAGAGGCTGCACGGAGGTCTGCCGAGTGTTTTGCAAGAAGAGAAAGAAAGTTGTCCAAAACAGCTTGCAATCGAATGTTCATGTGAATAGAAAAGGCAGGAGAGTGGTCAGGTACTGTTTTCTCTCAGTTGGCAAGCTGCGCACACAATCGCAGTGTTGTACAGCTTGTTTCATCACCTTTGCCAAGTTGCCGCTCTCTCCGGCTCCCGGAGACGAAGAAGCTGCTTCTTCGCGCAAAGACGATTCTGCCGCTCACAGTGCGCTGCGGTGTGCGCCTTCTGCCGAAAGAGGTCCGGGAGCGGTGCTTAGCTCTGCAGAGCACCGTACCTTCGTCTTTAGCCTCTCTTCTCGTCTACATCTTAGCAAAAAGCTTTTCCACTCTGTCTGGCAAGGAGAAACTTTGCCAGCACAAAAAACATCTCCCATGGTCTTCTAGAGGCTGCTCGGAGGTCTGCCGTGTGTTTTGCCAGACGAGAAAGAAAGTTATCCAAAACAGCATGCAATCGAATGTTCAAGTGAATAGAAAAGGCAGGAGAGTGGTCAGGTACTGTTTTCTCTCAGTTGGCAAGCTGCGCACACAATCGCAGTGTTGTACAGCTTGTTTCATCACCTTTGCGAAGTTGCCGCTCTCTCCGGCTCCCGGAGACGAAGAAGCTGCTTCTTCGCGCAAAGACGATTCTGCCGCTCACAGTGCTCTGCGGTGTGCGCCTTCTGCCGAAAGAGGCCCGGGAGCTGTGCATAGCTCTGCAGAGCACCGTACCTTCGTCTTTAGCCTCTCTTCTCGTCTACATCTTAGCAAAAAGCTTTTCCACTCTGTCTGGCAAGGAGAAACTGTGCCAGCACAGAAAACATCTCCCATCGTGTTCTAGAGGCTGCACGGAGGTCTGCCGAGTGTTTTGCAAGAAGAGAAGGAAAGTTGTCCAAAACAGCTTGCAATCGAATGTTCATGTGAATAGAAAAGGCAGGAGAGTGGTCAGGTACTGTTTTCTCTCACTTGGCAAGGTGCTCACACAATCGCAGTGTTGTACAGCTTGTTTCATCACCTTTACAAAGTTGCCGCTCTCTCCGGCTCCCGGAGACGAAGAAGCTGCTTCTTCGCGCAAAGACGATTCTGCCGCTCACTGTGCTCTGCGGTGTGCGCCATCTGCCGAAAGACGCACGGGAGCGGTGCTTAGCTCTGCAGAGCACCGTACCTTCGTCTTTAGCCTCTCTTCTGGTCTACATCTTAGCAAAAAGCTTTTCCACTCTGTCTGGCAAGGAGAAACTGTGCCAGCACAGAAAACATCTCCCATCGTGTTCTAGAGGCTGCACGGAGGTCTGCCGAGTGTTTTGCAAGAAGAGAAGGAAAGTTGTCCAAAACAGCTTGCAATCGAATGTTCATGTGAATAGAAAAGGCAGGAGAGTGGTCAGGTACTGTTTTCTCTCACTTGGCAAGCTGCTCACACAATCGCAGTGTTGTACAGCTTGTTTCATCACCTTTACAAAGTTGCCGCTCTCTCCGGCTCCCGGAGACGAAGAAGCTGCTTCTTCGCGCAAAGACGATTCTGCCGCTCACAGTGCTCTGCGGTGTGCGCCTTCTGCCGAAAGAGGTCCGGGAGCGATGCTTAGCTCTGCAGAGTACCATACGTGCTTCTTTAGCCTCGCTTCTCGTCTACATCTTAGCAAAATCTTTTCCACTCTGTCTGGCAAGGACAAACTGTGCCAGCACAGAAAACATCTCCCATCGTGTTCTAGAGGCTGCACGGAGGTCTGCCGAGTGTTTTGCAAGAAGAGAAAGAAAGTTGTCCAAAACAGCTCGCAATCGAATGTTCATGTGAATAGAAAAGGCCGGAGAGTGGTCAGGTACTGTTTTTTCTCAGTTGGCAAGCTGCGCACACAATCGCAGTTTTGTACAGCTTGTTTCATCACCTTTGCGAAGTTGCCGCTCTCTCCGGCTGCCGGAGACGAAGAAGCTGCTTCTTCGCGCAAAGACGATTCTGCCGCTCACAGTGCTCTGCGGTGTGCGCCTTCTGCCGAAAGAGGCCCGGGAGCGGTGCTTAGCTCTGCAGAGCACCGTACCTTCGTCTTTAGCCTCTCTTCTCATCTACATCTCAGCAAAAAGCTTTTCCACTCTGTCTGGCAAGGAGAAACTGTGCCAGCACAGAAAACATCTCCCATCGTGTTCTAGAGGCTGCACGGAGGTCTGCCGAGTGTTTTGCAAGAAGAGAAATAAAGTTGTCCAAAATAGCTCGCAATCGAATGTTCATGTGAATAGAAAAGGCCGGAGAGTGGTCAGGTACTGTTTTCTCTCACTTGGCAAGCTGCGCACACAATCGCAGTTTTGTACAGCTTGTTTCATCACCTTTGCCAAGTTGCCGCTCTCTCCGGCTCCCGGAGACGAAGAAGCTGCTTCTTCGCGCAAAGACGATTCTGCCGCTCACAGTGCTCTGCGGTGTGCGCCTTCTGCCGAAAGAGGTCCGGGAGCGGTGCTTAGCTCTGCAGAGCACCGTACCTTCGTCTTTAGCCTCTCTTCTCGTCTACATCTCAGCAAAAAGCTTTTCCACTCTGTCTGGCAAGGAGAAACTTTGCCAGAACTGAAAACATCTCCCATCGTGTTCTAGAGGCTGCACGGAGGTCTGCCGAGTGTTTTGCAAGAAGAGAAAGAAAGTTGTCCAAAACAGCTTGCAATCGAATGTTCATGTGAATAGAAAAGGCAGGAGAGTGGTCAGGTACTGTTTTCTCTCAGTTGGCAAGCTGCGCACACAATCGCAGTGTTGTACAGCTTGTTTCATCACCTTTGCAAAGTTGCCGCTCTCTCCGGCTCCCGGAGACGAAGAAGCTGATTCTTCGCGCAAAGACGATTCTGCCGCTCACAGTGCTCTGCGGTGTGCGCCTTCTGCCGAAAGACGTCCGGGATCGGTGCTTAGCTCTGCAGAGCACCGTACCTTCGTCTTTAGCCTCTCTTCTCGTCTACATCTTAGCAAAAAGCTTTTCCACTCTGTCTGGCAAGGAGAAACTGTGCCAGCACAAAAAACATCTCCCATCGTGTTCTAGAGGCTGCACGGAGGTCTGCCGAGTGTTTTGCAAGAAGAGAAAGAAAGTTGTCCAAAACAGCTTGCAATCGAATGTTCATGTGAATAGAAAAGGCAGGAGAGTGGTCAGGTACTGTTTTCTCTCAGTTGGCAAGCTGCGCACACAATCGCAGTGTTGTACAGCTTGTTTCATCACCTTTGCCAAGTTGCCGCTCTGTCCGGCTCCCGGAGACGAAGAAGCTGCTTCTTCGCGCAAAGACGATTCTGCCGCTCACAGTGCGCTGCGGTGTGCGCCTTCTGCCGAAAGAGGTCCGGGAGCGGTGCTTAGCTCTGCAGAGCACCGTACCTTCGTCTTTAGCCTCTCTTCTGGTCTACATCTTAGCAAAAAGCTTTTCCACTCTGTCTGGCAAGGAGAAACTTTGCCAGCACAAAAAACATCTCCCATGGTCTTCTAGAGGCTGCTCGGAGGTCTGCCGTGTGTTTTACCAGACGAGAAAGAAAGTTGTCCAAAACAGCTTGCAATCGAATATTCATGTGAATAGAAAAGGCAGGAGAGTGGTCAGGTACTGTTTTCTCTCAGTTGGCAAGCTGCGCACACAATCGCAGTGTTGTACAGCTTGTTTCATCACCTTTGCGAAGTTGCCGCTCTCTCCGGCTCCCGGAGACGAAGAAGCTGCTTCTTCGCGCAAAGACGATTCTGCCGCTCACAGTGCGCTGCGGTGTGCGCCTTCTGCCGAAAGAGGCCCGGGAGCTGTGCATAGCTCTGCAGAGCACCGTACCTTCGTCTTTAGCCTCTCTTCTCGTCTACATCTTAGCAAAAAGCTTTTCCACTCTGTCTGGCAAGGAGAAACTTTGCCAGCACAAAAAACATCTCCCATGGTCTTCTAGAGGCTGCTCGGAGGTCTGCCGTGTGTTTTGCCAGACGAGAAAGAAAGTTGTCCAAAACAGCTTGCAATCGAATGTTCATGTGAATAGAAAAGGCAGGAGAGTGGTCAGGTACTGTTTTCTCTCACTTGGCAAGCTGCTCACACAATCGCAGTGTTGTACAGCTTGTTTCATCACCTTTACGAAGTTGCCGCTCTCTCCGGCTCCCGGAGACGAAGAAGCTGCTTCTTCGCGCAAAGACGATTCTGCCGCTCACTGTGCTCTGCGGTGTGCGCCTTCTGCCGAAAGAGGCCCGGGAGCTGTGCATAGCTCTGCAGAGCACCGTACCTTCGTCTTTAGCCTCGCTTCTCGTCTACATCTTAGCAAAAAGCTTTTCCACTCTGTCTGGCAAGGAGAAACTGTGCCAGCACAGAAAACATCTCCCATCGTGTTCTAGAGGCTGCACGCAGGTCTGCCGAGTGTTTTGCAAGAAGAGAAAGAAAGTTGTCCAAAACAGCTTGCAATCGAATGTTCATGTGAATAGAAAAGGCAGGAGAGTGGTCAGGTACTGTTTTCTCTCAGTTGGCAAGCTGCGCACACAATCGCAGTGTTGTACAGCTTGTTTCATCACCTTTGCGAAGTTGCCGCTCTCTCCGGCTGCCGGAGACGAAGAAGCTGCTTCTTCGCGCAAAGACGATTCTGCCGCTCACAGTGCTCTGCGGTGTGCGCCTTCTGCCGAAAGAGGCCCGGGAGCGATGCTTAGCTCTGCAGAGTACCATACGTGCTTCTTTAGCGTCGCTTCTCGTCTACATCTTAGCAAAAAGCTTTTCCACTCTGTCTGGCAAGGAGAAACTGTGCCAGCACAGAAAACATCTCCCATCGTGTTCTAGAGGCTGCACGGAGGTCTGCCGAGTGTTTTGCAAGAAGAGAAAGAAAGTTGTCCAAAACAGCTCGCAATCGAATGTTCATGTGAATAGAAAAGGCCGGAGAGTGGTCAGGTACTGTTTTCTCTCACTTGGCAAGCTGCGCACACAATCGCAGTTTTGTACAGCTTGTTTCATCACCTTTGCGAAGTTGCCGCTCTCTCCGGCTCCCGGAGACGAAGAAGCTGCTTCTTCGCGCAAAGACGATTCTGCCGCTCACAGTGCTCTGCGGTGTGCGCCTTCTGCCGAAAGACGTCCGGGAGCGGTGCTTAGCTCTGCAGAGCACCGTACCTTCGTCTTTAGCCTCTCTTCTCGTCTACATCTTAGCAAAAAGCTTTTCCACTCTGTCTGGCAAGGAGAAACTGTGCCAGCACAAAAAACATCTCCCATCGTGTTCTAGAGGCTGCACGGAGGTCTGCCGAGTGTTTTGCAAGAAGAGAAAGAAAGTTGTCCAAAACAGCTTGCAATCGAATGTTCATGTGAATAGAAAAGGCAGGAGAGTGGTCAGGTACTGTTTTCTCTCACTTGGCAAGCTGCGCACACAATCGCAGTGTTGTACAGCTTGTTTCATCACCTTTGCCAAGTTGCCGCTCTCTCCGGCTCCCGGAGACGAAGAAGCTGCTTCTTCGTGCAAAGACGATTCTGCCGCTCACAGTGCGCTGCGGTGTGCGCCTTCTGCCGAAAGTGGTCCGGGAGCGGTGCTTAGCTCTGCAGAGCACCGTACCTTCGTCTTTAGCCTCTCTTCTCGTCTACATCTTAGCAAAAAGCTTTTCCACTCTGTCTGGCAAGGAGAAACTTTGCCAGCACAAAAAACATCTCCCATGGTCTTCTAGAGGCTGCTCGGAGGTCTGCCGTGTGTTTTGCCAGACGAGAAAGAAAGTTATCCAAAACAGCATGCAATCGAATATTCATGTGAATAAAAAAGGCAGGAGAGTGGTCAGGTACTGTTTTCTCTCAGTTGGCAAGCTGCGCACACAATCGCAGTGTTGTACAGCTTGTTTCATCACCTTTGCGAAGTTGCCGCTCTCTCCGGCTCCCGGAGACGAAGAAGCTGCTTCTTCGCGCAAAGACGATTGTGCCGCTCACAGTGCTCTGCGGTGTGCGCCTTCTGCCGAAAGAGGCCCGGGAGCTGTGCATAGCTCTGCAGAGCCCCGTACCTTCGTCTTTAGCCTCTCTTCTCGTCTACATCTTAGCAAAAAGCTTTTCCACTCTGTCTGGCAAGGAGAAACTGTGCCAGCACAGAAAACATCTCCCATCGTGTTCTAGAGGCTGCACGGAGGTCTGCCGAGTGTTTTGCAAGAAGAGAAGGAAAGTTGTCCAAAACAGCTTGCAATCGAATGTTCATGTGAATAGAAAAGGCAGGAGAGTGGTCAGGTACTGTTTTCTCTCACTTGGCAAGCTGCGCACACAATCGCAGTGTTGTACAGCTTGTTTCATCACCTTTACGAAGTTGCCGCTCTCTCCGGCTGCCGGAGACGAAGAAGCTGCTTCTTCGCGCAAAGACGATTCTGCCGCTCACTGTGCTCTGCGGTGTGCGCCATCTGCCGAAAGACGCACGGGAGCGGTGCTTAGCTCTGCAGAGCACCGTACCTTCGTCTTTAGCCTCGCTTCTCGTCTACATCTTAGCAAAAAGCTTTTCCACTCTGTCTGGCAAGGAGAAACTGTGCCAGCACAGAAAACATCTCCCATCGTGTTCTAGAGGCTGCACGGAGGTCTGCCGAGTGTTTTGCAAGAAGAGAAAGAAAGTTGTCCAAAACAGCTTGCAATCGAATGTTCATGTGAATAGAAAAGGCAGGAGAGTGGTCAGGTACTGTTTTCTCTCAGTTGGCAAGCTGCGCACACAATCGCAGTTTTGTACAGCTTGTTTCATCACCTTTGCCAAGTTGCCGCTCTCTCCGGCTCCCGGAGACGAAGAAGCTGCTTCTTCGCGCAAAGACGATTCTGCCGCTCACAGTGCTCTGCGGTGTGCGCCTTCTGCCGAAAGAGGTCCGGGAGCGGTGCTTAGCTCTGCAGAGCACCGTACCTTCGTCTTTAGCCTCTCTTCTCGTCTACATCTCAGCAAAAAGCTTTTCCACTCTGTCTGGCAAGGAGAAACTTTGCCAGAACTGAAAACATCTCCCATCGTGTTCTAGAGGCTGCACGGAGGTCTGCCGAGTGTTTTGCAAGAAGAGAAAGAAAGTTGTCCAAAACAGCTTGCAATCGAATGTTCATGTGAATAGAAAAGGCAGGAGAGTGGTCAGGTACTGTTTTCTCTCAGTTGGCAAGCTGCGCACACAATCGCAGTGTTGTACAGCTTGTTTCATCACCTTTGCAAAGTTGCCGCTCTCTCCGGCTCCCGGAGACGAAGAAGCTGATTCTTCGCGCAAAGACGATTCTGCCGCTCACAGTGCTCTGCGGTGTGCGCCTTCTGCCGAAAGACGTCCGGGATCGGTGCTTAGCTCTGCAGAGCACCGTACCTTCGTCTTTAGCCTCTCTTCTCGTCTACATCTTAGCAAAAAGCTTTTCCACTCTGTCTGGCAAGGAGAAACTGTGCCAGCACAAAAATCATCTCCCATCGTGTTCTAGAGGCTGCACGGAGGTCTGCCGAGTGTTTTGCAAGAAGAGAAAGAAAGTTGTCCAAAACAGCTTGCAATCGAATGTTCATGTGAATAGAAAAGGCAGGAGAGTGGTCAGGTACTGTTTTCTCTCAGTTGGCAAGCTGCGCACACAATCGCAGTGTTGTACAGCTTGTTTCATCACCTTTGCCAAGTTGCCGCTCTGTCCGGCTCCCGGAGACGAAGAAGCTGCTTCTTCGCGCAAAGACGATTCTGCCGCTCACAGTGCGCTGCGGTGTGCGCCTTCTGCCGAAAGAGGTCCGGGAGCGGTGCTTAGCTCTGCAGAGCACCGTACCTTCGTCTTTAGCCTCTCTTCTGGTCTACATCTTAGCAAAAAGCTTTTCCACTCTGTCTGGCAAGGAGAAACTTTGCCAGCACAAAAAACATCTCCCATGGTCTTCTAGAGGCTGCTCGGAGGTCTGCCGTGTGTTTTACCAGACGAGAAAGAAAGTTGTCCAAAACAGCTTGCAATCGAATATTCATGTGAATAGAAGAGGCAGGAGAGTGGTCAGGTACTGTTTTCTCTCAGTTGGCAAGCTGCGCACACAATCGCAGTGTTGTACAGCTTGTTTCATCACCTTTGCGAAGTTGCCGCTCTCTCCGGCTCCCGGAGACGAAGAAGCTGCTTCTTCGCGCAAAGACGATTCTGCCGCTCACAGTGCGCTGCGGTGTGCGCCTTCTGCCGAAAGAGGCCCGGGAGCTGTGCATAGCTCTGCAGAGCACCGTACCTTCGTCTTTAGCCTCTCTTCTCGTCTACATCTTAGCAAAAAGCTTTTCCACTCTGTCTGGCAAGGAGAAACTTTGCCAGCACAAAAAACATCTCCCATGGTCTTCTAGAGGCTGCTCGGAGGTCTGCCGTGTGTTTTGCCAGACGAGAAAGAAAGTTGTCCAAAACAGCTTGCAATCGAATGTTCATGTGAATAGAAAAGGCAGGAGAGTGGTCAGGTACTGTTTTCTCTCACTTGGCAAGCTGCTCACACAATCGCAGTGTTGTACAGCTTGTTTCATCACCTTTACGAAGTTGCCGCTCTCTCCGGCTCCCGGAGACGAAGAAGCTGCTTCTTCGCGCAAAGACGATTCTGCCGCTCACTGTGCTCTGCGGTGTGCGCCTTCTGCCGAAAGAGGCCCGGGAGCTGTGCATAGCTCTGCAGAGCACCGTACCTTCCTCTTTAGCCTCGCTTCTCGTCTACATCTTAGCAAAAAGCTTTTCCACTCTGTCTGGCAAGGAGAAACTGTGCCAGCACAGAAAACATCTCCCATCGTGTTCTAGAGGCTGCACGCAGGTCTGCCGAGTGTTTTGCAAGAAGAGAAAGAAAGTTGTCCAAAACAGCTTGCAATCGAATGTTCATGTGAATAGAAAAGGCAGGAGAGTGGTCAGGTACTGTTTTCTCTCAGTTGGCAAGCTGCGCACACAATCGCAGTGTTGTACAGCTTGTTTCATCACCTTTGCGAAGTTGCCGCTCTCTCCGGCTGCCGGAGACGAAGAAGCTGCTTCTTCGCGCAAAGACGATTCTGCCGCTCACAGTGCTCTGCGGTGTGCGCCTTCTGCCGAAAGAGGCCCGGGAGCGATGCTTAGCTCTGCAGAGTACCATACGTGCTTCTTTAGCCTCGCTTCTCGTCTACATCTTAGCAAAAAGCTTTTCCACTCTGTCTGGCAAGGAGAAACTGTGCCAGCACAGAAAACATCTCCCATCGTGTTCTAGAGGCTGCACGGAGGTCTGCCGAGTGTTTTGCAAGAAGAGAAAGAAAGTTGTCCAAAACAGCTCGCAATCGAATGTTCATGTGAATAGAAAAGGCCGGAGAGTGGTCAGGTACTGTTTTCTCTCACTTGGCAAGCTGCGCACACAATCGCAGTTTTGTACAGCTTGTTTCATCACCTTTGCGAAGTTGCCGCTCTCTCCGGCTCCCGGAGACGAAGAAGCTGCTTCTTCGCGCAAAGACGATTCTGCCGCTCACAGTGCTCTGCGGTGTGCGCCTTCTGCCGAAAGACGTCCGGGAGCGGTGCTTAGCTCTGCAGAGCACCGTACCTTCGTCTTTAGCCTCTCTTCTCGTCTACATCTTAGCAAAAAGCTTTTCCACTCTGTCTGGCAAGGAGAAACTGTGCCAGCACAAAAAACATCTCCCATCGTGTTCTAGAGGCTGCACGGAGGTCTGCCGAGTGTTTTGCAAGAAGAGAAAGAAAGTTGTCCAAAACAGCTTGCAATCGAATGTTCATGTGAATAGAAAAGGCAGGAGAGTGGTCAGGTACTGTTTTCTCTCAGTTGGCAAGCTGCGCACACAATCGCAGTGTTGTACAGCTTGTTTCATCACCTTTGCCAAGTTGCCGCTCTCTCCGGCTCCCGGAGACGAAGAAGCTGCTTCTTCGCGCAAAGACGATTCTGCCGCTCACAGTGCGCTGCGGTGTGCGCCTTCTGCCGAAAGTGGTCCGGGAGCGGTGCTTAGCTCTGCAGAGCACCGTACCTTCGTCTTTAGCCTCTCTTCTCGTCTACATCTTAGCAAAAAGCTTTTCCACTCTGTCTGGCAAGGAGAAACTTTGCCAGCACAAAAAACATCTCCCATGGTCTTCTAGAGGCTGCTCGGAGGTCTGCCGTGTGTTTTGCCAGACGAGAAAGAAAGTTATCCAAAACAGCATGCAATCGAATATTCATGTGAATAAAAAAGGCAGGAGAGTGGTCAGGTACTGTTTTCTCTCAGTTGGCAAGCTGCGCACACAATCGCAGTGTTGTACAGCTTGTTTCATCACCTTTGCGAAGTTGCCGCTCTCTCCGGCTCCCGGAGACGAAGAAGCTGCTTCTTCGCGCAAAGACGATTGTGCCGCTCACAGTGCTCTGCGGTGTGCGCCTTCTGCCGAAAGAGGCCCGGGAGCTGTGCATAGCTCTGCAGAGCCCCGTACCTTCGTCTTTAGCCTCTCTTCTCGTCTACATCTTAGCAAAAAGCTTTTCCACTCTGTCTGGCAAGGAGAAACTGTGCCAGCACAGAAAACATCTCCCATCGTGTTCTAGAGGCTGCACGGAGGTCTGCCGAGTGTTTTGCAAGAAGAGAAGGAAAGTTGTCCAAAACAGCTTGCAATCGAATGTTCATGTGAATAGAAAAGGCAGGAGAGTGGTCAGGTACTGTTTTCTCTCACTTGGCAAGCTGCTCACACAATCGCAGTGTTGTACAGCTTGTTTCATCACCTTTACGAAGTTGCCGCTCTCTCCGGCTGCCGGAGACGAAGAAGCTGCTTCTTCGCGCAAAGACGATTCTGCCGCTCACTGTGCTCTGCGGTGTGCGCCATCTGCCGAAAGACGCACGGGAGCGGTGCTTAGCTCTGCAGAGCACCGTACCTTCGTCTTTAGCCTCGCTTCTCGTCTACATCTTAGCAAAAAGCTTTTCCACTCTGTCTGGCAAGGAGAAACTGTGCCAGCACAGAAAACATCTCCCATCGTGTTCTAGAGGCTGCACGGAGGTCTGCCGAGTGTTTTGCAAGAAGAGAAGGAAAGTTGTCCAAAACAGCTTGCAATCGAATGTTCATGTGAATAGAAAAGGCAGGAGAGTGGTCAGGTACTGTTTTCTCTCAGTTGGCAAGCTGCTCACACAATCGCAGTGTTGTACAGCTTGTTTCATCACCTTTACAAAGTTGCCGCTCTCTCCGGCTCCCGGAGACGAAGAAGCTGCTTCTTCGCGCAAAGACGATTCTGCCGCTCACAGTGCTCTGCGGTGTGCGCCTTCTGCCGAAAGAGGTCCGGGAGCGATGCTTAGATCTGCAGAGTACCATACGTGCTTCTTTAGCCTCGCTTCTCGTCTACATCTTAGCAAAAAGCTTTTCCACTCTGTCTGGCAAGGAGAAACTGTGCCAGCACAGAAAACATCTCCCATCGTGTTCTAGAGGCTGCACGCAGGTCTGCCGAGTGTTTTGCAAGAAGAGAAAGAAAGTTGTCCAAAACAGCTTGCAATCGAATGTTCATGTGAATAGAAAAGGCAGGAGAGTGGTCAGGTACTGTTTTCTCTCACTTGGCAAGCTGCTCACACAATCGCAGTGTTGTACAGCTTGTTTCATCACCTTTGCAAAGTTGCCGCTCTCTCCGGCTCCCGGAGACGAAGAAGCTGCTTCTTCGCGCAAAGACGATTCTGCCGCTCACAGTGCTCTGCGGTGTGCGCCATCTGCCGAAAGACGCACGGGAGCGGTGCTTAGCTCTGCAGAGCACCGTACCTTCGTCTTTAGCCTCGCTTCTCGTCTACATCTTAGCAAAAAGCTTTTCCACTCTGTCTGGCAAGGAGAAACTGTGCCAGCACACAAAACATCTCCCATCGTGTTCTAGAGGCTGCACGGAGGTCTGCCGAGTGTTTTGCAAGAAGAGAAAGAAAGTTGTCCAAAACAGCTTGCAATCGAATGTTCATGTGAATAGAAAAGGCAGGAGAGTGGTCAGGTACTGTTTTCTCTCAGTTGGCAAGCTGCGCACACAATCGCAGTGTTGTACAGCTTGTTTCATCACCTTTGCGAAGTTGCCGCTCTCTCCGGCTCCCGGAGACGAAGAAGCTGCTTGTTCGCGCAAAGACGATTCTGCCGCTCACAGTGCTCTGCGGTGTGCGCCTTCTGCTGAAAGAGGTCCGGGAGCGGTGCTTAGCTCTGTAGAGCACCGTACCTTCGTCTTTAGCCTCTCTTCTCGTCTACATCTTAGCAAAAAGCTTTTCCACTCTGTCTGGCAAGGAGAAACTTTGCCAGCACAGAAAACATCTCCCATCGTGTTCTAGAGGCTGCACGGAGGTCTGCCGAGTGTTTTGCAAGAAGAGAAAGAAAGTTGTCCAAAACAGCTTGCAATCGAATGTTCATGTGAATAGAAAAGGCAGGAGAGTGGTCAGGTACTGTTTTCTCTCACTTGGCAAGCTGCGCACACAATCGCAGTGTTGTACAGCTTGTTTTATCACCTTTGCGAAGTTGCCGCTCTCTCCGGCTCCCGGAGACGAAGAAGCTGCTTCTTCGCGCAAAGACGATTCTGCCGCTCACAGTGCTCTGCGGTGTGCGCCTTCTGCCGAAAGAGGCGCGGGAGCGGTGCTTAGCTCTGCAGAGCACGGTACCTTCGTCGTTACCCTCTCTTCTCGTCTACATCTTAGCAAAAAGCTTTTCCACTCTGTCTGGCAAGGAGAAACTGTGCCAGCACAGAAAACATCTCCCATGGTCTTCTAGAGGCTGCACGGAGGTCTGCCGAGTGTTTTGCAAGAAGAGAAAGAAAGTTGTCCAAAACAGCTTGCAATCGAATGTTCATGTGAATAGAAAAGGCAGGAGAGTGGTCAGGTACTGTTTTCTCTCAGTTGGCAAGCTGCGCACACAATCGCAGTGTTGTACAGCTTGTTTCATCACCTTTGCGAAGTTGCCGCTCTCTCCGGCTCCCGGAGACGAAGAAGCTGCTTCTTCGCGCAAAGACGATTCTGCAGCTCACTGTGCTCTGCAGTGTGTGTCTTCTGCCGAAAGAGGTCCGGGAGCGGTGCTTAGATCTGCAGAGTACCATACGTGCTTCTTTAGCGTCTCTTAACGTCTACATCTTAGCAAAAAGCTTTTCCACTCTGTCTGGCAAGGAGAAACTGTGCCAGCACAGAAAACATCTCCCATCGTGTTCTAGAGGCTGCACGGAGGTCTGCCGAGTGTTTTGCAAGAAGAGAAAGAAAGTTGTCCAAAACAGCTTGCAATCGAATGTTCATGTGAATAAAAAAGGCAGGAGAGTGGTCAGGTACTGTTTTCTCTCAGTTGGCAAGCTGCGCACACAATCGCAGTGTTGTACAGCTTGTTTCATCACCTTTGCGAAGTTGCCGCTCTCTCCGGCTCCCGGAGACGAAGAAGCTGCTTCTTCACGCAAAGACGATTCTGCCGCTCAGATTGCTCTGCGGTGTGCGCCTTCTCCTGAAAGAGGTCCGGGAGCGAAGCTTAGCTCTGCAGAGTACCATACGTGCTTCTTTAGCCTCGCTTCTCGTCTACATCTTAGCAAAAAGCTTTTCCACTCTGTCTGGCAAGGAGAAACTGTGCCAGCACAGAAAACATCTCCCATCGTGTTTTAGAGGCTGCACGGAGGTCTGCCGAGTGTTTTGCAAGAAGAGAAAGAAAGTTGTCCAAAACAGCTTGCAATCGAATGTTCATGTGAATAGAAAAGGCAGGAGAGTGGTCAGGTACTGTTTTCTCTCACTTGGCAAGCTGCGCACACAATCGCAGTGTTGTACAGCTTGTTTCATCACCTTTGCGAAGTTGCCGCTCTGTCCGGCTCCCGGAGACGAAGAAGCTGCTTCTTCGCGCAAAGACGATTCTGCCGCTCACTGTGCTCTGCGGTGTGCGCCTTCTGCCGAAAGAGGCCCGGGATCGGTGCTTAGCTCTGCAGAGCACCGTACCTTCGTCTTTAGCCTCTCTTCTCGTCTACATCTTAGCAAAAAGCTTTTCCACTCTGTCTGGCAAGGAGAAACTGTGCCAGCACAGAAAACATCTCCCATCGTCTTCTAGATTCTGCACGGAGGTCTGCCAAGTGTTTTGCAAGAAGAGAAAGAAAGTTGTCCAAAACAGCTTGCAATCGAATGTTCATGTGAATGGAAAAGGCAGGAGAGTGGTCAGGTACTGTTTTCTCTCAGTTGGCAAGCTGCGCACACAATCGCAGTGTTGTACAGCTTGTTTTATCACCTTTGCGAAGTTGCCGCTCTCTCCGGCTCCCAGAGACGAAGAAGCTGCTTCTTCGCGCAAAGACGATTGTGCCGCTCACAGTGCTCTGGGTTGTGCGCCTTCTGCCGAAAGAGTTCCGGGAGCTGTGCTTAGCTCTGCAGAGCACCGTACCTTCGTCTTTAGCCTCTCTTCTCGTCTACATCTTAGCAAAAAGCTTTTCCACTCTGTCTGGGAAGGAGAAACTGTGCCAGCACAAAAAACATCTACCATCGTGTTCTAGAGGCTGCACGGAGGTCTGCCGAGTGTTTTGCAAGAAGAGAAAGAAAGTTGTCCAAAACAGCTTGCAATCGAATGTTCATGTGAATAGAAAATGCAGGAGAGTGGTCAGGTACTGTTTTCTCTCAGTTGGCAAGCTGCGCACACAATCGCAGTGTTGTACAGCTTGTTTCATCACCTTTGCGAAGTTGCCGCTCTCTCCGGCTCCCGGAGACGAACAAGCTGCTTCTTCGCGCAAAGACGATTCTGCCGATCACTGTGCTCTGCGGTGTGCGCCTTGTGCCGAAAGAGGTCTGGGAGCTGTGCTTAGCTCTGCAGAGCACCATACCTGCTTCTTTAGCCTCTCTTCTCGTCTACATCTTAGCAAAAAGCTTTTCCACTCTGTCTGGCAAGGAGAAACTGTGCCAGCACAAAAAACATCTCCCATCGTGTTCTAGAGGCTGCACGGAGGTCTGCCGAGTGTTTTGCAAGAAGAGAAAGAAAGTTGTCCAAAACAGCTTGCAATCGAATGTTCATGTGAATAGAAAAGGCAGGAGAGTGGTCAGGTACTGTTTTCTCTCAGTTGGCAAGCTGCTCACACAATCGCAGTGTTGTACAGCTTGTTTCATCACCTTTGCGAAGTTGCCGCTCTCTCCGGCTCCCGGAGACGAAGAAGCTGCTTCTTCGCGCAAAGACGATTCTGCCGCTCACAGTGCTCTGCGGTGTGCGCCTTCTGCCGAAAGAGGCCCGGGAGCTGTGCGGTGCTCTGAAGAGCACCGTACCTTCGTCTTTAGCCTCTCTTCTCGTCTACATCTTAGCAAAAAGCTTTTCCACTCTGTCTGGCAAGGAGAAACTGTGCCAGCACAGAAAACATCTCCCATCGTGTTCTAGAGGCTGCACGGAGGTCTGCCGAGTGTTTTGCAAGAAGAGAAGGAAAGTTGTCCAAAACAGCTTGCAATCGAATGTTCATGTGAATAGAAAAGGCAGGAGAGTGGTCAGGTACTGTTTTCTCTCAGTTGGCAAGCTGCGCACACAATCGCAGTGTTGTACAGCTTGTTTCATCACCTTTGCGAAGTTGCCGCTCTCTCCGGCTGCCGGAGACGAAGAAGCTGCTTCTTCGCGCAAAGACGATTCTGCCGCTCACAGTGCTCTGCAGTGTGCGCCTTCTGCCGAAAGAGGTCCGGGAGCGGTGCTTAGCTCTGCAGAGCACCGTACCTTCGTCTTTAGCCTCTCTTCTCGTCTACATCTTAGCAAAAAGCTTTTTCACTCTGTCTGGCAAGGAGAAACTGTGCCAGCACAGAAAACATCTCCCATCGTGTTCTAGAGGCTGCACGGAGGTCTGCCGAGTGTTTTGCAAGAAGAGAAAGAAAGTTGTCCAAAACAGCTTGCAATCGAATGTTCATGTGAATAGAAAAGGCAGGAGAGTGGTCAGGTACTGTTTTCTCTCACTTGGCAAGCTGCGCACACAATCGCAGTGTTGTACAGCATGTTTCATCACCTTTGCGAAGTTGCCGCTCTCTCCGGCTCCCGGAGACGAAGAAGCTGCTTCTTCACGCAAAGAATATTCTGCCGCTCACAGTGCTCTTCGGTGTGCGCCTTCTGCCGAAAGAGGCCCGGGAGCTGTACTTAGCTCTGCAGAGCACCATACGTGCTTCTTTAGCGTCTCTTCACGTCTACATCTTAGCAAAAAGCTTTTCCACTCTGTCTGGCAAGGACAAACTGTGCCAGCACAGAAAACATCTCCCATCGTGTTCTAGAAGCTGCACGGAGGTCTGCCGAGTGTTTTGCAAGAAGAGAAGGAAAGTTGTCCAAAACAGCTTGCAATCGAATGTTCATGTGAATAGAAAAGGCAGGAGAGTGGTCAGGTACTGTTTTCTCTCACTTGGCAAGCTGCGCACACAATCGCAGTGTTGTACAGCTTGTTTCATCACCTTTGCGAAGTTGCCGCTCTCTCCGGCTCCCGCACACGAAGAAGCTGCTTCTTCGCGCAAAGACGATTCTGCCGCTCATAGAGCTCTGCGGTGTGCGCCTTCTGCCGAAAGAGGTCCGGGAGCTGTGCTTAGCTCTTCAGAGCACCGTACCCTCGTCTTTAGCCTCTCTTCTCGTCTACATCATAGCAAAAAGCTTTTCCACTCTGTCAGGCAAGGAGAAACTGTGCCAGCACAAAAAACATCTCCCATCGTGTTCTAGAGGCTGCACGGAGGTCTGCCGAGTCTTTTGCAAGAAGAGAAAGAAAGTTGTCCAAAACAGCTTGCAATCGAATGTTCATGTGAATAGAAAAGGCAGGAGAGTGGTCAGGTACTGTTTTCTCTCAGTTGGCAAGCTGCGCACACAATCGCAGTGTTGTACAGCTTGTTTCATCACCTTTGCGAAGTTGCCGCTCTCTCCGGCTCCCGGAGACGAAGAAGCTGCTTCTTCGCGCAAAGACGATTCTGCCGCTCACTGTGCTCTGCAGTGTGCGCTTTCTGCCGAAACACATCCGGGAGCGGTGCTTAGCTCTGCAGAGCACCGTACCTTCGTCTTTAGCCTCTCTTCTCGTCTACATCTTAGCAAAAAGCTTTTCCACTCTGTCTGGCAAGGAGAAACTGTGCCAGCACAGAATACATCTCCCATCGTGTTCTAGAGGCTGCACGGAGGTCTGCCGAGTGTTTTGCAAGAAGAGAAAGAAAGTTGTCCAAAACAGCTTGCAATCGAATGTTCATGTGAATAGAAAAGGCAGGAGAGTGGTCAGGTACTGTTTTCTCTCACTTGGCAAGCTGCGCACACAATCGCAGTGTTGTACAGCTTGTTTCATCACCTTTGCGAAGTTGCCGCTCTCTCCGCCTCCCGGAGACGAAGAAGCTGCTTCTTCGCGCAAAGACGATTGTGCCGCTCACAGTGCTCTGCGGTGTGCGCCTTCTGCCGAAAGAGGCCCGGGAGCGGTGCTTAGCTCTGCAGAGCACCGTACCTTCGTCTTTAGCCTCTCTTCTCGTCTACATCTTAGCAAAAAGCTTTTCCACTCTGTCTGGCAAGGAGAAACTGTGCCAGCACAGAAAACATCTCCCATCGTGTTCTAGAGGCTGCACGGAGGTCTGCCGAGTGTTTTGCAAGAAGAGAAAGAAAGTTGTCCAAAACAGCTTGCAATCGAATTTTCATGTGAATAGAAAAGGCAGGAGAGTGGTCAGGTACTGTTTTCTCTCACTTGGCAAGCTGCTCACACAATCGCAGTGTTGTACAGCTTGTTTCATCACCTTTGCGAAGTTGCCGCTCTCTCCGGCTCCCGCACACGAAGAAGCTGCTTCTTCGCGCAAAGACGATTCTGCCGCTCATAGTGCTCTGTGGTGTGCGCCTTCTGCCGAAAGAGGTCCGGGAGCTGTGCTTAGCTCTGCAGAGCACCGTACCTTCGTCTTTAGCCTCTCTTCTCGTCTACATCTTAGCAAAAAGCTTTTCCACTCTGTCTGGCAAGGAGAAACTGTGCCAGCACAGAAAACATCTCCCATCGTGTTCTAGAGGCTGCACGGAGGTCTGCCGAGTGTTTTGCAAGAAGAGAAAGAAAGTTGTCCAAAACAGCTTGCAATCGAATGTTCAAGTGTATAGAAAAGGCTGGAGAGTGGTCAGGTACTGTTTTCTCTCAGTTGGCAAGCTGCGCACACAATCGCAGTGTTGTACAGCTTGTTTCATCACCTTTGCGAAGTTGCCGCTCTCTCCGGCTCCCGGAGACGAAGAAGCTGCTTCTTCGCGCAAAGAATATTCTGCCGCTCACAGTGCTCTTCGGTGTGCGCCTTCTGCCGAAAGAGGCCCGGGAGCTGTATTTAGCTCTGCAGAGCACCATACGTGCTTCTTTAGCGTCTCCTCACGTCTACATCTTAGCAAAAAGCTTTTCCACTCTGTCTGGCAAGGACAAACTGTGCCAGCACAGAAAACATCTCCCATCGTGTTCTAGAAGCTGCACGGAGGTCTGCCGAGTGTTTTGCAAGAAGAGAAGGAAAGTTGTCCAAAACAGCTTGCAATCGAATGTTCATGTGAATAGAAAAGGCAGGAGAGTGGTCAGGTACTGTTTTCTCTCACTTGGCAAGCTGCGCACACAATCGCAGTGTTGTACAGCTTGTTTCATCACCTTTGCGAAGTTGCCGCTCTCTCCGGCTCCCGCACACGAAGAAGCTGCTTCTTCGCGCAAAGACGATTCTGCCGCTCATAGTGCTCTGCGGTGTGCGCCTTCTGCCGAAAGAGGCCCGGGAGCGGTGCTTAGCTCTGCAGAGCACCGTACCTTCGTCTTTAGCCTCTCTTCTCGTCTACATCTTAGCAAAAAGCTTTTCCACTCTGTCTGGCAAGGAGAAACTGTGCCAGCACAGAAAACATCTCCCATCGTGTTCTAGAGGCTGCACGGAGGTCTGCCGAGTGTTTTGCAAGAAGAGAAAGAAAGTTGTCCAAAACAGCTTGCAATCGAATGTTCAAGTGTATAGAAAAGGCTGGAGAGTGGTCAGGTACTGTTTTCTCTCAGTTGGCAAGCTGCGCACACAATCGCAGTGTTGTACAGCTTGTTTCATCACCTTTGCGAAGCTGCCGCTCTCTCCGGCTGCCGGAGACGAAGAAGCTGCTTCTTCGCGCAAAGACGATTCTGCCGCTCACTGTGCTCTGCGGTGTGCGCCTTCTGCCGAAAGAAGTCCGGGAGCAATGCTTAGCTCTGCAGAGCACCGTACCTTCGTCTTTAGCCTCTCTTCTCGTCTACATCTTAGCAAAAAGCTTTTCCACTCTGTCTGGCAAGGAGAAACTGTGCCAGCACAGAATACATCTCCCATCGTGTTCTAGAGGCTGCACGGAGGTCTGCCGAGTGTTTTGCAAGAAGAGAAAGAAAGTTGTCCAAAACAGCTTGCAATCGAATGTTCATGTGAATAGAAAAGGCAGGAGAGTGGTCAGGTACTGTTTTCTCTCACTTGGCAAGCTGCGCACACAATCGCAGTGTTGTACAGCTTGTTTCATCACCTTTGCGAAGTTGCCGCTCTCTCCGCCTCCCGGAGACGAAGAAGCTGCTTCTTCGCGCAAAGACGATTGTGCCGCTCACAGTGCTCTGCGGTGTGCGCCTTCTGCCGAAAGAGGCCCGGGAGCGGTGCTTAGCTCTGCAGAGCACCGTACCTTCGTCTTTAGCCTCTCTTCTCGTCTACATCTTAGCAAAAAGCTTTTCCACTCTGTCTGGCAAGGAGAAACTGTGCCAGCACAGAAAACATCTCCCATCGTGTTCTAGAGGCTGCACGGAGGTCTGCCGAGTGTTTTGCAAGAAGAGAAAGAAAGTTGTCCAAAACAGCTTGCAATCGAATTTTCATGTGAATAGAAAAGGCAGGAGAGTGGTCAGGTACTGTTTTCTCTCACTTGGCAAGCTGCTCACACAATCGCAGTGTTGTACAGCTTGTTTCATCACCTTTGCGAAGTTGCCGCTCTCTCCGGCTCCCGCACACGAAGAAGCTGCTTCTTCGCGCAAAGACGATTCTGCCGCTCATAGTGCTCTGTGGTGTGCGCCTTCTGCCGAAAGAGGTCCGGGAGCTGTGCTTAGCTCTGCAGAGCACCGTACCTTCGTCTTTAGCCTCTCTTCTCGTCTACATCTTAGCAAAAAGCTTTTCCACTCTGTCTGGCAAGGAGAAACTGTGCCAGCACAGAAAACATCTCCCATCGTGTTCTAGAGGCTGCACGGAGGTCTGCCGAGTGTTTTGCAAGAAGAGAAAGAAAGTTGTCCAAAACAGCTTGCAATCGAATGTTCAAGTGTATAGAAAAGGCTGGAGAGTGGTCAGGTACTGTTTTCTCTCAGTTGGCAAGCTGCGCACACAATCGCAGTGTTGTACAGCTTGTTTCATCACCTTTGCGAAGTTGCCGCTCTCTCCGGCTCCCGGAGACGAAGAAGCTGCTTCTTCGCGCAAAGAATATTCTGCCGCTCACAGTGCTCTTCGGTGTGCGCCTTCTGCCGAAAGAGGCCCGGGAGCTGTACTTAGCTCTGCAGAGCACCATACGTGCTTCTTTAGCGTCTCTTCACGTCTACATCTTAGCAAAAAGCTTTTCCACTCTGTCTGGCAAGGACAAACTGTGCCAGCACAGAAAACATCTCCCATCGTGTTCTAGAAGCTGCACGGAGGTCTGCCGAGTGTTTTGCAAGAAGAGAAGGAAAGTTGTCCAAAACAGCTTGCAATCGAATGTTCATGTGAATAGAAAAGGCAGGAGAGTGGTCAGGTACTGTTTTCTCTCACTTGGCAAGCTGCGCACACAATCGCAGTGTTGTACAGCTTGTTTCATCACCTTTGCGAAGTTGCCGCTCTCTCCGGCTCCCGCACACGAAGAAGCTGCTTCTTCGCGCAAAGACGATTCTGCCGCTCATAGTGCTCTGCGGTGTGCGCCTTCTGCCGAAAGAGGCCCGGGAGCGGTGCTTAGCTCTGCAGAGCACCGTACCTTCGTCTTTAGCCTCTCTTCTCGTCTACATCTTAGCAAAAAGCTTTTCCACTCTGTCTGGCAAGGAGAAACTGTGCCAGCACAGAAAACATCTCCCATCGTGTTCTAGAGGCTGCACGGAGGTCTGCCGAGTGTTTTGCAAGAAGAGAAAGAAAGTTGTCCAAAACAGCTTGCAATCGAATGTTCAAGTGTATAGAAAAGGCTGGAGAGTGGTCAGGTACTGTTTTCTCTCAGTTGGCAAGCTGCGCACACAATCGCAGTGTTGTACAGCTTGTTTCATCACCTTTGCGAAGCTGCCGCTCTCTCCGGCTGCCGGAGACGAAGAAGCTGCTTCTTCGCGCAAAGACGATTCTGCCGCTCACTGTGCTCTGCGGTGTGCGCCTTCTGCCGAAAGAAGTCCGGGAGCAATGCTTAGCTCTGCAGAGCACCGTACCTTCGTCTTTAGCCTCTCTTCTCGTCTACATCTTAGCAAAAAGCTTTTCCACTCTGTCTGGCAAGGAGAAACTGTGCCAGCACAGAAAACATCTCCCATCGTGTTCTAGAGGCTGCACGGAGGTCTGCCGAGTGTTTTGCAAGAAGAGAAAGAAAGTTGTCCAAAACAGCTTGCAATCGAATGTTCAAGTGTATAGAAAATGCTGGAGAGTGGTCAGGTACTGTTTTCTCTCAGTTGGCAAGCTGCGCACACAATCGCAGTGTTGTACAGCTTGTTTCATCACCTTTGCGAAGTTGCCGCTCTCTCCGGCTGCCGGAGACGAAGAAGCTGCTTCTTCGCGCAAAGACGATTCTGCCGCTCACAGTGCTCTGCAGTGTGCGCCTTCTGCCGAAAGAGGTCCGGGAGCGGTGCTTAGTTCTGCAGAGCACCGTACCTTCGTCTTTAGCCTCTCTTCTCGTCTACATCTTAGCAAAAAGCTTTTCCACTCTGTCTGGCAAGGAGAAACTGTGCCAGCACAGAAAACATCTCCCATCGTGTTCTAGAGGCTGCACGGAGGTCTGCCGAGTGTTTTGCAAGAAGAGAAAGAAAGTTGTCCAAAACAGCTTGCAATCGAATGTTCATGTGAATAGAAAAGGCAGGAGAGTGGTCAGGTACTGTTTTCTCTCTGTTGGCAAGCTGCGCACACAATCGCAGTGTTGTACAGCTTGTTTCATCACCTTTGCGAAGTTGCCGCTCTCTCCGGCTCCCGGAGACGAAGAAGCTGCTTCTTCGCGCAAAGACGATTCTGCCGCTCACAGTGCTCTGCGGTGTGCGCCTTCTGCCGAAAGAGGCACGGGAGCTGTGCTTAGCTCTGCAGAGCACCGTACCTTCGTCTTTAGCCTCTCTTCTCGTCTACATCTTAGCAAAAAGCTTTTCCACTCTGTCTGGCAAGGAGAAACTGTGCCAGCACAGAAAACATCTCCCATCGTGTTCTAGAGGCTGCACGGAGGTCTGCCGAGTGTTTTGCAAGAAGAGAAAGAAAGTTGTCCAAAACAGCTTGCAATCGAATTTTCATGTGAATAGAAAAGGCAGGAGAGTGGTCAGGTACTGTTTTCTCTCACTTGGCAAGCTGCTCACACAATCGCAGTGTTGTACAGCTTGTTTCATCACCTTTGCGAAGTTGCCGCTCTCTCCGGCTCCCGCACACGAAGAAGCTGCTTCTTCGCGCAAAGACGATTCTGCCGCTCATAGTGCTCTGCGGTGTGCGCCTTCTGCCGAAAGAGGTCCGGGAGCTGTGCTTAGTTCTGCAGAGCACCGTACCCTCGTCTTTAGCCTCTCTTCTCGTCTACATCATAGCAAAAAGCTTTTCCACTCTGTCAGGCAAGGAGAAACTGTGCCAGCACAAAAAACATCTCCCATCGTGTTCTAGAGGCTGCACGGAGGTCTGCCGAGTGTTTTGCAAGAAGAGAAAGAAAGTTGTCCAAAACAGCTTGCAATCGAATTTTCATGTGAATAGAAAAGGCAGGAGAGTGGTCAGGTACTGTTTTCTCTCAGTTGGCAAGCTGCGCACACAATCGCAGTGTTGTACAGCTTGTTTCATCACCTTTGCGAAGTTGCCGCTCTCTCCGGCTCCCGGAGACGAAGAAGCTGCTTCTTCGCGCAAAGACGATTCTGCCGCTCACAGTGCTCTGCAGTGTGCGCTTTCTGCCGAAAGAGGCACGGGAGCTGTGCTTAGCTCTGCAGTGCACCGTACCTTCGTCTTTAGCCTCTCTTCTCGTCTACATCTTAGCAAAAAGCTTTTCCACTCTGTCTGGCAAGGAGAAACTGTGCCAGCACAGAATACATCTCCCATCGTGTTCTAGAGGCTGCACGGAGGTCTGCCGAGTGTTTTGCAAGAAGAGAAAGAAAGTTGTCCAAAACAGCTTGCAATCGAATGTTCATGTGAATAGAAAAGGCAGGAGAGTGGTCAGGTACTGTTTTCTCTCACTTGGCAAGCTGCGCACACAATCGCAGTGTTGTACAGCTTGTTTCATCACCTTTGCGAAGTTGCCGCTCTCTCCGGCTCCCGGAGACGAAGAAGCTGATTCTTCGCGCAAAGACGATTCTGCCGCTCACAGTGCTCTGCGGTGTGCGCCTTCTGCCGAAAGAGGCACGGGAGCGGTGCTTAGCTCTGCAGAGCACCGTACCTTCGTCTTTAGCCTCTCTTCTCGTCTACATCTTAGCAAAAAGCTTTTCCACTCTGTCTGGCAAGGAGAAACTGTGCCAGCACAGAAAACATCTCCCATCGTGTTCTAGAGGCTGCACGGAGGTCTGCCGAGTGTTTTGCAAGAAGAGAAAGAAAGTTGTCCAAAACAGCTTGCAATCGAATGTTCAAGTGTATAGAAAAGGCTGGAGAGTGGTCAGGTACTGTTTTCTCTCAGTTGGCAAGCTGCGCACACAATCGCAGTGTTGTACAGCTTGTTTCATCACCTTTGCGAAGTTGCCGCTCTCTCCGGCTGCCGGAGACGAAGAAGCTGCTTCTTCGCGCAAAGACGATTCTGCCGCTCACAGTGCTCTGCAGTGTGCGCCTTCTGCCGAAAGAGGTCCGGGAGCGGTGCTTAGTTCTGCAGAGCACCGTACCTTCGTCTTTAGCCTCTCTTCTCGTCTACATCTTAGCAAAAAGCTTTTCCACTCTGTCTGGCAAGGAGAAACTGTGCCAGCACAGAAAACATCTCCCATCGTGTTCTAGAGGCTGCACGGAGGTCTGCCGAGTGTTTTGCAAGAAGAGAAAGAAAGTTGTCCAAAACAGCTTGCAATCGAATGTTCATGTGAATAGAAAAGGCAGGAGAGTGGTCAGGTACTGTTTTCTCTCTGTTGGCAAGCTGCGCACACAATCGCAGTGTTGTACAGCTTGTTTCATCACCTTTGCGAAGTTGCCGCTCTCTCCGGCTCCCGGAGACGAAGAAGCTGCTTCTTCGCGCAAAGACGATTCTGCCGCTCACAGTGCTCTGCGGTGTGCGCCTTCTGCCGAAAGAGGCACGGGAGCTGTGCTTAGCTCTGCAGAGCACCGTACCTTCGTCTTTAGCCTCTCTTCTCGTCTACATCTTAGCAAAAAGCTTTTCCACTCTGTCTGGCAAGGAGAAACTGTGCCAGCACAGAAAACATCTCCCATCGTGTTCTAGAGGCTGCACGGAGGTCTGCCGAGTGTTTTGCAAGAAGAGAAAGAAAGTTGTCCAAAACAGCTTGCAATCGAATTTTCATGTGAATAGAAAAGGCAGGAGAGTGGTCAGGTACTGTTTTCTCTCACTTGGCAAGCTGCTCACACAATCGCAGTGTTGTACAGCTTGTTTCATCACCTTTGCGAAGTTGCCGCTCTCTCCGGCTCCCGCACACGAAGAAGCTGCTTCTTCGCGCAAAGACGATTCTGCCGCTCATAGTGCTCTGCGGTGTGCGCCTTCTGCCGAAAGAGGTCCGGGAGCTGTGCTTAGCTCTGCAGAGCACCGTACCCTCGTCTTTAGCCTCTCTTCTCGTCTACATCATAGCAAAAAGCTTTTCCACTCTGTCAGGCAAGGAGAAACTGTGCCAGCACAAAAAACATCTCCCATCGTGTTCTAGAGGCTGCACGGAGGTCTGCCGAGTGTTTTGCAAGAAGAGAAAGAAAGTTGTCCAAAACAGCTTGCAATCGAATTTTCATGTGAATAGAAAAGGCAGGAGAGTGGTCAGGTACTGTTTTCTCTCAGTTGGCAAGCTGCGCACACAATCGCAGTGTTGTACAGCTTGTTTCATCACCTTTGCGAAGTTGCCGCTCTCTCCGGCTGCCGGAGACGAAGAAGCTGCTTCTTCGCGCAAAGACGATTCTGCCGCTCACTGTGCTCTGCAGTGTGCGCTTTCTGCCGAAAGACATCCGGGAGCGGTGCTTAGCTCTGCAGAGCACCGTACCTTCGTCTTTAGCCTCTCTTCTCGTCTACATCTTAGCAAAAAGCTTTTCCACTCTGTCTGGCAAGGAGAAACTGTGCCAGCACAGAATACATCTCCCATCGTGTTCTAGAGGCTGCACGGAGGTCTGCCGAGTGTTTTGCAAGAAGAGAAAGAAAGTTGTCCAAAACAGCTTGCAATCGAATGTTCATGTGAATAGAAAAGGCAGGAGAGTGGTCAGGTACTGTTTTCTCTCACTTGGCAAGCTGCGCACACAATCGCAGTGTTGTACAGCTTGTTTCATCACCTTTGCGAAGTTGACGCTCTCTCCGCCTCCCGGAGACGAAGAAGCTGATTCTTCGCGCAAAGACGATTCTGCCGCTCACAGTGCTCTGCGGTGTGCGCCTTCTGCCGAAAGAGGCACGGGAGCGGTGCTTAGCTCTGCAGAGCACCGTACCTTCGTCTTTAGCCTCTCTTCTCGTCTACATCTTAGCAAAAAGCTTTTCCACTCTGTCTGGCAAGGAGAAACTGTGCCAGCACAGAAAACATCTCCCATCGTGTTCTAGAGGCTGCACGGAGGTCTGCCGAGTGTTTTGCAAGAAGAGAAAGAAAGTTGTCCAAAACAGCTTGCAATCGAATGTTCAAGTGTATAGAAAAGGCTGGAGAGTGGTCAGGTACTGTTTTCTCTCAGTTGGCAAGCTGCGCACACAATCGCAGTGTTGTACAGCTTGTTTCATCACCTTTGCGAAGCTGCCGCTCTCTCCGGCTGCCGGAGACGAAGAAGCTGCTTCTTCGCGCAAAGACGATTCTGCCGCTCACTGTGCTCTGCGGTGTGCGCCTTCTGCCGAAAGAAGTCCGGGAGCAATGCTTAGCTCTGCAGAGTACCATACGTGCTTCTTTAGCCACGCTTCTCGTCTACATCTTAGCAAAAATCTTTTCCACTCTGTCTGGCAAGGAGAAACTTTGCCAGCACAGAAAACATCTCCCATCGTGTTCTAGAAGCTGCACGGAGGTCTGCCGAGTGTTTTGCAAGAAGAGAAAGAAAGTTGTCCAAAACAGCTTGCAATCGAATGTTCATGTGAATAGAAAAGGCAGGAGAGTGGTCAGGTACTGTTTTCTCTCACTTGGCAAGCTGCGCACACAATCGCAGTGTTGTACAGCTTGTTTCATCACCTTTGCGAAGTTGCCGCTCTCTCCGGCTGCCGGAGACGAAGAAGCTGCTTCTTTGCGCAAAGACGATTCTGCCGCTCACAGTGCTCTGCAGTGTGCGCCTTCTGCCGAAAGAGGTCCGGGAGCGGTGCTTAGCTCTGCAGAGCACCGTACCTTCGTCTTTAGCCTCTCTTCTCGTCTACATCTTAGCAAAAAGCTTTTCCACTCTGTCTGGCAATGAGAAACTGTGCCAGCACAGAAAACATCTCCCATCGTGTTCTAGAGGCTGCACGGAGGTCTGCCGAGTGTTTTGCAAGAAGAGAAAGAAAGTTGTCCAAAACAGCTTGCAATCGAATGTTCATGTGAATAGAAAAGGCAGGAGAGTGGTCAGGTACTGTTTTCTCTCTGTTGGCAAGCTGCGCACACAATCGCAGTGTTGTACAGCTTGTTTCATCACCTTTGCGAAGTTGCCGCTCTCTCCGGCTCCCGGAGACGAAGAAGCTGCTTCTTCGCGCAAAGACGATTCTGCCGCTCACAGTGCTCTGCGGTGTGCGCCTTCTGCCGAAAGAGGCACGGGAGCTGTGCTTAGCTCTGCAGAGCACCGTACCTTCGTCTTTAGCCTCTCTTCTCGTCTACATCTTAGCAAAAAGCTTTTCCACTCTGTCTGGCAAGGACAAACTGTGCCAGCACAGAAAACATCTCCCATCGTGTTCTAGAGGCTGCACGGAGGTCTGCCGAGTGTTTTGCAAGAAGAGAAAGAAAGTTGTCCAAAACAGCTTGCAATCGAATGTTCATGTGAATAGAAAAGGCAGGAGAGTGGTCAGGTACTGTTTTCTCTCAGTTGGCAAGCTGCGCACACAATCGCAGTGTTGTACAGCTTGTTTCATCACCTTTGCGAAGTTGCCGCTCTCTCCGGCTGCCGGAGACGAAGAAGCTGCTTCTTCGCGCAAAGACGATTCTGCCGCTCACAGTGCTCTGCGGTGTGCGCCTTCTGCCGAAAGACGTCCAGGAGCGGTGCTTAGCTCTGCAGAGCACCATACGTGCTTCTTTAGCCTCTCTTCTCGTCTACATCTTAGCAAAAAGCTTTTCCACTCTGTCTGGCAAGGAGAAACTGTGCCAGCACAGAAAACATCTCCCATCGTGTTCTAGAGGCTGCACGGAGGTCTGCCGAGTGTTTTGCAAGAAGAGAAAGAAAGTTGTCCAAAACAGCTTGCAATCGAATTTTCATGTGAATAGAAAAGGCAGGAGAGTGGTCAGGTACTGTTTTCTCTCACTTGGCAAGCTGCTCACACAATCGCAGTGTTGTACAGCTTGTTTCATCACCTTTGCAAAGTTGCCGCTCTCTCCGGCTCCCGGAGACGAAGAAGCTGCTTCTTCGCGCAAAGACGATTCTGCCGCTCACTGTGCTCTGCGGTGTGCGCCTTCTGCCGAAAGAAGTCCGGGAGCGATGCTTAGCTCTGCAGAGTACCATACGTGCTTCTTTAGCCACGCTTCTCGTCTACATCTTAGCAAAAAGCTTTTCCACTCTGTCTGGCAAGGAGAAACTGTGCCAGCACAGAAAACATCTCCCATCGTCTTCTAGAGGCTGCACGGAGGTCTGCCGAGTGTTTTGCAAGAAGAGAAAGAAAGTTGTCCAAAACAGCTTGCAATCGAATGTTCATGTGAATAGAAAAGGCAGGAGAGTGGTCAGGTACTGTTTTCTCTCAGTTGGCAAGCTGCGCACACAATCGCAGTGTTGTACAGCTTGTTTCATCACCTTTGCGAAGTTGCCGCTCTCTCCGGCTCCCGGAGACGAAGAAGCTGCTTCTTCGCGCAAAGACGATTCTGCCGCTCACAGTGCTCTGCGGTGTGCGCCTTCTGCCGAAAGAGGCACGGGAGCTGTGCTTAGCTCTGCAGTGCACCGTACCTTCGTCTTCAGCCTCTCTTCTCGTCTACATCTTAGCAAAAAGCTTTTCCACTCTGTCTGGCAAGGAGAAACTGTGCCAGCACAGAAAACATCTCCCATCGTGTTCTAGAGGCTGCACGGAGGTCTGCCGAGTGTTTTGCAAGAAGAGAAAGAAAGTTTTCCAAAACAGCTTGCAATCGAATGTTCATGTGAATAGAAAAGGCAGGAGAGTGGTCAGGTACTGTTTTCTCTCAGTTGGCAAGCTGCGCACACAATCGCAGTGTTGTACAGCTTGTTTCATCACCTTTGCGAAGTTGCCGCTCTCTCCGGCTCCCGGAGACGAAGAAGCTTCTTCTTCGCGCAAAGACGATTCTGCCGCTCACAGTGCTCTGCGGTGTGCGCCTTCTGCCGAAAGAGGTCCGGGAGCGATGCTTAGCTCTGCAGAGTACCATACGTGCTTCTTTAGCCTCTCTTCTCGTCTACATCTTAGCAAAAAGCTTTTCCACTCTGTCTGGCAAGGAGAAACTGTGCCAGCACAGAAAACATCTCCCATCGTGTTCTAGAGGCTGCACGGAGGTCTGCCGAGTGTTTTGCAAGAAGAGAAAGAAAGTTGTCCAAAACAGCTTGCAATCGAATTTTCATGTGAATAGAAAAGGCAGGAGAGTGGTCAGGTACTGTTTTCTCTCACTTGGCAAGCTGCTCACACAATCGCAGTGTTGTACAGCTTGTTTCATCACCTTTGCGAAGTTGCCGCTCTCTCCGGCTCCCGCACACGAAGAAGCTGCTTCTTCGCGCAAAGATGATTCTGCCGCTCATAGTGCTCTGCGGTGTGCGCCTTCTGCCGAAAGAGGTCCGGGAGCGATGGTTAGCTCTGCCCAGTACCATACGTGCTTCTTTAGCCTCGCTTCTCGTCCACATCTTAGCAAAAAGCTTTTCCACTCTGTCTGGCAAGGAGAAACTGTGCCAGCACAGAAAACATCTCCCATCGTGTTCTAGAGGCTGCACGGAGGTCTGCCGAGTGTTTTGCAAGAAGAGAAAGAAAGTTGTCCAAAACAGCTTGCAATCGAATGTTCATGTGAATAGAAAAGTCAGGAGAGTGGTCAGGTACTGTTTTCTCTCACTTGGCAAGCTGCGCACACAATCGCAGTGTTGTACAACTTGTTTCATCACCTTTGCGAAGTTGCCGCTCTCTCCGGCTGCCGGAGACGAGGAAGCTGCTTCTTCGCGCAAAGACGATTCTGCCGCTCACAGTGCTCTGCGGTGTGCGCCTTCTGCCGAAAGAGGTCCGGGAGCGGTGCTTAGCTCTGCAGAGCACTGTACCCTCGTCTTTAGCCTCTCTTCTCGTCTACATCATAGCAAAAAGCTTTTCCACTCTGTCTGGCAAGGAGAAACTGTGCCAGCACAAAAAACATCTCCCATCGTGTTCTAGAGGCTGCACGGAGGTCTGCCGAGTCTTTTGCAAGAAGAGAAAGAAAGTTGTCCAAAACAGCTTGCAATCGAATGTTCATGTGAATAGAAAAGGCAGGAGAGTGGTCAGGTACTGTTTTCTCTCAGTTGGCAAGCTGCGCACACAATCGCAGTGTTGTACAGCTTGTTTCATCACCTTTGCGAAGTTGCCGCTCTCTCCGGCTCCCGGAGACAAAGAAGCTGCTTCTTCGCGCAAAGACGATTCTGCCGCTCACTGTGCTCTGCAGTGTGCGCTTTCTGCCGAAAGACATCCGGGAGCGGTGCTTAGCTCTGCAGAGCACCGTACCTTCGTCTTTAGCCTCTCTTCTCGTCTACATCTTAGCAAAAAGCTTTTCCACTCTGTCTGGCAAGGAGAAACTGTGCCAGCACAGAATACATCTCCCATCGTGTTCTAGAGGCTGCACGGAGGTCTGCCGAGTGTTTTGCAAGAAGAGAAACAAAGTTGTCCAAAACAGCTTGCAATCGAATGTTCATGTGAATAGAAAAGGCAGGAGAGTGGTCAGGTACTGTTTTCTCTCACTTGGCAAGCTGCGCACACAATCGCAGTGTTGTACAGCTTGTTTCATCACCTTTGCGAAGTTGCCGCTCTCTCCGCCTCCCGGAGACGAAGAAGCTGCTTCTTCGCGCAAAGACGATTCTGCCGCTCACAGTGCTCTGCGGTGTGCGCCTTCTGCCGAAAGAGGCCCGGGAGCGGTGCTTAGCTCTGCAGAGCACCGTACCTTCGTCTTTAGCCTCTCTTCTCGTCTACATCTTAGCAAAAAGCTTTTCCACTCTGTCTGGCAAGGAGAAACTGTGCCAGCACAGAAAACATCTCCCATCGTGTTCTAGAGGCTGCACGGAGGTCTGCCGAGTGTTTTGCAAGAAGAGAAAGAAAGTTGTCCAAAACAGCTTGCAATCGAATGTTCAAGTGTATAGAAAAGGCTGGAGAGTGGTCAGGTACTGTTTTCTCTCAGTTGGCAAGCTGCGCACACAATCGCAGTGTTGTACAGCTTGTTTCATCACCTTTGCGAAGCTGCCGCTCTCTCCGGCTCCCGGAGACGAAGAAGCTGCTTCTTCGCGCAAAGACGATTCTGCCGCTCACAGTGCTCTGCGGTGTGCGCCTTCTGCCGAAAGAGGTCCGGGAGCGGTGCTTAGCTCTGCAGAGCACCGTACCTTCGTCTTTAGCCTCTCTTCTCGTCTACATCTTAGCAAAAAGCTTTTCCACTCTGTCTGGCAAGGAGAAACTTTGCCAGCACAGAAAACATCTCCCATCGTGTTCTAGAAGCTGCACGGAGGTCTGCCGAGTGTTTTGCAAGAAGAGAAAGAAAGTTGTCCAAAACAGCTTGCAATCGAATGTTCATGTGAATAGAAAAGGCAGGAGAGTGGTCAGGTACTGTTTTCTCTCAGTTGGCAAGCTGCGCACACAATCGCAGTGTTGTACAGCTTGTTTCATCACCTTTGCGAAGTTGCCGCTCTCTCCGGCTGCCGGAGACGAAGAAGCTGCTTCTTCGCGCAAAGACGATTCTGCCGCTCACAGTGCTCTGCGGTGTGCGCCTTCTGCCGAAAGAGGTCCGGGAGCGATGCTTAGCTCTGCAGAGTACCATACGTGCTTCTTTAGCCTCTCTTCTCGTCTACATCTTAGCAAAAAGCTTTTCCACTCTGTCTGGCAAGGAGAAACTGTGCCAGCACAGAAAACATCTCCCATCGTGTTCTAGAGGCTGCACGGAGGTCTGCCGAGTGTTTTGCAAGAAGAGAAAGAAAGTTGTCCAAAACAGCTTGCAATCGAATTTTCATGTGAATAGAAAAGGCAGGAGAGTGGTCAGGTACTGTTTTCTCTCACTTGGCAAGCTGCTCACACAATCGCAGTGTTGTACAGCTTGTTTCATCACCTTTGCGAAGTTGCCGCTCTCTCCGGCTCCCGGAGACGAAGAAGCTGCTTCTTCGCGCAAAGACGATTCTGCCGCTCACTGTGCTCTGCGGTGTGCACCTTCTGCCGAAAGAAGTCCGGGAGCAATGCTTAGCTCTGCAGAGTACCATACGTGCTTCTTTAGCCACGCTTCTCGTCTACATCTTAGCAAAAAGCTTTTCCACTCTGTCTGGCAAGGAGAAACTGTGCCAGCACAGAAAACATCTCCCATCGTGTTCTAGAGGCTGCACGGAGGTCTGCCGAGTGTTTTGCAAGAAGAGAAAGAAAGTTGTCCAAAACAGCTTGCAATCGAATGTTCATGTGAATAGAAAAGGCAGGAGAGTGGTCAGGTACTGTTTTCTCTCACTTGGCAAGCTGCGCACACAATCGCAGTGTTGTACAGCTTGTTTCATCACCTTTGCGAAGTTGCCGCTCTCTCCGGCTGCCGGAGACGAAGAAGCTGCTTCTTCGCGCAAAGACGATTCTGCCGCTCACAGTGCTCTTCGGTGTGCGCCTTCTGCCGAAAGAGGCACGGGAGCTGTGCTTAGCTCTGCAGAGCACCGTACCTGCTTCTTTAGCCTCTCTTCTTGTCTACATCTTAGCAAAAAGCTTTTCCACTCTGTCTGGCAAGGAGAAACTGTGCCAGCACAGAAAACATCTCCCATCGTGTTCTAGAGGCTGCACGGAGGTCTGCCGAGTGTTTTGCAAGAAGAGAAAGAAAGTTTTCCAAAACAGCTTGCAATCGAATGTTCATGTGAATAGAAAAGGCAGGAGAGTGGTCAGGTACTGTTTTCTCTCAGTTGGCAAGCTGCGCACACAATCGCAGTGTTGTACAGCTTGTTTCATCACCTTTGCGAAGTTGCCGCTCTCTCCGGCTCCCGGAGACGAAGAAGCTGCTTCTTCGCGCAAAGACGATTCTGCCGCTCACAGTGCTCTGCGGTGTGCGCCTTCTGCCGAAAGAGGCCCGGGAGCGGTGCTTAGCTTTGCAGAGCACCGTACCTTCGTCTTTAGCCTCTCTTCTCGTCTACATCTTAGCAAAAAGCTTTTCCACTCTGTCTGGCAAGGAGAAACTGTGCCAGCACAGAAAACATCTCCCATCGTGTTCTAGAGCCTGCACGGAGGTCTGCCGAGTGTTTTGCAAGAAGAGAAAGAAAGTTGTCCAAAACAGCCTTCAACCGAATGTTCATGTGAATAAAAAAGGCAGGAGAGTGGTCAGGTACTCTTTTCTCTCAGTTGGCAAGCTGCGCACACAATCGCAGTGTTGTACAGCTTGTTTCATCACCTTTGCGAAGTTGCCGCTCTCTCCGGCTGCCGGAGACGAAGAAGCTGCTTCTTCGCGCAAAGACGATTCTGCCGCTCACTGTGCTCTGCGGTGTGCGCCTTCTGCCGAAAGAGGCACGGGAGCGGTGCTTAGCTCTGCAGAGCACCGTACCTTCGTCTTTAGCCTCTCTTCTCGTCTACATCTTAGCAAAAAGCTTTTCCACTCTGTCTGGCAAGGAGAAACTTTGCCAGCACAGAAAACATCTCCCATCGTGTTCTAGAGGCTGCACGGAGGTCTGCCGAGTGTTTTGCAAGAAGAGAAAGAAAGTTGTCCAAAACAGCTTGCAATCGAATGTTCATGTGAATAGAAAAGGCAGGAGAGAGGTCTGGTACTGTTTTCTCTCAGTTGGCAAGCTGCGCACACAATCGCAGTGTTGTACAGCTTGTTTTATCAGCTTTGCGAAGTTACCGCTCTCTCCGGCTCCCGGAGACGAAAAAGCTGCTTCTTCGCGCAAAGACGATTCTGCCGCTCACAGTGCTCTGCGGTGTGCGCCTTCTGCCGAAAGAGGTCCGGGAGCTGTGCTTAGCTCTGCAGAGCACCGTACCTTCGTCTTTAGCCTCTCTTCTCGTCTACATCTTAGCAAAAAGCTTTTCCACTCTGTCTGGCAAGGAGAAACTGTGCCAGCACAAAAAACATCTCCCATCGTGTTCTAGAGGCTGCACGGAGGACTGCCGAGTGTTTTGCAAGAAGAGAAAGAAAGTTGTCCAAAACAGCTTGCAATCGAATGTTCAAGTGAATGGAAAAGGCAGGAGAGTGGTCAGGTACTGTTTTCTCTCAGTTGGCAAGCTGCGCACACAATCGCAGTGTTGTACAGATTGTTTCATCACCTTTGCGAAGTTGCCGCTCTCTCCGGCTCCCGGAGACGAAGAAGCTGCTTCTTCGCGCAAAGACGATTCTGCCACTCACAGTGCTCTGCGGTGTGCGCCTTCTGCCGAAAGACGTCCGGGAGCGGTGCTTAGCTCTGCAGAGCACCGTACCTTCGTCTTTAGCCTCTCTTCTCGTCTACATCTCAGCAAAAAGCTTTTCCACTCTGTCTGGCAAGGAGAAACTGTGCCAGCACAGAAAACATCTCCCATCGTGTTCTAGAGGCTGCACGGAGGTCTGCCGAGTTTTTTGCAAGAAGAGAAAGAAAGTTGTCCAAAACAGCTTGCAATAGAATGTTCATGTGATTACAAAAGGCAGGAGAGTTGTCAGGTACTGTTTTCTCTCAGTTGGCAAGCTGCGCACACAATCGCAGTGTTGTACAGCTTGTTTCATCACCTTTGCGAAGTTGCTGCTCTCTCCGGCTCCCGGAGACGAAGAAGCTGTTTCTTCGCGCAAAGACGATTCTGCCGCTCACAGTGCTCTGCGGTGTGCGCCTTCTACCGAAAGAGGTCCGGGAGCGGTGCTTAGCTCTGCAGAGCACCGTACCTTCGTCTTTAGCCTCTCTTCTCGTCTACATCTTAGCAAAAAGCTTTTCCACTCTGTCTGGCAATGAGAAACTGTGCCAGCACAGAAAACATCTCCCATGGTGTTCTAGAGGCTGCACGGAGGTCTGCCGAGTGTTTTGCAAGAAGAGAAAGAAAGTTGTCCAAAACAGCTTGCAATCGAATGTTCATGTGAATAGAAAAGGCAGGAGAGTGGTCAGGTACTGTTTTCTCTCACTTGGCAAGCTGCGCACACAATCGCAGTGTTGTACAGCTTGTTTCATCACCTTTGCGAAGCTGCCGCTCTCTCCGGCTGCCGGAGACGAAGAAGCTGCTTCTTCGCGCAAAGACGATTCTGCCGCTCACAGTGCTCTGCGGTGTGCGCCTTCTGCCGAAAGAAGTCCGGGAGCGATGCTTAGCTCTGCAGAGTACCATACGTGCTTCTTTAGCCACGCTTCTCGTCTATATCTTAGCAAAAAGCTTTTCCACTCTGTCTGGCAAGGAGAAACTGTGCCAGCACAAAAAACATCTCCCATCGTGTTCTAGAGGCTGCACGGAGGTCTGCCGAGTCTTTTGCAAGAAGAGAAAGAAAGTTGTCCAAAACAGCTTGCAATCGAATGTTCATGTGAATGGAAAAGGCAGGAGAGTGGTCAGGTACTGTTTTCTCTCAGTTGGCAAGCTGCGCACACAATCGCAGTGTTGTACAGCTTGTTTCATCACCTTTGCGAAGCTGCCGCTCTCTCCGGCTGCCGGAGACGAAGAAGCTGCTTCTTCGCGCAAAGACGATTCTGCCGCTCACAGTGCTCTGCGGTGTGCGCCTTCTGCCGAAAGAGGCCCGGGAGCGGTGCTTAGCTTTGCAGAGCACCGTACCTTCGTCTTTAGCCTCTCTTCTCGTCTACATCTTAGCAAAAAGCTTTTCCACTCTGTCTGGCAAGGAGAAACTGTGCCAGCACAGAAAACATCTCCCATCGTGTTCTAGAGGCTGCACGGAGGTCTGCCGAGTGTTTTGCAAGAAGAGAAAGAAAGTTGTCCAAAACAGCTTGCAATCGAATGTTCATGTGAATAGAAAAGGCAGGAGAGTGGTCAGGTACTGTTTTCTCTCAGTTGGCAAGCTGCGCACACAATCGCAGTGTTGTACAGCTTGTTTCATCACCTTTGCGAAGTTGCCGCTCTCTCCGGCTCCCGGAGACGAAGAAGCTGCTTGTTCGCGCAAAGACGATTCTGCCGCTCACAGTGCTCTGCGGTGTGCGCCTTCTGCCGAAAGAGGCACGGGAGCTGTGCTTAGCTCTGCAGAGCACCGTACCTTCGTCTTTAGCCTCTCTTCTCGTCTACATCTTAGCAAAAAGCTTTTTCACTCTGTCTGGCAAGGAGAAACTGTGCCAGCACAGAAAACATCTCCCATCGTGTTCTAGAGGCTGCACGGAGGTCTGCCGAGTGTTTTGCAAGAAGAGAAAGAAAGTTTTCCAAAACAGCTTGCAATCGAATGTTCATGTGAATAGAAAAGGCAGGAGAGTGGTCAGGTACTGTTTTCTCTCAGTTGGCAAGCTGCGCACACAATCGCAGTGTTGTACAGCTTGTTTCATCACCTTTGCGAAGTTGCCGCTCTCTCCGCCTCCCGGAGACGAAGAAGCTGCTTCTTCGCGCAAAGACGATTCTGCCGCTCACAGTGCTCTGCGGTGTGCGCCTTCTGCCGAAAGAGGTCCGGGAGCGATGCTTAGCTCTGCAGAGTACCATACGTGCTTCTTTAGCCTCTCTTCTCGTCTACATCTTAGCAAAAAGCTTTTCCACTCTGTCTGGCAAGGAGAAACTGTGCCAGCACAGAAAACATCTCCCATCGTGTTCTAGAGGCTGCACGGAGGTCTGCCGAGTGTTTTGCAAGAAGAGAAAGAAAGTTGTCCAAAACAGCTTGCAATCGAATTTTCATGTGAATAGAAAAGGCAGGAGAGTGGTCAGGTACTGTTTTCTCTCACTTGGCAAGCTGCTCACACAATCGCAGTGTTGTACAGCTTGTTTCATCACCTTTGCGAAGTTGCCGCTCTCTCCGGCTCCCGCACACGAAGAAGCTGCTTCTTCGCGCAAAGACGATTCTGCCGCTCATAGTGCTCTGCGGTGTGCGCCTTCTGCCGAAAGAGGTCCGGGAGCGATGCTTAGCTCTGCACAGTACCATACGTGCTTCTTTAGCCTCGCTTCTCGTCCACATCTTAGCAAAAAGCTTTTCCACTCTGTCTGGCAAGGAGAAACTGTGCCAGCACAGAAAACATCTCCCATCGTGTTCTAGAGGCTGCACGGAGGTCTGCCGAGTGTTTTGCAAGAAGAGAAAGAAAGTTGTCCAAAACAGCTTGCAATCGAATGTTCATGTGAATAGAAAAGTCAGGAGAGTGGTCAGGTACTGTTTTCTCTCACTTGGCAAGCTGCGCACACAATCGCAGTGTTGTACAGCTTGTTTCATCACCTTTGCCAAGTTGCCGCTCTCTCCGGCTGCCGGAGACGAGGAAGCTGCTTCTTCGCGCAAAGACGATTCTGCCGCTCACAGTGCTCTGCGGTGTGCGCCTTCTGCCGAAAGAGGTCCGGGAGCGGTGCTTAGCTCTGCAGAGCACCGTACCCTCGTCTTTAGCCTCTCTTCTCGTCTACATCATAGCAAAAAGCTTTTCCACTCTGTCTGGCAAGGAGAAACTGTGCCAGCACAAAAAACATCTCCCATCGTGTTCTAGAGGCTGCACGGAGGTCTGCCGAGTGTTTTGCAAGAAGAGAAAGAAAGTTGTCCAAAACAGCTTGCAATCGAATGTTCATGTGAATAGAAAAGGCAGGAGAGTGGTCAGGTACTGTTTTCTCTCAGTTGGCAAGCTGCGCACACAATCGCAGTGTTGTACAGCTTGTTTCATCACCTTTGCGAAGTTGCCGCTCTCTCCGGCTCCCGGAGACGAAGAAGCTGCTTCTTCGCGCAAAGACGATTCTGCCGCTCACTGTGCTCTGCAGTGTGCGCTTTCTGCCGAAAGACATCCGGGAGCGGTGCTTAGCTCTGCAGAGCACCGTACCTTCGTCTTTAGCCTCTCTTCTCGTCTACATCTTAGCAAAAAGCTTTTCCACTCTGTCTGGCAAGGAGAAACTGTGCCAGCACAGAATACATCTCCCATCGTGTTCTAGAGGCTGCACGGAGGTCTGCCGAGTGTTTTGCAAGAAGAGAAAGAAAGTTGTCCAAAACAGCTTGCAATCGAATGTTCATGTGAATAGAAAAGGCAGGAGAGTGGTCAGGTACTGTTTTCTCTCACTTGGCAAGCTGCGCACACAATCGCAGTGTTGTACAGCTTGTTTCATCACCTTTGCGAAGTTGCCGCTCTCTCCGGCTGCCGGAGACGAAGAAGCTGCTTCTTCGCGCAAAGACGATTCTGCCGCTCACAGTGCTCTTCGGTGTGCGCCTTCTGCCGAAAGAGGCACGGGAGCTGTGCTTAGCTCTGCAGAGCACCGTACCTGCTTCTTTAGCCTCTCTTCTTGTCTACATCTTAGCAAAAAGCTTTTCCACTCTGTCTGGCAAGGAGAAACTGTGCCAGCACAGAAAACATCTCCCATCGTGTTCTAGAGGCTGCACGGAGGTCTGCCGAGTGTTTTGCAAGAAGAGAAAGAAAGTTGTCCAAAACAGCTTGCAATCGAATGTTCATGTGAATAGAAAAGGCAGGAGAGTGGTCAGGTACTGTTTTCTCTCAGTTGGCAAGCTGCGCACACAATCGCAGTGTTGTACAGCTTGTTTCATCACCTTTGCGAAGTTGCCGCTCTCTCCGGCTCCCGGAGACGAAGAAGCTGCTTCTTCGCGCAAAGACGATTCTGCCGCTCACAGTGCTCTGCGGTGTGCGCCTTCTGCCGAAAGAGGCCCGGGAGCGGTGCTTAGCTTTGCAGAGCACCGTACCTTCGTCTTTAGCCTCTCTTCTCGTCTACATCTTAGCAAAAAGCTTTTCCACTCTGTCTGGCAAGGAGAAACTGTGCCAGCACAGAAAACATCTCCCATCGTGTTCTAGAGCCTGCACGGAGGTCTGCCGAGTGTTTTGCAAGAAGAGAAAGAAAGTTGTCCAAAACAGCCTTCAACCGAATGTTCATGTGAATAAAAAAGGCAGGAGAGTGGTCAGGTACTCTTTTCTCTCAGTTGGCAAGCTGCGCACACAATCGCAGTGTTGTACAGCTTGTTTCATCACCTTTGCGAAGTTGCCGCTCTCTCCGGCTGCCGGAGACGAAGAAGCTGCTTCTTCGCGCAAAGACGATTCTGCCGCTCACTGTGCTCTGCGGTGTGCGCCTTCTGCCGAAAGAGGCACGGGAGCGGTGCTTAGCTCTGCAGAGCACCGTACCTTCGTCTTTAGCCTCTCTTCTCGTCTACATCTTAGCAAAAAGCTTTTCCACTCTGTCTGGCAAGGAGAAACTTTGCCAGCACAGAAAACATCTCCCATCGTGTTCTAGAGGCTGCACGGAGGTCTGCCGAGTGTTTTGCAAGAAGAGAAAGAAAGTTGTCCAAAACAGCTTGCAATCGAATGTTCATGTGAATAGAAAAGGCAGGAGAGAGGTCTGGTACTGTTTTCTCTCAGTTGGCAAGCTGCGCACACAATCGCAGTGTTGTACAGCTTGTTTTATCAGCTTTGCGAAGTTACCGCTCTCTCCGGCTCCCGGAGACGAAAAAGCTGCTTCTTCGCGCAAAGACGATTCTGCCGCTCACAGTGCTCTGCGGTGTGCGCCTTCTGCCGAAAGAGGTCCGGGAGCTGTGCTTAGCTCTGCAGAGCACCGTACCTTCGTCTTTAGCCTCTCTTCTCGTCTACATCTTAGCAAAAAGCTTTTCCACTCTGTCTGGCAAGGAGAAACTGTGCCAGCACAAAAAACATCTCCCATCGTGTTCTAGAGGCTGCACGGAGGACTGCCGAGTGTTTTGCAAGAAGAGAAAGAAAGTTGTCCAAAACAGCTTGCAATCGAATGTTCAAGTGAATGGAAAAGGCAGGAGAGTGGTCAGGTACTGTTTTCTCTCAGTTGGCAAGCTGCGCACACAATCGCAGTGTTGTACAGATTGTTTCATCACCTTTGCGAAGTTGCCGCTCTCTCCGGCTCCCGGAGACGAAGAAGCTGCTTCTTCGCGCAAAGACGATTCTGCCGCTCACAGTGCTCTGCGGTGTGCGCCTTCTGCCGAAAGACGTCCGGGAGCGGTGCTTAGCTCTGCAGAGCACCGTACCTTCGTCTTTAGCCTCTCTTCTCGTCTACATCTCAGCAAAAAGCTTTTCCACTCTGTCTGGCAAGGAGAAACTGTGCCAGCACAGAAAACATCTCCCATCGTGTTCTAGAGGCTGCACGGAGGTCTGCCGAGTTTTTTGCAAGAAGAGAAAGAAAGTTGTCCAAAACAGCTTGCAATAGAATGTTCATGTGATTACAAAAGGCAGGAGAGTTGTCAGGTACTGTTTTCTCTCAGTTGGCAAGCTGCGCACACAATCGCAGTGTTGTACAGCTTGTTTCATCACCTTTGCGAAGTTGCTGCTCTCTCCGGCTCCCGGAGACGAAGAAGCTGTTTCTTCGCGCAAAGACGATTCTGCCGCTCACAGTGCTCTGCGGTGTGCGCCTTCTACCGAAAGAGGTCCGGGAGCGGTGCTTAGCTCTGCAGAGCACCGTACCTTCGTCTTTAGCCTCTCTTCTCGTCTACATCTTAGCAAAAAGCTTTTCCACTCTGTCTGGCAATGAGAAACTGTGCCAGCACAGAAAACATCTCCCATGGTGTTCTAGAGGCTGCACGGAGGTCTGCCGAGTGTTTTGCAAGAAGAGAAAGAAAGTTGTCCAAAACAGCTTGCAATCGAATGTTCATGTGAATAGAAAAGGCAGGAGAGTGGTCAGGTACTGTTTTCTCTCACTTGGCAAGCTGCGCACACAATCGCAGTGTTGTACAGCTTGTTTCATCACCTTTGCGAAGCTGCCGCTCTCTCCGGCTGCCGGAGACGAAGAAGCTGCTTCTTCGCGCAAAGACGATTCTGCCGCTCACAGTGCTCTGCGGTGTGCGCCTTCTGCCGAAAGAAGTCCGGGAGCGATGCTTAGCTCTGCAGAGTACCATACGTGCTTCTTTAGCCACGCTTCTCGTCTATATCTTAGCAAAAAGCTTTTCCACTCTGTCTGGCAAGGAGAAACTGTGCCAGCACAAAAAACATCTCCCATCGTGTTCTAGAGGCTGCACGGAGGTCTGCCGAGTCTTTTGCAAGAAGAGAAAGAAAGTTGTCCAAAACAGCTTGCAATCGAATGTTCATGTGAATGGAAAAGGCAGGAGAGTGGTCAGGTACTGTTTTCTCTCAGTTGGCAAGCTGCGCACACAATCGCAGTGTTGTACAGCTTGTTTCATCACCTTTGCGAAGCTGCCGCTCTCTCCGGCTGCCGGAGACGAAGAAGCTGCTTCTTCACGCAAAGACGATTCTGCCGCTCACAGTGCTCTGCGGTGTGCGCCTTCTGCCGAAAGAGGCCCGGGAGCGGTGCTTAGCTTTGCAGAGCACCGTACCTTCGTCTTTAGCCTCTCTTCTCGTCTACATCTTAGCAAAAAGCTTTTCCACTCTGTCTGGCAAGGAGAAACTGTGCCAGCACAGAAAACATCTCCCATCGTGTTCTAGAGGCTGCACGGAGGTCTGCCGAGTGTTTTGCAAGAAGAGAAAGAAAGTTGTCCAAAACAGCTTGCAATCGAATGTTCATGTGAATAGAAAAGGCAGGAGAGTGGTCAGGTACTGTTTTCTCTCAGTTGGCAAGCTGCGCACACAATCGCAGTGTTGTACAGCTTGTTTCATCACCTTTGCGAAGTTGCCGCTCTCTCCGGCTCCCGGAGACGAAGAAGCTGCTTCTTCGCGCAAAGACGATTCTGCCGCTCACAGTGCTCTGCGGTGTGCGCCTTCTGCCGAAAGAGGCACGGGAGCTGTGCTTAGCTCTGCAGAGCACCGTACCTTCGTCTTTAGCCTCTCTTCTCGTCTACATCTTAGCAAAAAGCTTTTTCACTCTGTCTGGCAAGGAGAAACTGTGCCAGCACAGAAAACATCTCCCATCGTGTTCTAGAGGCTGCACGGAGGTCTGCCGAGTGTTTTGCAAGAAGAGAAAGAAAGTTTTCCAAAACAGCTTGCAATCGAATGTTCATGTGAATAGAAAAGGCAGGAGAGTGGTCAGGTACTGTTTTCTCTCAGTTGGCAAGCTGCGCACACAATCGCAGTGTTGTACAGCTTGTTTCATCACCTTTGCGAAGTTGCCGCTCTCTCCGCCTCCCGGAGACGAAGAAGCTGCTTCTTCGCGCAAAGACGATTCTGCCGCTCACAGTGCTCTGCGGTGTGCGCCTTCTGCCGAAAGAGGTCCGGGAGCGATGCTTAGCTCTGCAGAGTACCATACGTGCTTCTTTAGCCTCTCTTCTCGTCTACATCTTAGCAAAAAGCTTTTCCACTCTGTCTGGCAAGGAGAAACTGTGCCAGCACAGAAAACATCTCCCATCGTGTTCTAGAGGCTGCACGGAGGTCTGCCGAGTGTTTTGCAAGAAGAGAAAGAAAGTTGTCCAAAACAGCTTGCAATCGAATTTTCATGTGAATAGAAAAGGCAGGAGAGTGGTCAGGTACTGTTTTCTCTCACTTGGCAAGCTGCTCACACAATCGCAGTGTTGTACAGCTTGTTTCATCACCTTTGCGAAGTTGCCGCTCTCTCCGGCTCCCGCACACGAAGAAGCTGCTTCTTCGCGCAAAGACGATTCTGCCGCTCATAGTGCTCTGCGGTGTGCGCCTTCTGCCGAAAGAGGTCCGGGAGCGATGCTTAGCTCTGCACAGTACCATACGTGCTTCTTTAGCCTCGCTTCTCGTCCACATCTTAGCAAAAAGCTTTTCCACTCTGTCTGGCAATGAGAAACTGTGCCAGCACAGAAAACATCTCCCATCGTGTTCTAGAGGCTGCACGGAGGTCTGCCGAGTGTTTTGCAAGAAGAGAAAGAAAGTTGTCCAAAACAGCTTGCAATCGAATGTTCATGTGAATAGAAAAGTCAGGAGAGTGGTCAGGTACTGTTTTCTCTCACTTGGCAAGCTGCGCACACAATCGCAGTGTTGTACAGCTTGTTTCATCACCTTTGCCAAGTTGCCGCTCTCTCCGGCTGCCGGAGACGAGGAAGCTGCTTCTTCGCGCAAAGACGATTCTGCCGCTCACAGTGCTCTGCGGTGTGCGCCTTCTGCCGAAAGAGGTCCGGGAGCGGTGCTTAGCTCTGCAGAGCACCGTACCCTCGTCTTTAGCCTCTCTTCTCGTCTACATCATAGCAAAAAGCTTTTCCACTCTGTCTGGCAAGGAGAAACTGTGCCAGCACAAAAAACATCTCCCATCGTGTTCTAGAGGCTGCACGGAGGTCTGCCGAGTGTTTTGCAAGAAGAGAAAGAAAGTTGTCCAAAACAGCTTGCAATCGAATGTTCATGTGAATAGAAAAGGCAGGAGAGTGGTCAGGTACTGTTTTCTCTCAGTTGGCAAGCTGCGCACACAATCGCAGTGTTGTACAGCTTGTTTCATCACCTTTGCGAAGTTGCCGCTCTCTCCGGCTCCCGGAGACGAAGAAGCTGCTTCTTCGCGCAAAGACGATTCTGCCGCTCACTGTGCTCTGCAGTGTGCGCTTTCTGCCGAAAGACATCCGGGAGCGGTGCTTAGCTCTGCAGAGCACCGTACCTTCGTCTTTAGCCTCTCTTCTCGTCTACATCTTAGCAAAAAGCTTTTCCACTCTGTCTGGCAAGGAGAAACTGTGCCAGCACAGAATACATCTCCCATCGTGTTCTAGAGGCTGCACGGAGGTCTGCCGAGTGTTTTGCAAGAAGAGAAAGAAAGTTGTCCAAAACAGCTTGCAATCGAATGTTCATGTGAATAGAAAAGTCAGGAGAGTGGTCAGGTACTGTTTTCTCTCACTTGGCAAGCTGCGCACACAATCGCAGTGTTGTACAGCTTGTTTCATCACCTTTGCGAAGTTGCCGCTCTCTCCGCCTCGCGGAGACGAAGAAGCTGCTTCTTCGCGCAAAGACGATTCTGCCGCTCACAGTGCTCTGCGGTGTGCGCCTTCTGCCGAAAGAGGCCCGGGAGCGGTGCTTAGCTCTGCAGAGCACCGTACCTTCGTCTTTAGCCTCTCTTCTCGTCTACATCTTAGCAAAAAGCTTTTCCACTCTGTCTGGCAAGGAGAAACTGTGCCAGCACAGAAAACATCTCCCATCGTGTTCTAGAGGCTGCACGGAGGTCTGCCGAGTGTTTTGCAAGAAGAGAAAGAAAGTTGTCCAAAACAGCTTGCAATCGAATGTTCAAGTGTATAGAAAAGGCTGGAGAGTGGTCAGGTACTGTTTTCTCTCACTTGGCAAGCTGCGCACACAATCGCAGTGTTGTACAGCTTGTTTCATCACCTTTGCGAAGCTGCCGCTCTCTCCGGCTGCCGGAGACGAAGAAGCTGCTTCTTCGCGCAAAGACGATTCTGCCGCTCACAGTGCTCTGCGGTGTGCGCCTTCTGCCGAAAGAGGTCCGGGAGCGGTGCTTAGCTCTGCAGAGCACCGTACCTTCGTCTTTAGCCTCTCTTCTCGTCTACATCTTAGCAAAAAGCTTTTCCACTCTGTCTGGCAAGGAGAAACTTTGCCAGCACAGAAAACATCTCCCATCGTGTTCTAGAAGCTGCACGGAGGTCTGCCGAGTGTTTTGCAAGAAGAGAAAGAAAGTTGTCCAAAACAGCTTGCAATCGAATGTTCATGTGAATAGAAAAGGCAGGAGAGTGGTCAGGTACTGTTTTCTCTCAGTTGGCAAGCTGCGCACACAATCGCAGTGTTGTACAGCTTGTTTCATCACCTTTGCGAAGTTGCCGCTCTCTCCGGCTGCCGGAGACGAAGAAGCTGCTTCTTCGCGCAAAGACGATTCTGCCGCTCACAGTGCTCTGCGGTGTGCGCCTTCTGCCGAAAGAGGTCCGGGAGCGATGCTTAGCTCTGCAGAGTACCATACGTGCTTCTTTAGCCTCTCTTCTCGTCTACATCTTAGCAAAAAGCTTTTCCACTCTGTCTGGCAAGGAGAAACTGTGCCAGCACAGAAAACATCTCCCATCGTGTTCTAGAGGCTGCACGGAGGTCTGCCGAGTGTTTTGCAAGAAGAGAAAGAAAGTTGTCCAAAACAGCTTGCAATCGAATTTTCATGTGAATAGAAAAGGCAGGAGAGTGGTCAGGTACTGTTTTCTCTCACTTGGCAAGCTGCTCACACAATCGCAGTGTTGTACAGCTTGTTTCATCACCTTTGCGAAGTTGCCGCTCTCTCCGGCTCCCGGAGACGAAGAAGCTGCTTCTTCGCGCAAAGACGATTCTGCCGCTCACTGTGCTCTGCGGTGTGCGCCTTCTGCCGAAAGAAGTCCGGGAGCAATGCTTAGCTCTGCAGAGTACCATACGTGCTTCTTTAGCCACGCTTCTCGTCTACATCTTAGCAAAAAGCTTTTCCACTCTGTCTGGCAAGGAGAAACTGTGCCAGCACAGAAAACATCTCCCATCGTGTTCTAGAGGCTGCACGGAGGTCTGCCGAGTGTTTTGCAAGAAGAGAAAGAAAGTTGTCCAAAACAGCTTGCTATCGAATGTTCATGTGAATAGAAAAGGCAGGCGAGTGGTCAGGTACTGTTTTCTCTCACTTGGCAAGCTGCGCACACAATCGCAGTGTTGTACAGCTTGTTTCATCACCTTTGCGAAGTTGCCGCTCTCTCCGCCTCCCGGAGACGAAGAAGCTGCTTCTTCGCGCAAAGACGATTCTGCGGCTCACAGTGCTCTTCGGTGTGCGCCTTCTGCCGAAAGAGGCACGGGAGCTGTGCTTAGCTCTGCAGAGCACCGTACCTGCTTTTTTAGCCTCTCTTCTTGTCTACATCTTAGCAAAAAGCTTTTCCACTCTGTCTGGCAAGGAGAAACTGTGCCAGCACAGAAAACATCTCCCATCGTGTTCTAGAGGCTGCACGGAGGTCTGCCGTGTATTTTGCAAGAAGAGAAAGAAAGTTGTCCAAAACAGCTTGCAATCGAATGTTCATGTGAATAGAAAAGGCAGGAGAGTGGTCAGGTACTGTTTTCTCTCAGTTGGCAAGCTGCGCACACAATCGCAGTGTTGTACAGCTTGTTTCATCACCTTTGCGAAGTTGCCGCTCTCTCCGGCTCCCGGAGACGAAGAAGCTGCTTCTTCGCGCAAAGACGATTCTGCCGCTCACAGTGCTCTGCGGTGTGCGCCTTCTGCCGAAAGAGGCCCGGGAGCGGTGCTTAGCTTTGCAGAGCACCGTACCTTCGTCTTTAGCCTCTCTTCTCGTCTACATCTTAGCAAAAAGCTTTTCCACTCTGTCTGGCAAGGAGAAACTGTGCCAGCACAGAAAACATCTCCCATCGTGTTCTAGAGCCTGCACGGAGGTCTGCCGAGTGTTTTGCAAGAAGAGAAAGAAAGTTGTCCAAAACAGCCTGCAACCGAATGTTCATGTGAATAAAAAAGGCAGGAGAGTGGTCAGGTACTGTTTTCTCTCAGTTGGCAAGCTGCGCACACAATCGCAGTGTTGTACAGCTTGTTTCATCACCTTTGCGAAGTTGCCGCTCTCTCCGGCTCCCGGAGACGAAGAAGCTGCTTCTTCGCGCAAAGACGATTCTGCCGCTCACTGTGCTCTGCGGTGTGCGCCTTCTGCCGAAAGAGGCACGGGAGCGGTGCTTAGCTCTGCAGAGCACCGTACCTTCGTCTTTAGCCTCTCTTCTCGTCTACATCTTAGCAAAAAGCTTTTCCACTCTGTCTGGCAAGGAGAAACTTTGCCAGCACAGAAAACATCTCCCATCGTGTTCTAGAGGCTGCACGGAGGTCTGCCGAGTGTTTTGCAAGAAGAGAAAGAAAGTTGTCCAAAACAGCTTGCAATCGAATGTTCATGTGAATAGAAAAGGCAGGAGAGAGGTCTGGTACTGTTTTCTCTCAGTTGGCAAGCTGCGCACACAATCGCAGTGTTGTACAGCTTGTTTTATCAGCTTTGCGAAGCTACCGCTCTCTCCGGCTCCCGGGGACGAAAAAGCTGCTTCTTCGCGCAAAGACGATTCTGCCGCTCACAGTGCTCTGCGGTGTGCGCCTTCTACCGAAAGAGGTCCGGGAGCGGTGCTTAGCTCTGTAGAGCACCGTACCTTCGTCTTTAGCCTCTCTTCTCGTCTACATCTTAGCAAAAAGCTTTTCCACTCTGTCTGGCAAGGAGAAACTTTGCCAGAACAGAAAACATCTCCCATCGTGTTGTAGAAGCTGCACGGAGGTCTGCCGAATGTTCTGCAAGAAGAGAAAGAAAATTTTCCAAAACAGCTTGCAATCGAATGTTCATGTGAATAGAAAAGTCAGGAGAGTGGCCAGGTACTGTTTTCTCTCACTTGGCAAGCTGCGCACACAATCGCAGCGTTGTACAGCTTGTTTCATCACCTTTGCGAAGCTGCCGCTCTCTCCGGCTGCCGGAGACGAAGAAGCTGCTTCTTCGCGCAAAGACGATTCTGCCGCTCACTGTGCTCTGCGGTGTATGCCTTCTGCCGAAAGAGGTCCGGGAGCGATGCTTAGCTCTGCAGAGTACCATACGTGCTTCTTTAGCCTCTCTTCTCGTCTACATCTTAGCTAAAATCTTTTCCACTCTGTCTGGCAAGGAGAAACTGTGCCAGCACAGAAAACATCTCCCATCGTGTTCTAGAGGCTGCACGGAGGTCTGCCGAGTGTTTTGCAAGAAGAGAAAGAAAGTTGTCCAAAACAGCTTGCAATCGAATGTTCATGTGAATAGAAAAGGCAGGAGAGTGGTCAGGTACTGCTTTCTCTCACTTGGCAAGCTGCGCACACAATCGCAGTTTTGAACAGCTTGTTTCATCACCTTTGCGAGGTTGCCGCTCTCTCCAGCTCCCGGAGACGAAGAAGCTGCTTCTTCGCGCAAAGACTATTCTGCCGCTCACAGTGCTCTGCGGTGTGCACCTTCTGCCGAAAGAGGCACGGGAGCGGTGCTTAGCTTTGCAGAGCACCGTACCTTCGTCTTTAGCCTCTCTTCTCGTCTACATCTTAGCAAAAAGCTTTTCCACTCTGTCTGGCAAGGAGAAACTGTGCCTGCACAAAAAACATCTCCCATCGTGTTCTAGAGGCTGCACGGAGGTCTGCCGAGTGTTTTGCAAGAAGAGAAAGAAAGTTGTCCAAAACAGCTTGCAATCGAATGTTCATGTGAATAGAAAGGCAGGAGAGTGGTCAGGTACTGTTTTCTCTCAGTTGGCAAGCTGCGCACACAATCGCAGTGTTGTACAGCTTGTTTCATCACCTTTGCGAAGTTGCCGCTCTCTCCGGCTCCCGGAGACGAAGAAGCTGCTACTTCGCGCAAAGACGATTCTGCCGCTCACTGTGCTCTGCAGTGTGTGTCTTCTTCCGAAAGAGGTCCGGGAGCGGTGCTTAGCTCTGCAGAGCACCGTACCTTCGTCTTTAGCCTCTCTTCTCGTCTACATCTTAGCAAAAAGCTTTTCCACTCTGTCTGGCAATGAGAAACTGTGCCAGCACAGAAAACATCTCCCATCGTGTTCTAGAGGCTGCACGGAGGTCTGCCGAGTGTTTTGCAAGAAGAGAAAGAAAGTTGTCCAAAACAGCTTGCAATCGAATGTTCATGTGAATAGAAAAGGCAGGAGAGTGGTCAGGTACTGTTTTCTCTCACTTGGCAAGCTGCGCACACAATCGCAGTGTTGTACAGCTTGTTTCATCACCTTTGCGAAGCTGCCGCTCTCTCCGGCTGCCGGAGACGAAGAAGCTGCTTCTTCGCGCAAAGACGATTCTGCCGCTCACAGTGCTCTGCGGTGTGCGCCTTCTGCCGAAAGAAGTCCGGGAGCGATGCTTAGCTCTGCAGAGTACCATACGTGCTTCTTTAGCCACGCTTCTCGTCTATATCTTAGCAAAAAGCTTTTCCACTCTGTCTGGCAAGGAGAAACTGTGCCAGCACAAAAAACATCTCCCATCGTGTTCTAGAGGCTGCACGGAGGTCTGCCGAGTGTTTTGCAAGAAGAGAAAGAAAGTTGTCCAAAACAGCTTACAATCGAATGTTCATGTGATTACAAAAGGCAGGAGAGTGGTCAGGTACTGTTTTCTCTCAGTTGGCAAGCTGCGCACACAATCGCAGTGTTGTACAGCTTGTTTCATCACCTTTGCGAAGCTGCCGCTCTCTCCGGCTCCCGGAGACGAAGAAGCTGCTTCTTCGCGCAAAGACGATTCTGCCGCTCACAGTGCTCTGCGGTGTGCGCCTTCTGCCGAAAGAGGTCCTGGAGCGGTGCTTAGCTCTGCAGAGCACCGTACCTTCGTCTTTAGCCTCTCTTCTCGTCTACATCTTAGCAAAAAGCTTTTCCACTCTGTCTGGCAAGGACAAACTTTGCCAGCACAGAAAACATCTCCCATCGTGTTCTAGAAGCTGCACGGAGGTCTGCCGAGTGTTTTGCAAGAAGAGAAAGAAAGTTGTCCAAAACAGCTTGCAATCGAATGTTCATGTGAATAGAAAAGGCAGGAGAGTGGTCAGGTACTGTTTTCTCTCAGTTGGCAAGCTGCGCACACAATCGCAGTGTTGTACAGCTTGTTTCATCACCTTTGCGAAGTTGCCGCTCTCTCCGGCTCCCGGAGACGAAGAAGCTGCTTCTTCGCGCAAAGACGATTCTGCCACTCACAGTGCTCTGCGGTGTGCGCCTTCTGCCGAAAGAGGTCCGGGAGGGGTGCTTAGCTCTGCAGAGCACCGTACCTTCGTCTTTAGCCTCTCTTCTCGTCTACACCTTTGCAAAAAGCTTTTCCACTCTGTCTGGCAAGGAGAAACTGTGCCAGCACAGAAAACATCTCCCATCGTGTTCTAGAAGCTGCACGGAGGTCTGCCGAGTGTTTTGCAAGAAGAGAAGGAAAGTTGTCCAAAACAGCTTGCAATCGAATGTTCAAGTGAATAGAAAAGGCAGGAGAGTGGTCAGGTACTATTTTCTCTCACTTGGCAAGCTGCGCACACAATCGCAGTGTTGTACAGCTTATTTCATCACCTTTGCGAAGTTGCCGCTCTCTCCGCCTCCCGGAGACGAAGAAGCTGCTTCTTCGCGCAAAGACGATTCTGCCGCTCACAGTGCTCTGCGGTGTGCGCCTTCTGCCGAAAGAGGTCCGGGAGCGGTGCTTAGCTCTGCAGAGCACCGTACCTTCGTCTTTAGCCTCTCTTCTCGTCTACATCTTAGCAAAAAGCTTTTCCACTCTGTCTGGCAAGGAGAAACTGTGCCAGCACAGAAAACATCTCCCATCGTCTTCTAGAGGCTGCACGGGGGTCTGCCGAGTGTTTTGCAAGAAGAGAAAGAAAGTTGTCCAAAACAGCTTGCAATCGAATGTTCATGTGAATAGAAAAGGCAGGAGAGTGGTCAGGTACTGTTTTCTCTCAGTTGGCAAGCTGCGCACCACAATCGCAGTGTTGTACAGCTTGTTTCATCACCTTTGCCAAGTTGCCGCTCTCTCCGGCTCCCGGAGACGAAGAAGCTGCTTCTTCGCGCAAAGACGATTCTGCCGCTCCCAGTGCTCTGCGGTGTGCGCCTTCTGCCGAAAGAGGCCCGGGAGCGGTGCTTAGCTCTGCAGAGCACCGTACCTTCGTCTTTAGCCTCTCTTCTCGTCTACATCTTAGCAAAAAGCTTTTCCACTCTGTCTGGCAAGGAGAAACTGTGCCAGCACAGAAAACATCTCCCATCGTCTTCTAGAGGCTGCACGGAGGTCAGCCGTGTGTTTTGCAAGAAGAGAAAGAAAGTTGTCCAAAACAGCTTGCAACCGAATGTTCATGTGAATAAAAAAGGCAGGAGAGTGGTCAGGTACTGTTTTCTCTCAGTTGGCAAGCTGCGCACACAATCGCAGTGTTGTACAGCTTGTTTCATCACCTTTGCGAAGTTGCCGCTCTCTCCGGCTCCCGGAGACGAAGAAGCTGCTTCTTTGCGCAAAGACGATTCTGCCGCTCACAGTGCTCTGCGGTGTGCGCCTTCTGCCGAAAGAGGCCCGGGAGCGGTGCTTAGCTCTGCAGACCACCGTACCTTCGTCTTTAGCCTCTCTTCTCGTCTACATCTTAGCAAAAAGCTTTTCCACTCTGTCTGGCAAGGAGAAACTGTGCCAGCACAGAAAACATCTCCCATCGTCTTCTAGAGGCTGCACGGAGGTCTGCCGAGTGTTTTTCAAGAAGAGAAAGAAAGTTGTCCAAAACAGCTTGCAATCGAATGTTCATGTGAATAGAAAAGGCAGGAGAGTGGTCAGGTACTGTTTTCTCTCACTTGGCAAGCTGCGCACACAATCGCAGTGTTGTACAGCTTGTTTCATCACCTTTGCGAAGTTGCCGCTCTCTCCGGCTCCCGGAGACGAAGAAGCTGCTTCTTCGCGCAAAGACGATTCTGCCGCTCACAGTGCTCTGCGGTGTGCGCCTTCTGCCGAAAGAGGTCCGGGAGCGGTGCTTAGCTCTGCAGAGCACCGTACCTTCGTCTTTAGCCTCTCTTCTCGTCTACATCTTAGCAAAAAGCTTTTCCACTCTGTCTGGCAAGGAGAAACTGTGCCAGCACAGAAAACATCTCCCATCGTCTTCTAGAGGCTGCACGGAGGTCTGCCGAGTGTTTTGCAAGAAGAGAAACAAAGTTGTCCAAAACAGCTTGCAACTGAATGTTCATGTGAATAAAAAAGGCAGGAGAGTGGTCAGGTACTGTTTTCTCTCAGTTGGCAAGCTGCGCACACAATCGCAGTGTTGTACAGCTTGTTTCATCACCTTTGCGAAGTTGCCGCTCTCTCCGGCTCCCGGGGACGAAGAAGCTGCTTCTTCGCGCAAAGACGATTCTGCCGCTCACTGTGCTCTGCGGTGTGCGCCTTCTGCCGAAAGAAGTCCGGGAGCGATGCTTAGCTCTGCAGAGTACCATACGTGCTTCTTTAGCCACGCTTCTCGTCTACATCTTAGCAAAAAGCTTTTCCACTCTGTCTGGCAAGGAGAAACTGTGCCAGCACAGAAAACATCTCCCATCTTCTTCTAGAGGCTGCACGGATGTCTGCCGAGTGTTTTGCAAGAAGAGAAAGAAAGTTGTCCAAAACAGCTTGCAATCGAATGTTCATGTGAATAGAAAAGGCAGGAGAGTGGTCAGGTACTGTTTTCTCTCAGTTGGCAAGCTGCGCACACAATCGCAGTGTTGTACAGCTTGTTTCATCACCTTTGCGAAGTTGCCGCTCTCTCCGGCTCCCAGAGACGAAGAAGCTGCTTCTTCGCGCAAAGACGATTCTGCCGCTCACAGTGCTCTGCGGTGTGCGCCTTCTGCCGAAAGAGGTCCGGGAGCTGTGCTTAGCTCTGCAGAGCACCGTACCTTCGTCTTTAGCCTCTCTTCTCGTCTACATCTTAGCAAAAAGCTTTTCCACTCTGTCTGGCAAGGAGAAACTGTGCCAGCACAAAAAACATCTCCCATCGTGTTCTAGAGGCTGCACGGAGGTCTGCCGAGTGTTTTGCAAGAAGAGAAAGAAAGTTGTCCAAAACAGCTTCCAATCGAATGTTCATGTGAATAGAAAAGGCAGGAGAGTGGTCAGGTACTGTTTTCTCTCACTTGGCAAGCTGCGCACACAATCGCAGTGTTGTACAGCTTGTTTCATCACCTTTGCGAAGTTGCCGCTCTCTCCGCCTCCCGGAGACCAAGAAGCTGCTTCTTCGCGCAAAGACGATTCTGCCGCTCACAGTGCTCTGCGGTGTGCGCCTTCTGCCGAAAGAGGTCCGGGAGCGATGCTTAGCTCTGCAGAGTACCATACGTGCTTCTTTAGCCTCGCTTCTCGTCTACATCTTAGCAAAAAGCTTTTCCACTCTGTCTGGCAAGGAGAAACTGCGCCAGCACAAAAAACATCTCCCATCGTGTTCTAGAGGCTGCACGGAGGTCTGCCGAGTGTTTTGCAAGAAGAGAAAGAAAGTTGTCCAAAACAGCTTGCAATCGAATGTTCATGTGAATAGAAAAGGCAGGAGAGTGGTCAGGTACTGTTTTCTCTCAGTTGGCAAGCTGCGCACACAATCGCAGTGTTGTACAGCTTGTTTCATCACCTTTGCGAAGTTGCCGCTCTCTCCGGCTCCCGGAGACGAAGAAGCTGCTTCTTCGCGCAAAGACGATTCTGCCGCTCACAGTGCTCTGCGGTGTGCGCCTTCTGCCGAAAGAGGTCCGGGAGCGGTGCTTAGCTCTGCAGAGCACCGTACCTTCGTCTTTAGCCTCTCTTCTCGTCTACATCTTAGCAAAAAGCTTTTCCACTCTGTCTGGCAAGGAGAAACTGTGCCAGCACAGAAAACATCTCCCATCGTGTTCTAGAAGCTGCACGGAGGTCTGCCGAGTGTTTTGCAAGAAGAGAAAGAAAGTTGTCCAAAACAGCTTGCAATCGAATGTTCATGTGAATAGAAAAGGCAGGAGAGTGGTCAGGTACTGTTTTCTCTCAGTTGGCAAGCTGCGCACACAATCGCAGTGTTGTACAGCTTGTTTCATCACCTTTGCGAAGTTGCCGCTCTCTCCGTCTCCCGGAGACGAAGAAACTGCTTCTTCGCGCAAAGACGATTCTGCCGCTCACAGTGCTCTGCGGTGTGCGCCTTCTGCCGAAAGACGTCCGGGAGCGGTGCTTAGCTCTGCAGAGCACCGTACCTTCGTCTTTAGCCTCTCTTCTCGTCTGCATCTTAGCAAAAAGCTTTTCCACTCTGTCTGGCAAGGAGAAACTGTGCCAGCACAGAAAACATCTCCCATGGTCTTCTAGAGGCTGCACGGAGGTCTGCCGAGTGTTTTGCAAGAAGAGAAAGAAAGTTGTCCAAAACAGCTTGCAATCGAATGTTCATGTGAATGGAAAAGGCAGGAGAGTGGTCAGGTACTGTTTTCTCTCAGTTGGCAAGCTGCGCACACAATCGCAGTGTTGTACAGCTTGTTTCATCACCTTTGCGAAGTTGCCGCTCTCTCCGGCTCCCGGAGACGAAGAAGCTGCTTCTTCGCGCAAAGACGATTCTGCCGCTCACAGTGCTCTGCGGTGTGCGCCTTCTGCCGAAAGAGGCACGGGAGCTGTGCTTAGCTCTGCAGAGCACCATACCTGCGTCTTTAGCCTCTCTTCTCGTCTACATCTTAGCAAAAAGCTTTTCCACTCTGTCTGGCAAGGAGAAACTGTGCCAGCACAGAAAACATCTCCCATCGTGTTCTAGAGGCTGCACGGAGGTCTGCCGAGTGTTTTGCAAGAAGAGAAAGAAAGTTGTCCAAAACAGCTTGCAATCGAATGTTCATGTGAATAGAAAAGGCAGGAGACTGGTCAGGTACTGTTTTCTCTCACTTGGCAAGCTGCGCACACAATCGCAGTGTTGTACAGCTTGTTTCATCACCTTTGCGAAGTTGCCGCTCTCTCCGGCTCCCGGAGACGAAGAAGCTGCTTCTTCGCGCAAAGACGATTCTGCCGCTCACTGTGCTCTGCGGTGTGCGCCTTCTGCCGAAAGAGGTCCGGGAGCGGTGCTTAACTCTGCAGAGCACCGTACCTTCGTCTTTAGTCTCTCTTCTCGTCTACATCTTAGCAAAAAGCTTTTTCACTCTGTCTGGCAAGGAGAAACTGTGCCAGCACAGAAAACATCTCCCATCGTGTTCTAGAGGCTGCACGGAGGTCTGCCGAGTGTTTTGCAAGAAGAGAAAGAAAGTTGTCCAAAACAGCTTGCAATCGAATGTTCATGTGAATAGAAAAGGCAGGAGAGTGGTCAGGTACTGTTTTCTCCCACTTGGCAAGCTGCGCACACAATCGCAGTGTTGTACAGCTTGTTTCATCACCTTTGCGAAGTTGCCGCTCTCTCCGGCTCCCGGAGACGAAGAAGCTGCTTCTTCGCGCAAAGACGATTCTGCCGCTCACTGTGCTCTGCGGTGTGTGTCTTCTGCCGAAAGAGGTCCGGGAGCGGTGCTTAGCTCTGCAGAGCACCGTACCTTCGTCTTTAGTCTCTCTTCTCGTCTACATCTTAGCAAAAATCTTATTCACTCTGTCTGGCAAGGAGAAACTGTGCCAGCACAGAAAACATCTCCCATCGTGTTCTAGAGGCTGCACGGAGGTCTGCCGAGTGTTTTGCAAGAAGAGAAAGAAAGTTGTCCAAAACAGCTTGCAATCGAATGTTCATGTGAATAGAAAAGGCAGGAGAGTGGTCAGGTACTGTTTTCTCTCAGTTGGCAAGCTGCGCACACAATCGCAGTGTTGTACAGCTTGTTTCATCACCTTTGCGAAGTTGCCGCTCTCTCCGGCTCCCGGAGACGAAGAAGCTGCTTCTTCGCGCAAAGACGATTCTGCCGCTCACAGTGCTCTGCGGTGTGCGCCTTCTGCCGAAAGAGGTCCGGGAGCGGTGCTTAGCTCTGCAGAGCACCGTACCTTCGTCTTTAGCCTCTCTTCTCGTCTACATCTTAGCAAAAAGCTTTTCCACTCTGTCTGGCAAGGACAAACTGTGCCAGCACAGAAAACATCTCCCATCGTCTTCTAGAGGCTGCACGGAGGTCTGCCGAGTGTTTTGCAAGAAGAGAAACAAAGTTGTCCAAAACAGCTTGCAACCGAATGTTCATGTGAATAAAAAAGCAGGAGAGTGGTCAGGTACTGTTTTCTCTCAGTTGGCAAGCTGCGCACACAATCGCAGTGTTGTACAGCTTGTTTCATCACCTTTGCGAAGTTGCCGCTCTCTCCGGCTCCCGGAGACGAAGAAGCTGCTTCTTCGCGCAAAGACGATTCTGCCGCTCACTGTGCTCTGCGGTGTGCGCCTTCTGCCGAAAGAGGTCCGGGAGCGATGTTTAGCTCTGCAGAGTACCATACGTGCTTCTTTAGCCTCGCTTCTCGTCTACATCTTAGCAAAAAGCTTTTCCACTCTGTCTGGCAAGGAGAAACTGTGCCAGCACAAAAAACATCTCCCATCGTGTTCTAGAGGCTGCACGGAGGTCTGCCGAGTGTTTTGCAAGAAGAGAAAGAAAGTTGTCCAAAACAGCTTGCAATCGAATGTTCATGTGAATAGAAAAGGCAGGAGAGTGGTCAGGTACTGTTTTCTCTCAGTTGGCAAGCTGCGCACACAATCGCAGTGTTGTACAGCTTGTTTCATCACCTTTGCCAAGTTGCCGCTCTCTCCGGCTCCCGGAGACGAAGAAGCTGCTTCTTCGCGCAAAGACGATTCTGCCGCTCACTGTGCTCTGCGGTGTGCGCCTTCTGCCGAAAGAGGTCCGGGAGCGGTGCTTAGCTCTGCAGAGCACCGTACCTTCGTCTTTAGCCTCTCTTCTCGTCTACATCTTAGCAAAAAGCTTTTCCACTCTGTCTGGCAAGGACAAACTTTGCCAGCACAGAAAACATCTCCCATCGTGTTCTAGAAGCTGCACGGAGGTCTGCCGAGTGTTTTGCAAGAAGAGAAAGAAAGTTGTCCAAAACAGCTTGCAATCGAATGTTCATGTGAATAGAAAAGGCAGGAGAGTGGTCAGGTACTGTTTTCTCTCACTTGGCAAGCTGCGCACACAATCGCAGTGTTGTACAGCTTGTTTCATCACCTTTGCGAAGTTGCCGCTCTCTCCGTCTCCCGGAGACGAAGAAACTGCTTCTTCGCGCAAAGACGATTCTGCCGCTCACAGTGCTCTGCGGTGTGCGCCTTCTGCCCAAAGAGGTCCGGAAGCGGTGCTTAGCTCTGCAGAGCACCGTACCTTCGTCTTTAGCCTCTCTTCTCGTCTACATCTTAGCAAAAAGCTTTTCCACTCTGTCTGGCAAGGAGAAACTGTGCCAGCACAGAAAACATCTCCCATCGTGTTCTAGAGGCTGCACGGAGGTCTGCCGAGTGTTTTGCAAGAAGAGAAAGAAAGTTGTCCAAAACAGCTTGCAATCGAATGTTCATGTGAATAGAAAAGGCAGGAGAGTGGTCAGGTACTGTTTTCTCTCAGTTGGCAAGCTGCGCACACAATCGCAGTGTTGTACAGCTTGTTTCATCACCTTTGCGAAGTTGCCGCTCTCTCCGGCTCCCGGAGACGAAGAAGCTGCTTCTTCGCGCAAAGACGATTCTGCCGCTCACAGTGCTCTGCGGTGTGCGCCTTCTGCCGAAAGAAGTCCGGGAGCGATGCTTAGCTCTGCAGAGCACCGTACCTTCGTCTTTAGCCTCTCTTCTCGTCTACATCTTAGCAAAAAGCTTTTCCACTCTGTCTGGCAAGGAGAAAATGTGCCAGTACAAAAAACATCTCCCATCGTGTTCTAGAGGCTGCACGGAGGTCTGCCGAGTGTTTTGCAAGAAGAGAAAGAAAGTAGTCCCAAACAGCTTGCAATCGAATGTTCAAGTGAATAGAAAAGGCAGGAGAGTGGTCAGGTACTTTTTTCTCTCAGTTGGCAAGCTGCGCACACAATCGCAGTGTTGTACAGCTTGTTTCATCACCTTTGCGAAGTTGCCGCTCTCTCTGGCTCCCGGAGACGAAGAAGCTGCTTCTTCGCGCAAAGACGATTCTGCCGCTCACAGTGCTCTGCGGTGTGCGCCTTCTGCCGAAAGAGGCACGGGAGCGGTGCTTAGCTCTGCAGAGCACCGTACCTTCGTCTTTAGCCTCTCTTCTCGTCTACATCTTAGCAAAAAGCTTTTCCACTCTGTCTGGCAAGGAGAAACTTTTCCAGCACAAAAAACATCTCCCATGGTCTTCTAGAGGCTGCACGGAGGTCTGCCGAGTGTTTTGCAAGAAGAGAAAGAAAGTTATCCAAAACAGCTTGCAATCGAATGTTCATGTGAATAAAAAAGGCAGGAGAGTGGTCAGGTACTGTTTTCTCTCAGTTGGCAAGCTGCGCACACAATCGCAGTGTTGTACAGCTTGTTTCATCACCTTTGCGAAGTTGCCGCTCTCTCCGGCTCCCGGAGACGAAGAAGCTGCTTCTTCGCGCAAAGACGATTCTGCCGCTCACAGTGCTCTGCGGTGTGCGCCTTCTGCCGAAAGAGGTCCGGGAGCGGTGCTTAGCTCTGCAGAGCACCGTACCTTCGTCTTTAGCCTCTCTTCTCGTCTACATCTTAGCAAAAAGCTTTTCCACTCTGTCTGGCAAGGAGAAACTGTGCCAGCACAGAAAACATCTCCCATCGTCTTCTAGAGGCTGCACGGAGGTCTGCCGTGTGTTTTGCAAGAAGAGAAAGAAAGTTGTCCAAAACAGCTTGCAATCGAATGTTCATGTGAATGGAAAAGGCAGGAGAGTGGTCAGGTACTGTTTTCTCTCAGTTGGCACGCTGCTCACACAATCGCAGTGTTGTACAGCTTGTTTCATCACCTTTGCGAAGTTGCCGCTCTCTCCGGCTCCCGGAGACGAAGAAGCTGCTTCTTCGCGCAAAGACGATTCTGCCGCTCACAGTGCTCTGCGGTGTGCGCCTTCTGCCGAAAGAGGCACGGGAGCGGTGCTTAGCTCTGCAGAGCACCGTACCTTCGTCTTTAGCCTCTCTTCTCGTCTACATCTTAGCAAAAAGCTTTTCCACTCTGTCTGGCAAGGAGAAACTGTGCCAGAACAGAAAACATCTCCCATCGTGTTCTAGAGGCTGCACGGAGGTCTGCCTAGTGTTTTGCAAGAAGAGAAAGAAAGTTGTCCAAAACAGCTTGCAATCGAATGTTCATGTGAATAGAAAAGGCAGGAGAGTGGTCAGGTACTGTTTTCTCCCACTTGGCATGCTGCGCACACAATCGCAGTGTTGTACAGCTTGTTTCATCACCTTTGCGAAGCTGCCGCTCTCTCCGGCTCCCGGAGACGAAGAAGCTGCTTCTTCGCGCAAAGACGATTCTGCCGCTCACAGTGCTCTGCGGTGTGCGCCTTCTGCCGAAAGAGGTCCGGGAGCTGTGCTTAGCTCTGCAGAGCACCGTACCTTCGTCTTTAGCCTCTCTTCTCGTCTACATCTTAGCAAAAAGCTTTTCCACTCTGTCTGGCAAGGAGAAACTGTGCCAGCACAAAAAACATCTCCCATCGTGTTTTAGAGGCTGCACGGAGGTCTGCCGAGTGTTTTGCAAGAAGAGAAAGAAAGTTGTCCAAAACAGCTTTCAATCGAATGTTCATGTGAATAGAAAAGGCAGGAGAGTGGTCAGGTACTGTTTTCTCTCAGTTGGCAAGCTGCGCACACAATCGCAGTGTTGTACAGCTTGTTTCATCACCTTTGCGAAGTTGCCGCTCTCTCCGGCTCCCGGAGACGAAGAAGCTGCTTCTTCACGCAAAGACGATTCTGCCGCTCACAGTGCTCTGCGGTGTGCGCCTTCTGCCGAAAGAGGTCCGGGAGCGGTGCTTAGCTCTGCAGAGCACCGTACCTTCGTCTTTAGCCTCTCTTCTCGTCTACATCTTAGCAAAAATCTTTTCCACTCTGTCTGGCAAGGAGAAACTGTGCCAGCACAGAAAACATCTCCCATCGTGTTCTAGAAGCTGCACGGAGGTCTGCCGAGTGTTTTGCAAGAAGAGAAAGAAAGTTGTCCAAAACAGCTTCCAATCGAATGTTCATGTGAATAGAAAAGGCAGGAGAGTGGTCAGGTACTGTTTTCTCTCACTTGGCAAGCTGCGCACACAATCGCAGTGTTGTACAGCTTGTTTCATCACCTTTGCGAAGTTGCCGCTCTCTCCGGCTCCCGGAGACGAAGAAGCTGCTTCTTCGCGCAAAGACGATTCTGCCGCTCACAGTGCTCTGCGGTGTGCGCCTTCTGCCGAAAGACGTCCGGGAGTGGTGCTTAGCTCTGCAGAGCACCGTACCTTCGTCTTTAGCCTCTCTTCTCGTCTGCATCTTAGCAAAAAGCTTTTCCACTCTGTCTGGCAAGGAGAAACTGTGCCAGCACAGAAAACATCTCCCATCGTCTTCTAGAGGCTGCACGGAGGTCTGCCGAGTGTTTTGCAAGAAGAGAAAGAAAGTTGTCCAAAACAACTTGCAATCGAATGTTCATGTGAATGGAAAAGGCAGGAGAGTGGTCAGGTACTGTTTTCTCTCAGTTGGCACGCTGCTCACACAATCGCAGTGTTGTACAGCTTGTTTCATCACCTTTGCGAAGTTGCCGCTCTCTCCGGCTCCCGGAGACGAAGAAGCTGCTTCTTCGCGCAAAGACGATTCTGCCGCTCACAGTGCTCTGCGGTGTGCGCCTTCTGCCGAAAGAGGCACGGGAGCGGTGCTTAGCTCTGCAGAGCACCGTACCTTCGTCTTTAGCCTCTCTTCTCGTCTACATCTTAGCAAAAAGCTTTTCCACTCTGTCTGGCAAGGAGAAACTGTGCCAGCACAGAAAACATCTCCCATCGTCTTCTAGAGGCTGCACGGAGGTCTGCCGAGTGTTTTGCAAGAAGAGAAAGAAAGTTGTCCAAAACAGCTTGCAATCGAATGTTCATGTGAATAGAAAAGGCAGGAGAGTGGTCAGGTACTGTTTTCTCTCAGTTGGCAAGCTGCGCACACAATCGCAGTGTTGTACAGCTTGTTTCATCACCTTTGCGAAGTTGCCGCTCTCTCCGGCTCCCGGAGACGAAGAAGCTGCTTCTTCGCGCAAAGACGATTCTGCCGCTCACAGTGCTCTGCGGTGTGCGCCTTCTGCCGAAAGAGGTCCGGGAGCGGTGCTTAGCTCTGCAGAGCACCGTACCTTCGTCTTTAGTCTCTCTTCTCGTCTACATCTTAGCAAAAAGCTTTTCCACTCTGTCTGGCAAGGAGAAACTGTGCCAGCACAAAAAACATCTCCCATCGTGTTCTAGAGGCTGCACGGAGGTCTGCCGAGTGTTTTGCAAGAAGAGAAAGAAAGTTGTCCAAAACAGCTTGCAACCGAATGTTCATGTGAATAAAAAAGGCAGGAGAGTGGTCAGGTACTGTTTTCTCTCAGTTGGCAAGCTGCGCACACAATCGCAGTGTTGTACAGCTTGTTTCATCACCTTTGCGAAGTTGCCGCTCTCTCCGGCTCCCGGAGACGAAGAAGCTGCTTCTTCGCGCAAAGACGATTCTGCCGCTCACAGTGCTCTGCGGTGTGCGCCTTCTGCCGAAAGAGGTCCGGGAGCGGTGCTTAGCTCTGCAGAGCACCGTACCTTCGTCTTTAGCCTCTCTTTCGTCTACATCTTAGCAAAAAGCTTTTCCACTCTGTCTGGCAAGGAGAAACTGTGCCAGCACAGAAAACATCTCCCATCGTCTTCTAGAGGCTGCACGGAGGTCTGCCGAGTGTTTTGCAAGAAGAGAAAGAAAGTTGTCCAAAACAGCTTGCAATCGAATGTTCAAGTGAATAGAAAAGGCAGGAGAGTGGTCAGGTACTGTTTTCTCTCAGTTGGCAAGCTGCGCACACAATCGCAGTGTTGTACAGCTTGTTTCATCACCTTTGCGAAGTTGCCGCTCTCTCCGGCTCCCGGAGACGAAGAAGCTGCTTCTTCGCGCAAAGACGATTCTTCCGCTCACAGTGCTCTGCGGTGTGCGCCTTCTGCCGAAAGAGGCACGGGAGCGGTGCATAGCTCTGCAGAGCACCGTACCTTCGTCTTTAGCCTCTCTTCTCGTCTACATCTTAGCAAAAAGCTTTTCCACTCTGTCTGGCAAGGAGAAACTGTGCCAGCACAGAAAACATCTCCCATCGTGTTCTAGAGGCTGCACGGAGGTCTGCCGAGTGTTTTGCAAGAAGAGAAAGAAAGTTGTCCAAAACAGCTTGCAATCGAATGTTCATGTGAATAGAAAAGGCAGGAGAGTGGTCAGGTACTGTTTTCTCTCACTTGGCAAGCTGCGCACACAATCGCAGTGTTGTACAGCTTGTTTCATCACCTTTGCGAAGTTGCCGCTCTCTCCGGCTCCCGGAGACGAAGAAGCTGCTTCTTCGCGCAAAGACGATTCTGCCGCTCACAGTGCTCTGCGGTGTGCGCCTTCTGCCGAAAGAGGCACGGGAGCGGTGCTTAGCTCTGCAGAGCACCGTACCTTCGTCTTTAGCCTCTCTTCTCGTCTACATCTTAGCAAAAAGCTTTTCCACTCTGTCTGGCAAGGAGAAACTTTGCCAGCACAAAAAACATCTCCCATGGTCTTCTAGAGGCTGCACGGAGGTCTGCCGAGTGTTTTGCAAGAAGAGAAAGAAAGTTATCCAAAACAGCTTGCAATCGAATGTTCATGTGAATAAAAAAGGCAGGAGAGTGGTCAGGTACTGTTTTCTCTCAGTTGGCAAGCTGCGCACAAAATCGCAGTGTTGTACAGCTTGTTTCATCACCTTTGCGAAGTTGCCGCTCTCTCCGGCTCCCGGAGACGAAGAAGCTGCTTCTTCGCGCAAAGACGATTCTGCCGCTCACAGTGCTCTGCGGTGTGCGCCTTCTGCCGAAAGAGGCCTGGGAGCTGTGCTTAGCTCTGCAGAGCACCGTACCTTCGTCTTTAGCCTCTCTTCTCGTCTACATCTTAGCAAAAAGCTTTTCCACTCTGTCTGGCAAGGAGAAACTGTGCCAGCACAAAAAACATCTCCCATCGTGTTCTAGAGGCTGCACGGAGGTCTGCCGAGTGTTTTGCAAGAAGAGAAAGAAAGTTGTCCAAAACAGCTTGCAATCGAATGTTCAAGTGAATAGAAAAGGCAGGAGAGTGGTCAGGTACTGTTTTCTCCCACTTGGCAAGCTGCGCACACAATCGCAGTGTTGTACAGCTTGTTTCATCACCTTTGCGAAGTTGCCGCTCTCTCCGGCTCCCGGAGACGAAGAAGCTGCTTCTTCGCGCAAAGACGATTCTGCCGCTCACTGTGCTCTGCGGTGTGCGCCTTCTGCCGAAAGAGGTCCGGGAGCGATGCTTAGCTCTGCAGAGTACCATACGTGCTTCTTTAGCCTCGCTTCTCGTCTACATCTTAGCAAAAAGCTTTTCCACTCTGTCTGGCAAGGAGAAACTGTGCCAGCACAAAAAACATCTCCCATCGTGTTCTAGAGGCTGCACGGAGGTCTGCCGAGTGTTTTGCAAGAAGAGAAAGAAAGTTGTCCAAAACAGCTTGCAATCGAATGTTCATGTGAATAGAAAAGGCAGGAGAGTGGTCAGGTACTGTTTTCTCTCAGTTGGCAAGCTGCGCACACAATCGCAGTGTTGTACAGCTTGTTTCATCACCTTTGCGAAGTTGCCGCTCTCTCCGGCTCCCGGAGACGAAGAAGCTGCTTCTTCGCGCAAAGACGATTCTGCCGCTCACTGTGCTCTGCGGTGTGCGCCTTCTGCCGAAAGAGGTCCGGGAGCGGTGCTTAGCTCTGCAGAGCACCGTACCTTCGTCTTTAGCCTCTCTTCTCGTCTACATCTTAGCAAAAAGCTTTTCCACTCTGTCTGGCATGGAGAAACTTTGCCAGCACAGAAAACGTCTCCCATCGTGTTCTAGAGGCTGCACGGAGGTCTGCCGAGTGTTTTGCAAGAAGAGAAAGAAAGTTGTCCGAAACAGCTTGCAATCGAATGTTCATGTGAATAGAAAAGGCAGGAGAGTGGTCAGGTACTGTTTTCTCTCAGTTGGCAAGCTGCGCACACAATCGCAGTGTTGTACAGCTTGTTTTATCACCTTTGCGAAGTTGCCGCTCTCTCCGGCTCCCGGAGACGAAGAAGCTGCTTCTTCGCGCAAAGACGATTCTGCCGCTCATAGTGCTCTCCGGTGTGCGCCTTCTGCCGAAAGAGGCCCGGGAGCGGTGCTTAGCTCTGCAGAGCACCGTACCTTCGTCTTTAGCCTCTCTTCTCGTCTACATCTTAGCAAAAAGCTTTTCCACTCTGTCTGGCAAGGAGAAACTGTGCCAGCACAGAAAACATCTCCCATCGTGTTCTAGAGGCTGCACGGAGGTCTGCCGAGTGTTTTGCAAGAAGAGAAAGAAAGTTGTCCAAAACAGCTTCCAATCGAATGTTCATGTGAATAGAAAAGGCAGGAGAGTGGTCAGGTACTGTTTTCTCTCAGTTGGCAAGCTGCGCACACAATCGCAGTGTTGTACAGCTTGTTTCATCACCTTTGCGAAGTTGCCGCTCTCTCCGGCTCCCGGAGACGAAGAAGCTGCTTCTTCGCGCAAAGACGATTCTGCCGCTCACTGTGCTCTGCAGTGTGTGTCTTCTGCCGAAAGAGGTCCGGGAGCGGTGCTTAGATCTGCAGAGTACCATACGTGCTTCTTTAGCGTCTCTTCACGTCTACATCTTAGCAAAAAGCTTTTCCACTCTGTCTGGCAAGGAGAAACTGTGCCAGCACAGAAAACATCTCCCATCGTGTTCTAGAGGCTGCACGGAGGTCAGCCGAGTGTTTTGCAAGAAGAGAAAGAAAGTTGTCCAAAACAGCTTGCAACCGAATGTTCATGTGAATAAAAAAGGCAGGAGAGTGGTCAGGTACTGTTTTCTCTCACTTGGCAAGCTGCGCACACAATCGCAGTGTTGTACAGCTTGTTTCATCACCTTTGCGAAGTTGCCGCTCTCTCCGGCTCCCGGAGACGAAGAAGCTGCTTCTTCGCGCAAAGACGATTCTGCCGCTCACAGTGCTCTGCGGTGTGCGCCTTCTGCCGAAAGAAGTCCGGGAGCGGTGCTTAGCTCTGCAGAGCACCGTACCTTCGTCTTTAGCCTCTCTTCTCGTCTGCATCTTAGCAAAAAGCTTTTCCACTCTGTCTGGCAAGGAGAAACTGTGCCAGCACAGAAAACATCTCCCATCGTGTTCTAGAGGCTGCACGGAGGTCTGTCGAGTGTTTTGCAAGAAGAGAAAGAAAGTTGTCCAAAACAGCTTGCAATCGAATGTTCATGTGAATAGAAAAGGCAGGAGAGTGGTCAGGTACTGTTTTCTCTCAGTTGGCAAGCTGCGCACACAATCGCAGTGTTGTACAGCTTGTTTCATCACCTTTGCGAAGTTGCCGCTCTCTCCGGCTCCCGGAGACGAAGAAGCTGCTTCTTCGCGCAAAGACGATTCTGCCGCTCACAGTGCTCTGCGGTGTGCGCCTTCTGCTGAAAGAGGTCCGGGAGCGGTGCTTAGCTCTGCAGAGCACCGTACCTTCGTCTTTAGTCTCTCTTCTCGTCTACATCTTAGCAAAAAGCTTTTCCACTCTGTCTGGCAAGGAGAAACTGTGCCAGCACAGAAAACATCTCCCATCGTGTTCTAGAGGCTGCACGGAGGTCTGCCGAGTGTTTTGCAAGAAGAGAAAGAAAGTTGTCCAAAACAGCTTGCAATCGAATGTTCATGTGAATAGAAAAGGCAGGAGAGTGGTCAGGTACTGTTTTCTCTCAGTTGGCAAGCTGCGCACACAATCGCAGTGTTGTACAGCTTGTTTCATCACCTTTGCGAAGCTGCCGCTCTCTCCGGCTCCCGGAGACGAAGAAGCTGCTTCTTCGCGCAAAGACGATTCTGCCGCTCACAGTGCTCTGCGGTGTGCGCCTTCTGCCGAAAGAGGTCCGGGAGCGGTGCTTAGCTCTGCAGAGCACCGTACCTTCGTCTTTAGCCTCTCTTCTCGTCTACATCTTAGCAAAAAGCTTTTCCACTCTGTCTGGCAAGGAGAAACTTTGCCAGCACAGAAAACATCTCCCATCGTCTTCTAGAAGCTGCACGGAGGTCTGCCGAGTGTTTTGCAAGAAGAGAAAGAAAGTTGTCCAAAACAGCTTGCAATCGAATGTTCATGTGAATAGAAAAGGCAGGAGAGTGGTCAGGTACTGTTTTCTCTCAGTTGGCAAGCTGCGCACACAATCGCAGTGTTGTACAGCTTGTTTCATCACCTTTGCGAAGTTGCCGCTCTCTCCGGCTCCCGGAGACGAAGAAGCTGCTTCTTCGCGCAAAGACGATTCTGCCGCTCACTGTGCTCTGCGGTGTGCGCCTTCTGCGGAAAGAGGTCCGGGAGCGATGCTTAGCTCTGCAGAGTACCATACGTGCTTCTTTAGCCTCGCTTCTCGTCTACATCTTAGCAAAAAGCTTTTCCACTCTGTCTGGCAAGGAGAAACTGTGCCAGCACAGAAAACATCTCCCATCGTCTTCTAGAGGCTGCACGGAGGTCTGCCGAGTGTTTTGCAAGAAGAGAAAGAAAGTTGTCCAAAACAGCTTCCAATCGAATGTTCATGGGAATAGAAAAGGCAGGAGAGTGGTCAGGTACTGTTTTCTCTCAGTTGGCAAGCTGCGCACACAATCGCAGTGTTGTACAGCTTGTTTCATCACCTTTGCGAAGTTGCCGCTCTCTCCGCCTCCCGGAGACGAAGAAGCTGCTTCTTCGCGCAAGTTCAGAGCACACTCAAGCTGGCTCTTCTACAACTCAGAGTCCTTGTCCCCTTCAGCGTGCTCAGCATGCCCTTTAAGTCCACGCCGCTGTGCAACTGGAGCAGCGGGACAGGGAACTTTGCAGCCTGAGCTGCCCTTGTTCCTCTCTGTCCGTGCCCGGAACACAGCAGGCAGGAGAAGGGCAGCAGGGCCCTGCGTGTCTCCGGGCTCAGGTTTTGTGTCACTTCAGCTCCACGGATATGCGGTTCAAGTGAAAAACCCAAACTGTTTATTAAGGGAAAGCGAAGGTAAGGGGTGAGCTGGGAGGCAGAAAAGGGGATGGGCAGGGCCTGAGGTCTGCAGGGAGGGAGGTGCCAACAGGGAGAGAGATGGCAGGAGCTGCTGGGGCTTCACACAGGCTCAACTCTGAGCAGCCATGCTGTGCCTGGAGCTCCAGCTGCTCCATCCTGTTCTGCAGGTGCTCCCATCTTCAATGGGCACTTGAAATCGCTGATGGACACTGGTACATCTGATCCATCAGACAAAGTCCTGCAGATCTTCCTTCAAAGATCATCTGAAGCAGTTTGCTCAGGCACGATGAACTCTCATCTTCCTTCAGGGCTTGAAGAGCTGGAAGAGAGAGGAACAGAGCCAAGGTCAGAGGCCAGATTGAGGAAATCCAAGGAAAGCCTCCTGCCAGGGCCATCCCAGCCAGCTGCAGAGGCCCGGCTCTCACTGTAGCCAGGGCAGCAGCCGGGCTGGGGGCAGGGAGGGGCGCCGGGCTCAGGGCTCACCCATGAACCTGACAGCTGCCTCTCGCAGGGTCCTCTGTGGGCTCTCAGCCGCTTGGCTCTCGTCCTGCAGCAGCTGCGGGGAGCACCAGCAGGGAAGGCTTGGCATGGGCTCTGCCCCTTGGCCGGGCTCTCCCTGGCCCCAGCACCGGCCGAGCCGGCCCACACAGCCCGGGACAGGGAGCAGCATGGGGGGCACAGGCTGGCGGGCCTGGCTGCGGCGCTGGGCAGTGGCACAGCTGCCGGTCCTCCACATCGTGCACCAGGGGCAGGGCTCGATCTCCCCGGCTGTCCTTACCAGGCTCTCAGCAAACTTAATCCGCCACGCCTTCGTCAGCAGCTCCTCAAGGTCCCTCCTCTTCAGGAAGCGTGCCGCACAAAGCAGGGCTTGGAAAGAGGCCTGGAGAGTGGCAGAGAGCTGCAGGTGGCACCAGAGCCCAGGGCACAGGACCTGTGTCCCTGTGCCATGACCATGGGGAGGCTGGAGCCCGCCAGGTGCCAGGGCAGGAGGTGGCCAAGCCCCCTGCCAGGGATGCGGCACCATCACACAAAACCTCACCTTGGCCACATACAGGTTCTCATTGTGCCAGCGCAAGAATAGAGGGAGCAGGCTCTGGTTCACAAATGTCGTGAGAAGCTCTTCCCCCTCTTCCACTACCAGCTCCATCACCTTGCAAAAGAGCTGAATGGAGAGCAGCTGCACGTGGCTGTTGTCCTGGAAGGAAAGCAAAAGACCTCAGCACCAACTACTCCAGGCCCATTGAGGCAAAGGCCCAGAACTGCACAGAGCACAAAGTTTCCAGGTAGCATCCAGTGCCCTTGGCTGGGGCCACATAGCCTTACGTTCTCAAAGTGTGGCAGGAGGGACTCAGCCAGCTTCAGGGCGGTGACGCTGGGTAGCAGGAGGTCTTTGTCCTGGAGCGTATGTGTGAGCACACAGAGGCTCATCCAGACCACCTCTGCATCTGGGTCAGCCAGCTGCTCCACCAGGTGTGGATAGAGGCAGCATATTCCTCCGGCCTGTGTGCAAGACCTGGCTGTGCTGTGAAGCCGTGAATGGCCGCAGCACCAACAGCTGCTTGGGGCACTGGGGCAGCTGAAGCAGGAGGCAGGAGAGCTGGGAGCAGCTGCCTCTGCTGCCAAAGGCCAGCCAAGCCCAGAGGTCTGCGTTGCCCAGCCCCACACTGCCAGCATGGCTTCAGCCACTGCCCCTTCTCACCAGCGAGGGCTCCTTGCTGAGCACCACAAGGCCTCTGAGCGCCCGGCGCAGCCTGTCCCTGCACTGGCTCAGCAGGTGCCTGGATACCACCAGCAGGGCACTGGGACCCTGTTTGCTCAAGTCCAGACACTCCAGGACCTGAAAGGCACAGGGCAGTGATGGGGGAGCCGGCCGGCAGGAGCCCAGAGCCTCATAGGGCCAGGCCCAGGCAGCAGCAGTGGGTGTGGGCAGCCTCCCAGGCGGCTGCAGCTACGGGAGGCCCAAGAGCTGGGAGGCAGCTCAGCCAGGCAGCGCTGGCCATCAGGCTCACCTCCACAAAGAACGCCAGGGCAGGCAGATGCCAGCGGGGCTGCTTCCCGAGGAGCAGGCTGAGCAGGTGTGAGGCCATGTGGGGACACAAGGGGCTCAAGCCACGGCGCATCTCCCTGGCATGGGAAAAAGGAAACAAGGCCCTGAGCCGGGCGGGCAGACCTCTCCCAGGCGTGGTCTCACAGAGGTCTGATCTTTCTCCAGCACTCTGCAAGGGGACATGGGGCCCTTGGGAGGCGGCTGCTGCTGGGCATCCTCCTCTCCCAGCCTTTCCCAGTCTGCTCGGCCCTCCCTCGCTGACAAGGGCTCTCGCTTACAGCCCCAGGGACTGTGTGGGGCACTCTGGGCAGGGAGCACAAATGCTGACGGTGGCGGCGGGGCGTAGGAGATCTCACCTGGCCAGCAGATCTGCTGCATAGTGCTGGGTGTCGGCACAGAGCAGCTTCTCCCAGACCCGCTTGTTCTCCAGAGCCACCAGCTTCTTGTCAAAGCCCAGGCGGGAGAGCAGAGCCTTCATGGTCTGCACTGCAAACCTGCATGCCGAGCAAAGGCCAGGTCACTCTGGGAGCGCTGGCCCTGGCCACGAGGGCGTGGGAAGGACAGGGCGACTGGCACCTGTGGGGATGGCAGGGAAGGCCGTGTTCTTCCCGGCACGCTCTCCAGAATCTCCCAGTTTCAATGTCCCCTGGCATCTGCTCTGTGGTGGTGAAAATTTGCAAGAGCAGAGCCACAAACAGTTGGGGAGAATGAAGCAGAATGGCACAGTGCCACTCACACATGGGAGCAATCCTCCACAGCACCAGAGTTGCCTGCAAGAGACAAAGCAGCCTGAGGCAGCGCTCAGTGCCAGGGTGTCTATGAGGCAGGGCCCGAGGGGAGACGCAGGGGGAGCACGCGGCCTGCTGCCCCTGAGCCTGCCCCTAGGCCAGCTTTGAGCCCAGGCAGGGAGCTGCAGGCTAGGGAGAGCAGGGAGAGGTGCTGGAGAGGCAACCAGGAGGGCGAGCAAAGACCAGCTGCAGAAACTCACAGCCAGGGCAAAGACAGCCTTGTCTCCGCAGGAGAAGCTGCCATAGGGCGGCTGCTCCTCCATGGCAGAGAGCAGCGCTGGAAGCACCTCCTGGGCGGCCACTCCGGACGTGCCGATGGCTCTCCACATCAGCGCGGCGGCTCTGTGTGAGCAGAGCTGTGCGTCAGCACCGTGCCCCGTGCGGCTGCGTGGGGCTGGGTGACAGAGCCCCGGTGCCCTGAAGGGCAGAGAGGGAGCGTGGCAGAGGCTCAGGAAACAGAGGGGCCCGAGGCTCCCGCAGCTCTCTGCCTGTCTGGCAGAGCCCACTGGACAGGCTGTACAGGGTGAGGGGCCCTACGGGCCGGTGAGCACTGAGCTCTCGAGGCACTTGTGCTCCGTACCTGTCACACGTTGGGGCACAGCATAGGAGGCTCATCACCACTTGAACAGGGTGTTCCTCTGTCAGGTTCAGAATCTCCATTTGCAGCCTGGCATCCACGGTGACACAGGATGCCAGTCTCCGGAGAATATCCCTGACCATGGCTTGCACCTGGAGGACGCGGCGTGGGGAAGACTTGGAGTGCTGTCCAAGGGAGCAACTTGCCCAGCTTCCCCGAAGAAGTGCTTGCCTTCCCACCCCACTGTAATGGCCTCAAAGGCTGAGGGGGTCCAGCGGATGTAGCTTGAGGAGCCACATGATCCTGGGAGGCCTTCAGCCCTGGCCCCAGTTTGCTTAGCTGTGGAGAGCTTTTTTCAGACATGGCTTATAGAAAAAGGCCATGATCACATACAGCTGGTTAAAAAGTAAAAGGCAGCTGTAACCAGCAAGTTCTCAGGCTTTTCCTTAAAAACAATAAATACCTTGTCCTTGGCTAAGTTATGAGAAAAACATGGTGGAAAACATGGAGTCCTTGAAGGGTGCTCAATAACAAGTCAACAGCAGGATCAGAAAAACAAGTATTAGCCTCAACAAGAAACCACAGGTATTGACAACAAAGGAGGGGTTGGTGTGTAATCTGTAAGCAGTGATGAGCTCGGGTTTTGCAATATGTATGAACTTAATTAACACTACTATAAAAGTGTGTAAGCTGGATCAATAAATCTGAGATCGATGCTCATCAATCGGATGTGTGCTCGTTCTCCCTTCACTTTTGTCACTTACCTGCTGTGGAGAAGCTGCACGCTTCTGGAAAACCTCCAGAGTGGGTGCAGGAGCCACGGTCAGTGTGGGCTTGGCCTGAGTGTCTGGCATGCCCTGAGCCTGGGTGTGGGTGATGGCCATGCCCTCAGTCAGGGCCATGCCAGCCTCCGCCCTGCCCTGGGCCGTGTCCTGCTCAGAGGCTGCTGCGAGCTCCGAGGACGCTGAGATGGCAGCAGCCTCTGCCCGCAGCTGGCCAGGCCTGGAGTCGGGCTGGGCCGTGCCCTTGGTGCCGGTGCCACGGGTCTTTGTGCGGCCCAGGTGCAGAAACCTCCGCAGTGTCTGCAGCAGAAGGAGGGAGGGAGGGGAGGGACGTTCCATGGCCTGCTCCAAGCGCAGGGATCAGCCAAGCAGCGCCAGTAGGCCCGGCCCAGGTGGGGATGGCCGCAGGTACCTGCGCTGTTCTGTGGAAGCGGCCACGGGTGGGCTCCTGCTCTTGAGTTGGGTCCCTGGCTGCATCTGTTAAAGAGCAAGTGCAGCCAGAGGTGAGGGGCTGCGGGAGAGGCTGGAGAACACAGCCCAGCCCTGCGCTCCCCAGGCAGGGACAGCCCCACGGGAGCCCAGGGGATGGAGCACGGCAATTCAGGGGCGCAGCCCCGGTCTCTCTCCCATCCCGTCCATGGGCATGTCCACAGGGATGGGATGGGATGGGATGGGATGGGATGGGATGGGATGGGGTGGGGCAGGGCCAGGCCAGCTGCAGGCACCGGCCCAGCAGCCCAGCTCCACCACTCACCGTCCTGCAGCATCTGCAACTTCTCTGGCTCTGCAGGCTTCTGCACTGGGGCAGCTGCAGGGCCTTTGCTTTTCTTGCCCCGAAGCCCCTTGAACAGACTGAGCAGTCCGCCCGCCATCCTGCTGTCTAACCTTTCAAATGCCTTGGCAAAGGCCTGCGTCAGCAAGGGCTGCAGTCTTGCCTTGAAGGCACCTTCAACAGAGGAGCCTCAGAAAGGCGAGAGCACAGCAAGTCCTGCACTCGAGGGCTCCTGCCACAATGACAGGACACTCCTGGCAAACAATGGAGGTCACCAAGTCCCACGGCCTGGCCACGAGGGCACCAGCTGCAGGGATGGGAGATGCCTCGGAAAAGCTCCGAGTCACCAAATGCCGAGGTCTGGCCGTGAGGCCAGCCACAGGAGGAATGCCTTGGAAAAGCTCCAGGTCAGCAGCCAACGAGCTGACTGTGCAGGGTCGCCTCACAGCACCGCTCTGTCACCTCCTCTCCCATTGCATGCACTGAGCACTGTGGCGTGGCTGTGTGGCTGCCAGCCCCTATGTCAGCGCGTGTCACAAAGGGCTGCCAAGACACGGTGTCCCTTTCGGTTCCACAGGGAACCTGCTGCACCGTGTCACAAAGGGACATGCTGCCACGTGCCCCGGGGCCAACCACTCCCCAGCCAAGGTGCCCCCGCTTGGAAGGAATCCATTGCCCCAAATGTCTAACACAGCCCTGGACACACCAAGAGCTGCCAAGTGCTCGGGGAAGGACTCTCCACGGGGCCCGCACAGCCCAGCTCGCTGCTGGCCCTGAAGCAGAGCAGCTTCCAGCAAGCAAGAGGCAAATGCATCTTGCCAAGAGTTAAAACACAGCAGATAGGGAAGATGGCATGAATATGCATAAAGGCCTTTGAATTCACAGGTCTCTGAGAGGCATTTGGGGCTCTTGGCTGGACAGAGATTATCCCCCTCTGTCCTGTGCTCAAAGGCGGCGGACACACCCTGCCGCTGGTGCTTGCCTTGGTCTCTGCAGGCCCAGGCAGATTGCCAAAGCTGCTCTTCACAGCCTTCTCCCTTGCCATGCCCCTCTGCCAAGTGCAAGGGGCCTCAAGGATGGAAAGGAGCGCAAGGAGCCAAAGGGAGACAGCTGCACCTAGCTCACTAGAGGCTCCTGGGGAAGCACTTTGCTTGAGAAGCAAGCCCCTCTCTTCCAAAGGCATTTCCCCAAATGTGTCTATTTCCCAGGGAACACCAACACACACTTAAGAAACCCTGGCAAGGCTCAATTACTTCTGCACCTTGTAGCACAGGCACTCCAGCTCGAGCTCATCTTCCTTCTCCCGAGCCTGTTTCCTCGTGTCCATTGTGGCACGCAGCCCCAGACCCCCTATAAACAAGAGCTGCCCGCTGCCCCTTCAAGTGCCCGAGCTCCTGCCTGCGCTCACGACAGCAAAACCAGGCTGTTCCCAGGCAAGGAGCAGAGCCCTGTTCCCGCAGGAAGCTCTCGTGACCCCCTTCCCCACAGTGCAAGCGGCACTTCTGCCTGCCTGCCTGCCCAGAACGCTCTTGGCACAGCAGAGCACAAGCTGGCTGGCTCTGGGCTCAGCACAGCCCAAACACAGGCACGGGAAGACACAGCTGCGGCTGTTTTGCAGCCATGCCCCAGAGAGATGGGATTGGGCCCCTGCCTCTGGTCTCACTGCCCTCTTCCTGTCCCTGTGTAGGGATGGAGCATTGCTGTGCTTTCAGGAAGCTCTTTGTGGAAACTTCTGCCATTGCAAGCTCCTTTGCCCTCCGTGGATGCCTGCACTGGAATTCCTCATGGCTGGGTTCAGAGCACACTCAAGCTGGCTCTTCTACAACTCAGAGTCCTTGTCCCCTTCAGCGTGCTCAGCATGCCCTTTAAGTCCACGCCGCTGTGCAACTGGAGCAGCGGGACAGGGAACTTTGCAGCCTGAGCTGCCCTTGTTCCTCTCTGTCCGTGCCCGGAACACAGCAGGCAGGAGAAGGGCAGCAGGGCCCTGCGTGTCTCCGGGCTCAGGTTTTGTGTCACTTCAGCTCCACGGATATGCGGTTCAAGTGAAAAACCCAAACTGTTTATTAAGGGAAAGCGAAGGTAAGGGGTGAGCTGGGAGGCAGAAAAGGGGATGGGCAGGGCCTGAGGTCTGCAGGGAGGGAGGTGCCAACAGGGAGAGAGATGGCAGGAGCTGCTGGGGCTTCACACAGGCTCAGCTCTGAGCAGCCATGCTGTGCCTGGAGCTCCAGCTGCTCCATCCTGTTCTGCAGGTGCTCCCATCTTCAATGGGCACTTGAAATCGCTGATGGACACTGGTACATCTGATCCATCAGACAAAGTCCTGCAGATCTTCCTTCAAAGATCATCTGAAGCAGTTTGCTCAGGCACGATGAACTCTCATCTTCCTTCAGGGCTTGAAGAGCTGGAAGAGAGAGGAACAGAGCCAAGGTCAGAGGCCAGATTGAGGAAATCCAAGGAAAGCCTCCTGCCAGGGCCATCCCAGCCAGCTGCAGAGGCCCGGCTCTCACTGTAGCCAGGGCAGCAGCCGGGCTGGGGGCAGGGAGGGGCGCCGGGCTCAGGGCTCACCCATGAACCTGACAGCTGCCTCTCGCAGGGTCCTCTGTGGGCTCTCAGCCGCTCGGCTCTCGTCCTGCAGCAGCTGCGGGGAGCACCAGCAGGGAAGGCTTGGCATGGGCTCTGCCCCTTGGCCGGGCTCTCCCTGGCCCCAGCACCGGCCGAGCCGGCCCACACAGCCCGGGACAGGGAGCAGCATGGGGGGCACAGGCTGGCGGGCCTGGCTGCGGCGCTGGGCAGTGGCACAGCTGCCGGTCCTCCACATCGTGCACCAGGGGCAGGGCTCGATCTCCCCGGCTGTCCTTACCAGGCTCTCAGCAAACTTAATCCGCCACGCCTTCGTCAGCAGCTCCTCAAGGTCCCTCCTCTTCAGGAAGCGTGCCGCACAAAGCAGGGCTTGGAAAGAGGCCTGGAGAGTGGCAGAGAGCTGCAGGTGGCACCAGAGCCCAGGGCACAGGACCTGTGTCCCTGTGCCATGACCATGGGGAGGCTGGAGCCCGCCAGGTGCCAGGGCAGGAGGTGGCCAAGCCCCCTGCCAGGGATGCGGCACCATCACACAAAACCTCACCTTGGCCACATACAGGTTCTCATTGTGCCAGTGCAAGAATAGAGGGAGCAGGCTCTGGTTCACAAATGTCGTGAGAAGCTCTTCCCCCTCTTCCACTACCAGCTCCATCACCTTGCAAAAGAGCTGAATGGAGAGCAGCTGCACGTGGCTGTTGTCCTGGAAGGAAAGCAAAAGACCTCAGCACCAACTACTCCAGGCCCATTGAGGCAAAGGCCCAGAACTGCACAGAGCACAAAGTTTCCAGGTAGCATCCAGTGCCCTTGGCTGGGGCCACATAGCCTTACGTTCTCAAAGTGTGGCAGGAGGGACTCAGCCAGCTTCAGGGCGGTGACGCTGGGTAGCAGGAGGTCTTTGTCCTGGAGCGTATGTGTGAGCACACAGAGGCTCATCCAGACCACCTCTGCATCTGGGTCAGCCAGCTGCTCCACCAGGTGTGGATAGAGGCAGCATATTCCTCCGGCCTGTGTGCAAGACCAGGCTGTGCTGTGAAGCCGTGAATGGCCGCAGCACCAACAGCTGCTTGGGGCACTGGGGCAGCTGAAGCAGGAGGCAGGAGAGCTGGGAGCAGCTGCCTCTGCTGCCAAAGGCCAGCCAAGCCCAGAGGTCTGCGTTGCCCAGCCCCACACTGCCAGCATGGCTTCAGCCACTGCCCCTTCTCACCAGCGAGGGCTCCTTGCTGAGCACCACAAGGCCTCTGAGCGCCCGGCGCAGCCTGTCCCTGCACTGGCTCAGCAGGTGCCTGGATACCACCAGCAGGGCACTGGGACCCTGTTTGCTCAAGTCCAGACACTCCAGGACCTGAAAGGCACAGGGCAGTGATGGGGGAGCCGGCCGGCAGGAGCCCAGAGCCTCATAGGGCCAGGCCCAGGCAGCAGCAGTGGGTGTGGGCAGCCTCCCAGGCGGCTGCAGCTACGGGAGGCCCAAGAGCTGGGAGGCAGCTCAGCCAGGCAGCGCTGGCCATCAGGCTCACCTCCACAAAGAACGCCAGGGCAGGCAGATGCCAGCGGGGCTGCTTCCCGAGGAGCAGGCTGAGCAGGTGTGAGGCCATGTGGGGACACAAGGGGCTCAAGCCACGGCGCATCTCCCTGGCATGGGAAAAAGGAAACAAGGCCCTGAGCCGGGCGGGCAGACCTCTCCCAGGCGTGGTCTCACAGAGGTCTGATCTTTCTCCAGCACTCTGCAAGGGGACATGGGGCCCTTGGGAGGCGGCTGCTGCTGGGCATCCTCCTCTCCCAGCCTTTCCCAGTCTGCTCGGCCCTCCCTCGCTGACAAGGGCTCTCGCTTACAGCCCCAGGGACTGTGTGGGGCACTCTGGGCAGGGAGCACAAATGCTGACGGTGGCGGCGGGGCGTAGGAGATCTCACCTGGCCAGCAGATCTGCTGCATAGTGCTGGGTGTCGGCACAGAGCAGCTTCTCCCAGACCCGCTTGTTCTCCAGAGCCACCAGCTTCTTGTCAAAGCCCAGGCGGGAGAGCAGAGCCTTCATGGTCTGCACTGCAAACCTGCATGCCGAGCAAAGGCCAGGTCACTCTGGGAGCGCTGGCCCTGGCCACGAGGGCGTGGGAAGGACAGGGCGACTGGCACCTGTGGGGATGGCAGGGAAGGCCGTGTTCTTCCCGGCACGCTCTCCAGAATCTCCCAGTTTCCATGTCCCCTGGCATCTGCTCTGTGGTGGTGAAAATTTGCAAGAGCAGAGCCACAAACAGTTGGGGAGAATGAAGCAGAATGGCACAGTGCCACTCACACATGGGAGCAATCCTCCACAGCACCAGAGTTGCCTGCAAGAGACAAAGCAGCCTGAGGCAGCGCTCAGTGCCAGGGTGTCTATGAGGCAGGGCCCGAGGGGAGACGCAGGGGGAGCACGCGGCCTGCTGCCCCTGAGCCTGCCCCTAGGCCAGCTTTGAGCCCAGGCAGGGAGCTGCAGGCTAGGGAGAGCAGGGAGAGGTGCTGGAGAGGCAACCAGGAGGGCGAGCAAAGACCAGCTGCAGAAACTCACAGCCAGGGCAAAGACAGCCTTGTCTCCGCAGGAGAAGCTGCCATAGGGCGGCTGCTCCTCCATGGCAGAGAGCAGCGCTGGAAGCACCTCCTGGGCGGTCACTCCGGACGTGCCGATGGCTCTCCACATCAGCGCGGCGGCTCTGTGTGAGCAGAGCTGTGCGTCAGCACCGTGCCCCGTGCGGCTGCGTGGGGCTGGGTGACAGAGCCCCGGTGCCCTGAAGGGCAGAGAGGGAGCATGGCAGAGGCTCAGGAAACAGAGGGGCCCGAGGCTCCCGCAGCTCTCTGCCTGTCTGGCAGAGCCCACTGGACAGGCTGTACAGGGTGAGGGGCCCTACGGGCCGGTGAGCACTGAGCTCTCGAGGCACTTGTGCTCCGTACCTGTCACACGTTGGGGCACAGCATAGGAGGCTCATCACCACTTGAACAGGGTGTTCCTCTGTCAGGTTCAGAATCTCCATTTGCAGCCTGGCATCCACGGTGACACAGGACGCCAGTCTCCGGAGAATATCCCTGACCATGGCTTGCACCTGGAGGACGCGGCGTGGGGAAGACTTGGAGTGCTGTCCAAGGGAGCAACTTGCCCAGCTTCCCCGAAGAAGTGCTTGCCTTCCCACCCCACTGTAATGGCCTCAAAGGCTGAGGGGGTCCAGCGGATGTAGCTTGAGGAGCCACATGATCCTGGGAGGCCTTCAGCCCTGGCCCCAGTTTGCTTAGCTGTGGAGAGCTTTTTTCAGACATGGCTTATAGAAAAAGGCCATGATCACATACAGCTGGTTAAAAAGTAAAAGGCAGCTGTAACCAGCAAGTTCTCAGGCTTTTCCTTAAAAACAATAAATACCTTGTCCTTGGCTAAGTTATGAGAAAAACATGGTGGAAAACATGGAGTCCTTGAAGGGTGCTCAATAACAAGTCAACAGCAGGATCAGAAAAACAAGTATTAGCCTCAACAAGAAACCACAGGTATTGACAACAAAGGAGGGGTTGGTGTGTAATCTGTAAGCAGTGATGAGCTCGGGTTTTGCAATATGTATGAACTTAATTAACACTACTATAAAAGTGTGTAAGCTGGATCAATAAATCTGAGATCGATGCTCATCAATCGGATGTGTGCTCGTTCTCCCTTCACTTTTGTCACTTACCTGCTGTGGAGAAGCTGCACGCTTCTGGAAAACCTCCAGAGTGGGTGCAGGAGCCACGGTCAGTGTGGGCTTGGCCTGAGTGTCTGGCATGCCCTGAGCCTGGGTGTGGGTGATGGCCATGCCCTCAGTCAGGGCCATGCCAGCCTCCGCCCTGCCCTGGGCCGTGTCCTGCTCAGAGGCTGCTGCGAGCTCCGAGGACGCTGAGATGGCAGCAGCCTCTGCCCGCAGCTGGCCAGGCCTGGAGTCGGGCTGGGCCGTGCCCTTGGTGCCGGTGCCACGGGTCTTTGTGCGGCCCAGGTGCAGAAACCTCCGCAGTGTCTGCAGCAGAAGGAGGGAGGGAGGGGAGGGACGTTCCATGGCCTGCTCCAAGCGCAGGGATCAGCCAAGCAGCGCCAGTAGGCCCGGCCCAGGTGGGGATGGCCGCAGGTACCTGCGCTGTTCTGTGGAAGCGGCCACGGGTGGGCTCCTGCTCTTGAGTTGGGTCCCTGGCTGCATCTGTTAAAGAGCAAGCGCAGCCAGAGGTGAGGGGCTGCGGGAGAGGCTGGAGAACACAGCCCAGCCCTGCGCTCCCCAGGCAGGGACAGCCCCACGGGAGCCCAGGGGATGGAGCACGGCAATTCAGGGGCGCAGCCCCGGTCTCTCTCCCATCCCGTCCATGGGCATGTCCACAGGGATGGGATGGGATGGGATGGGATGGGATGGGATGGGATGGGATGGGGTGGGGCAGGGCCAGGCCAGCTGCAGGCACCGGCCCAGCAGCCCAGCTCCACCACTCACCGTCCTGCAGCATCTGCAACTTCTCTGGCTCTGCAGGCTTCTGCACTGGGGCAGCTGCAGGGCCTTTGCTTTTCTTGCCCCAAAGCCCCTTGAACAGACTGAGCAGTCCGCCCGCCATCCTGCTGTCTAACCTTTCAAATGCCTTGGCAAAGGCCTGCGTCAGCAAGGGCTGCAGTCTTGCCTTGAAGGCACCTGCAACAGAGGAGCCTCAGAAAGGCGAGAGCACAGCAAGTCCTGCACTCGAGGGCTCCTGCCACAATGATAGGACACTCCTGGCAAACAATGGAGGTCACCAAGTCCCACGGCCTGGCCACGAGGGCACCAGCTGCAGGGATGGGAGATGCCTCGGAAAAGCTCCGAGTCACCAAATGCCGAGGTCTGGCCGTGAGGCCAGCCACAGGAGGAATGCCTTGGAAAAGCTCCAGGTCAGCAGCCAACGAGCTGACTGTGCAGGGTCGCCTCACAGCACCGCTCTGTCACCTCCTGTCCCGTTGCGTGCACTGAGCACTGTGGCGTGGCTGTGTGGCTGCCAGCCCCTATGTCAGCGCGTGTCACAAAGGGCTGCCAAGACACGGTGTCCCTTTCGGTTCCACAGGGAACCTGCTGCACCGTGTCACAAAGGGACATGCTGCCACGTGCCCCGGGGCCAACCACTCCCCAGCCAAGGTGCCCCCGCTTGGAAGGAATCCATTGCCCCAAATGTCTAACACAGCCCTGGACACACCAAGAGCTGCCAAGTGCTCGGGGAAGGACTCTCCACGGGGCCCGCACAGCCCAGCTCGCTGCTGGCCCTGAAGCAGAGCAGCTTCCAGCAAGCAAGAGGCAAATGCATCTTGCCAAGAGTTAAAACACAGCAGATAGGGAAGATGGCATGAATGTGCATAAAGGCCTTTGAATTCACAGGTCTCTGAGAGGCATTTGGGGCTCTTGGCTGGACAGAGATTATCCCCCTCTGTCCTGTGCTCAAAGGCGGCGGACACACCCTGCCGCTGGTGCTTGCCTTGGTCTCTGCAGGCCCAGGCAGATTGCCAAAGCTGCTCTTCACAGCCTTCTCCCTTGCCATGCCCCTCTGCCAAGTGCAAGGGGCCTCAAGGATGGAAAGGAGCGCAAGGAGCCAAAGGGAGACAGCTGCACCTAGCTCACTAGAGGCTCCTGGGGAAGCACTTTGCTTGAGAAGCAAGCCCCTCTCTTCCAAAGGCATTTCCCCAAATGTGTCTATTTCCCAGGGAACACCAACACACACTTAAGAAACCCTGGCAAGGCTCAATTACTTCTGCACCTTGTAGCACAGGCACTCCAGCTCGAGCTCATCTTCCTTCTCCCGAGCCTGTTTCCTCGTGTCCATTGTGGCACGCAGCCCCAGACCCCCTATAAACAAGAGCTGCCCGCTGCCCCTTCAAGTGCCCGAGCTCCTGCCTGCGCTCACGACAGCAAAACCAGGCTGTTCCCAGGCAAGGAGCAGAGCCCTGTTCCCGCAGGAAGCTCTCGTGACCCCCTTCCCCACAGTGCAAGCGGCACTTCTGCCTGCCTGCCTGCCCAGAACGCTCTTGGCACAGCAGAGCACAAGCTGGCTGGCTCTGGGCTCAGCACAGCCCAAACACAGGCACGGGAAGACACAGCTGCGGCTGTTTTGCAGCCATGCCCCAGAGGGATGGGATTGGGCCCCTGCCTCTGGTCTCACTGCCCTCTTCCTGTCCCTGTGTAGGGATGGAGCATTGCTGTGCTTTCAGGAAGCTCTTTGTGGAAACTTCTGCCATTGCAAGCTCCTTTGCCCTCCGTGGATGCCTGCACTGGAATTCCTCATGGCTGGGTTCAGAGCACACTCAAGCTGGCTCTTCTACAACTCAGAGTCCTTGTCCCCTTCAGCGTGCTCAGCATGCCCTTTAAGTCCACGCCGCTGTGCAACTGGAGCAGCGGGACAGGGAACTTTGCAGCCTGAGCTGCCCTTGTTCCTCTCTGTCCGTGCCCGGAACACAGCAGGCAGGAGAAGGGCAGCAGGGCCCTGCGTGTCTCCGGGCTCAGGTTTTGTGTCACTTCAGCTCCACGGATATGCGGTTCAAGTGAAAAACCCAAACTGTTTATTAAGGGAAAGCGAAGGTAAGGGGTGAGCTGGGAGGCAGAAAAGGGGATGGGCAGGGCCTGAGGTCTGCAGGGAGGGAGGTGCCAACAGGGAGAGAGATGGCAGGAGCTGCTGGGGCTTCACACAGGCTCAGCTCTGAGTAGCCAGAGCCGTGCTGGAACTGCAGCTGGTCCCTTCTGCTCTGTCGATTCTCCCATCTTTGATGGGCACTGGAAATCATCGAAGGAGGCCGGTATAGGTACATCTGATGCAGGAGACAAATGAGGTTATGCAGATCTTGCTTCGAATTTCAGCTGAACCCATGTGTTCATGCAGGATGGGCTCTCATCTTCCCTGAGGAGCTGGAAGAGAGAGGAACAGAGCCACGGTCAGAGGCCGGATTGAGGGAATCCAAGGAAAGCCTCCTGCCAGGGCCATCCCAGCCAGCTCTTGCCATGGCCAGGAGGGAGCGGGAGACAAGGGCTTCAGCCAGAGGGTTCTGGCCACAGACCCCCCGTGTCCCCGAAAGTTCTCTGGGCTGTGGCCCCACCACCCCTGGTCCGCACAGGCAGCAGAGCCCTCCGCAGCCCGGGAACGGATTGTAGCTGCGGAGCCGGGATTTGCAGCTGCCCCCACACCCCTGGCAGTGCTCGCTGCCACGTGGCTGCCCTGACTCACCCTCAGTGAGGACCTGGAGCTCCTCCTGCTGCCCCATCACGAGCACTCCGGCCACCCCTGGCAAGACAGAGCATGTGGCGGCACCAGGCGGCACAGCTGCCCGACACGGGCTCTGCCAGCCCTGTGGCCGCACGCTCTCCTGGCGGGCAGGGCTGCTGCCGGGCCCTGCCGCCCGCTGCCGCCCCAGGGAACGGCTGCGGGAGGGCGGCGGCAGCAATGCCCAGGGTGGGCGGGGCCGCAGCGGCTGGGGCGCGGCTCCCGCTTTAGCCGGGGCAGCAGCCGGGCCGGGGGCAGGGAGGGGCGCGGGGCTGCCGGCTCACCCATGAGCCTGACGGCCGCCTCTCGTAGGGGCGTCTGTGGGCTCTGCAGGTGTGGCAGGGCCCAGCGCAGGTGCTCGGCCGCTCGGCTCTCGTCTTGCAGCAGCTGCGGGGAGCGCCGGCAGGGAAGGCTCGGTGCGGGCTCTGCCCCTGGGCAGAGTACTATACAGTAAACAGTACTATAATGTTAGAAATGAGAAGCTTGAGTAGGTCATTATTCAAGCAGTAATCAATTTATTAATTATTCTGGTAAAGTATGAGCAATACAGCGCTGAGTACAGTGCGGGAAGTTTTCCCTCAACTGCACACGGATAGTTGAGGCTTACCAGTATTTATAGGGGCATTCCTAAGCTTTCTCAGCAGTTTCTAGTCCAAATTTTTTACTCATCAGTAGTTTCTTTTCCCAATTTTTACATCACAATTCTATACAGTATTGTGATTATTTTTTCTCAGGATGTATCCCAGAAAAGGAATATCCCAGGTGGTGGGGGGTCCAACTTCTGAACGAAGAAAGAAGTCTCCCAGCTGGTGGGGTCCAGATTCCAGACATGGCTTTACCTTTTGATTGCATGGACTATAAATCTCACAACAGCGATATCCAGCTTCCCTTGGTCAAAACCGTTAGTCCTTGCGTTGATATTCATATTCATTCCTCAAGCTGCTTTTCACTGTTTTGTCAAGGCCTGAGATAGGCATATTTCCTTTTTATATATTCTAAAGCTATAGTTTCAGAGATCCTTACTACAAGCAATATTCTGAAATTATACTTCAAAAGGTTATTATTGCAAAACTCTTGAAGGCTTAGCTACAAGCAGAAAGTTCCTGTCAAAAAGCAACATCCTCAAAGCTTTAATTCAAATGCTTCTAAATCAATTTAAGACTTATAAAAGCTAATTAGGAACAAAGGATAGGTTCAAAGGCCTTCTTCCATGCTTTGCTTTCCTCAGTTATATTAGAATTCGTCTTTATAAGTGTCCCATGGTTGGTTTCCACACATATCAAAATCACAAATACACATGTTGCCTGTATGTACCTGACACAAAATACAGCTTTGTATTTGAAAAAAGGAGAGAAAGGAGAGCGATTTAGAAAGATGCATCACCAATTGCCTAAATTGTTTCTCATCTTGCAGATCTGCACTTGCTGAGGAGCCTGATTTTACACCAAGGACCTGGGGAACCATTCCCAGCAATTGGGAAAATCCGAGGTCGTCCACGCGCTCATTGATGAGGTCTCCAAATGTGCCCCGAAATTTGGTCCGGCTCTTAGAGGCCTAAAAGAGCAAGTCCAAGTGACTCAATGATATTTTTCAGCCCAGGATGCCCTGCAGCTGATGGCACACTTCACAATCAGCAGGGGACACAGCTCGGCCAAAGCCCAGACCTCTGCTGGGAGCCTTTCTCCTCAAATACCCTTCAGACAAACCTCCATGCAAGTCAGTTGGGAAAGCTTCTTCAAATGATCCATTTCTGGCACATGACTACACAGGGTTATGGGAAAGATTCTAAAACAGCTGCTCTGGAGTCAAAGAGCCAGCACTAAGAGCCCTTGTCATCTCTTTGTAGCGAAATCCCACTTTGGGGGATTTGAGGGAGTTTGGAACAAGCTAGAGAGCAGACCTCTGAGTGTTTTAGATGATGCCATTGCTTTTTCTTCTCTGCTACAAAGACAGGAAGGGTGAGTTTGGCTCACATCTCCACCGCATGGCTCACAAGGCCGCAAGACTTGTAGTTACAAGAGCTTTGAAGGATTTCTTGGCCAAGAAGACACTGCCAACAAGGATATTTATGTTTTGCAGCCAATCCTTCAATACTTCGTCTTAGGGGCTCATGCTACAGTGTAAGCTTCCTTAGCCAATCATGTTATGACACACAAACCTACAGCACTGCATCCTAAGCTTCTTGTTTACCATTGTAACTACTTTTATTTTTTCTAGATCTTCAGCCCTAAAACTCTAAACTTTCCTCCACTTCAACCTTCCTCCCCGTCTCTCTGCTATAATAAACTAGAAATCCACATTCTCGCTTCTAGCACCTAAGTTTGGAAGCCCTTTCCAAGGTCTCCGATCAAATCCTGTGTTTAATTCTAAGCTTTGCTGACAAGACCAAAGGTCTGAGATTTCCCTGCATTTGGGTTTCCATCAACACTGATGCTGTTAGTTCCAGAGTGCCCAGGATCCCTCTTGCAAGTCAACTCTGGTAGGAACAAGGCGGGCAGCTGCCAGGGGGCTGCTTGTGGCCTCTGCCAGCCCATTGCTCAGGGCTTGCCAGCGCCCCAGCCCCTCAGGGGCTGCCCCAGCCCGGCCAAGCTGTCCGGCAGCAGCGCCGCAGCCCACCAGCAGCTGCAGAGCAGCCCCATCCAGAGGCACCTGGGAGCCCTCAGCAATCCAGCCAGCAGCACACGGGCAGGAGGATACAGAGGGTGGCTCCTTCCTGGCACAGGGCTTGTGGCCATCTCCAGGCACCGCTTTGGCAGGGATCCCTGCAGCCCCGGCCCCTGCCCACCCACTCTGTCACCAGCACAAAGGCTTCAGCAGAGCCACCACAGGACAAGGGGCTTCTGGCCATTTTCCCTTGCCCACTGCATGCCTGGGCAGCTTACTGAGCCAGAATACCCTTCTCCCCCTCTTCCCCTATGCCCTGCAGACCCTGGGTAGCAAAAGAAAGCTCCTGGGAGTCTGTGTATTATAACACACTCTATAATCATATACTAAAGAAAAAAAAAACAAAAAGAAGAAAAGAACAATCTTGAAGAAATGGAAAATTCCAGCTGGCTCAGGTGGCCCCAGCAGACAGAGCCTCTGGCATCAGGTCTCTGCAGAGCGGCAGCAGAGCAGCCAGCCAAGCCCCAACAGACGAGGCCGTATCCTCCATGCCCTGCAGAGCTAATCTTGCAGCCTCTGGAAGAGGGAATATCGCTCACTCTGCAGTGCCTGGAGGACATACAGTGTTTCTACTGCCATGTCCGACACGGCACTGCTGATGTCCGCAGTCAGTGGTTCAAGGGCTGCAAGAGAGAGGGACAGAGCCATGGTCACATCTCGGATCTGCAGGGGGCCAAGGAGTGCCCCCTGCCAGGGCCATCCCAGCCGGCTCTAGCCATGGCCAGGAGGGAGCAGGGACCAAGGGCACCGGCCCGAAGCTGCTGGCCACAAATCCCCAAGGTGGCCCTGAAATCTCTGTATGCTCTGCCCACGCCGCCCCATGTCTGCACAAGGAGCAGAGCCCTCTGCTACCGGGGCAGGGCTTTCAGCTACTCCGGCAGCCCCCGCTGTCAGCCCGCTGCCCTCATTCACTCACCAGTACAGATCAGCTGCAGCTCTTGCTGCTGCCCCCTCAGGTGCCGCCCGGCCACGCCTGTGAACACAGAGCCTGTCACAGCCCCAGCGGCACAGCTCCCTGCCAGCGGTGCTGCCGGCGCTGTGGCCACACGGGCTGCTGGCCCGGCAGGGCTCGGCCCGGGCCCTTGCCGCATGCTGCCGCCCCAGGGCACGGCTGCCAGAGGGCGGCAGCAGCAACGCCCAGGCCAGGCGGGGCTCCACGGCGCCGGGCCGGGCTGGCGCTGCCGGGGCAGCAGGCGGGGCTGGGGCCGAGCTGCGGCGGGCCGGGGAGGAGCCCAGGCTCAGGACTCACCCATGAACCTGACGGCCGCCTCTCGCAGGGACTCCTGTGGGCACTGCAGGTAGTGCAGTGCCCTGCGCACGTGCTCAGCCGCTCGGCTCCTGTCCTCTGCCAGCTGCAGAGAGCGGCAGGAGGGAAGGGTTGGCGCGGGCTCAGCTCCTGGGCTGGGCGCTGCCGGCGCCCATCGCCGGCCTCGCCTGCCCGCCCAGCCCTGAGGCGCAGCCAGCAGCCGCTGGCCAAGGGCTCCCGAGGGGAGGGGCAGAGGGCCGGCTGCTGCCCGGGGAGCCGTGGTGCCGCCACGCAGCCCCGCCGGGCCGGGGCTCCATGGGCACCCGACTCAGGCCCACGGGAGCCTGGAGAAGAGCCCGCGTGGCCTCTGGCTGCAGCAGCGGGCACAGCTGTTAGCCCTGCACACTGAGCACCGCCCTCAGGGACCTTGGCCATGCTGAGGCTGGGGGGTCTCTGCTGTTCTTACCAGGCACTCCCCAAGGCTCTGATCCACGTGTAGCATTTGTTCTATATCCCTCCTCTTCAGGAATCTGGCTGAGGAATGCAGCGTTTCCCGGGAGGCCTGGAGAGGGACAGAGATGCACAGATGGCCCCACAGTCCAGGGCACAGGAGCATCCAGTGGCACAGGCTGGAGGAGGCTGCAGCCCACAAGGTGCCCGGGCAGGAGGCAGCCCAAGCCCCTGCCAGGGGGACAGCAGCTGGCCACAAGTGCTCACCTCAGCAACCATCTGATTCTCATCATGGCAGTGGAAGTAGAGAGGGAGCAGGCTCTGGCGCACGTGGGACTTGAGGGCCTTTCTTCCCTCTTCTGTTAATAAGTCCAGCATCTCTTGAAAGAGAGCCATGGAGCTCAGCTGCACCTGGATGTCATCCTGGATGAAAGGAAAGGGCAAAAGACCTGAGCATCAGCTGCTTCAGGCCCCCCAGGGCACAGGCGTGCATCTGCACAGGGCAACAAGGGTCCGGGCAGCAGCCAGTGGCTGTGGCTGTGGGCACAGAGACTTATGCTGTCAAAGAGTGGCAGGAGCTCCTCAGCCAGCTGCAGGGCGATGGGGGTGGCTATTGGAGCACCATTATCCAGGAGCAAATATCTGAGTAGAAGAATGCTCATCCTGATCATGTCGCTGTCATTTTCCTCCAGGAGCGCCACAAGACTTTCAGTCAGGCTCTGCATTTTTTCAGCCTGTGCAGAAGACGACTTTGTGAAAGGCCGCCCTGCTGCCGCAGGGCCCAGAGGCCAAAGGCTTGTCCCGAAGCTGGGGCAGCGGAAGCGGGAAGCAGGAGAGATGGGAACAGCTGCCCCAGCGGCCGAAGCCCAGGCAAGGCCGAGCGACTGCGTTGCCCAGCCCCACGCTGCCTGCACGGCTTCAGCCACTGCCCCCTTCTCACCATCAAGGGATTCTTGCCCAGCACTACGAGGCCTCGGAGTGCCAAGTAACGCCTGGCCATGTGCTCGCTCTGCAGGTTCTGGGTCAGGATATCCAGAACACAGTCACTGCATTCCCTCAAGTCCAGGCACTCGAGGACCTGAAAGGCACAGGGCAGTGACAGGGGAGCCGGCCGGTAGGAGCCCAGAAGCGCACAGGGCCGGGCCCAGGCAGCAGCACAGGGCACGGGCACTGTCCTGGCAGCTGTGGCTGCCAGAGGCCAGAGGGCTGGGAGGCCGCTCAGCCAGGCAGCGCTGGCCTTGAGGCTCACCTCCACAAGGAATGCCAGGGCAGGGAAATCCCAGTATGGCATCTCTTTGCCGAGCAGGGCGAGCAGGTAGAATGCCACCGCGGAACAAAAGTGGATGGCTAAGCGGCGAATTTCTCTGAAGAGGGGAAAAAGGAAACAAGAGCCTGATGCAGTGGGGCAAACGTCTCCCAGGCGTGACTCACCCAGTTCTCATCTTTCCCCAGCACCCTTCCAGCAAGGGGACATGGGCCGTTTGGGAGTTGGTTGCTGATGGGCACCCTGCTCTGCCAGCCTTTTCCAGCCTGCTTGGCCATCCCTCAGTGCCAAGGCCCTCTGACCCATGGCCACCACGGACACTTTATGGGGCACCTGGGCACAGAGCAGCAATGTCAGAGGCAGTGGGGAGAAGGGAGTCTCACCTGGCAAGCAGAGCCACGGCAAAGTGGTGAGTGTCAAGAGAGAGCAGCATGTCCCAGGCACACCTGCGCTCCATTGCCATCACCACATCCTCGCAGCGGAGAAGGCAGAGCAGGGACTTCAGGGTGCGCACAGCAAACCTGTGTGCACAGCAAAGCCCAGGTCACACTGGCAGCACTGGCTCCTTGGCAGGCCACGTGGCAGGGACAGGAGGAGTAGGATGGAGCACCTGTTGGGGCTGGTGGCAAGGCCGTGCTCTTCCTGGCATCCCTTCCAGAAGGTGTCGACCTCCTCTGGCATATCCAGAGTGCTGAAGAACACTTGGAATAGCAGATGCACAAATAGGCGGGGGAAATACACCTTCAAGATCCGTGGGAGACAGGGCACCTGGAGGATCTTCCACGTCACCACAGTTGCCTGCAAAGGACAAAGCCCCCCGAGACAGCGCTCAGTGCCGAGGTGTGTGTGTGGCAGGGCCCGAGCGTGGCAGGGAGAGGCCAGGAGAGACCATGGCAGGGGGAGCACGGGGCCTGGTGGGCCTGAAGCTGCCCCTGGGCCAGGTTTCAGGCCAGTGCCTGAGGCAGGGAGATGCAGTGGGGGAAGGAGGATGGAGAGCTGCTGGAGAGGCAGCCTTGGGGCCTGCAAAGGCCGGTTGCAGAAACTCACAGCCAGGGCAAAGACAGCCGTTTCGTCCCCATTGGAGGTGCAGGTGCTGTACTCTGGCCAGCTGCCCAGCACATCCAGGAGGATCAGCTGCGCCAGCTCTGCAGTCCTGGCTGAGCCCATGATGGTCTTCCACATGGCCATGGCAGCTCTGTGGGGTTAGAGCTGTGTCTCAGGAGGGTCTCAGAGAAAGCACCGGGGGCAGCTTAGCCGGCTTCCATTTCTGCCTCTGCCCAGTGCCCCCCTGCCAGCAGCAGCCAGACAGCCCAGCCCTGTGGGGACAGAGCCCTGAGAGGCGGCAAGGGAGCACGGCAGCAGGCTCAGGGGCTGGCCTGGCAGGGCTGGGAAAGGGAGCATCCAGAGGGCCCTGGAACTCTCTGTTGCTCCAACACCTGGGGCAGGCTCTGCAGGGTGATGGGCTGGGGAGGCCTGAGCCCTGTGGGCAGGTGGGCCCCATACCTGTCACAGGACGGGGCCACACGCAGGAGCGTCATGACTGCATCATTTGGCTGTGCTTCGGTGAGATCCAGCAGGGTCTTGTGCAGCCTGTGCTCAGCAGAATCATTGGCCATGAGCCACTGGTGGATGTAGCTCACCATGGCAGGCACCTGGAGAAGGCACGGGGAGACTTGGAAAGCTGCCAGAGGGAGCAATGTTCCCAGCTTCCCCAGAGGAGTGCTTCCCTTCCCACCCCACTGCCATGTGGCCTGAAAGGCTCACAGCAAGCAGCATGCGTGGATTGGGAGGCCAAGCAATTACTGGGAGGATCTAAGCCTGGCCCAGGCTGCTTACTTGCTTTGGAGTGTAAAAATCTTCCTCTACAAGCATACGCAGAAGGCCAGCACTGGTCTTGCTGAGGAAGATGGGCGAGTATGGTCTGAGGCCTATGCCCGTGGCGATGGTCTCTTCCTCCTCAATTCTCTTGAGGAAGTTGCAAACAAACTGTAGGAGAAGGGCAAGAAGCCGAGGATGTTGCATGAAGTGCTGCACACACGGTGCTGGGCTGAGCAGGGACAGCAGGCCCAGCCCAGGTGGGGGTGGCTGCAGGTACCTGCGCTGTTCTGCGGAAGCGGCCACGGCTGGACTCCTGCTCCTGTGTGCGCTCCAGCTTGCTTTCCCACTCATTTTGCTGTGCTTCCCCTCAGCTAGTTTTGTGGCTATTTATGCAAAAGCAAATTTCTCCGTCCCTGAGCTGGAGAATCTCCTTCGGACACATCCCAGGTTGCAGCCCTGAGTCATGGCCTGTGCATCTCTGGGGCAGCAGAGCTCACTGCTGTGACTTTGCAGAATCTGTTGGTTATTCCCACCCCTGATTTTCACCCCCCAACCCCTGAAGGACCAGATCTTGCCCACCAGCCTTCTCCTTTGCTGAGGAGAACCACAGAGCTGAGACAGGAGGGATGGAGGGCAGAATCCTCCAGCAGCAGATGTAGGAGGGAAAGTTGTCCCATCTCCGTGGTGAGGACTTCTTGTGAGGAGGCTGAAGGAGAGAGAGAAGGGGACAAAGGGAACCTGTTGGAGCAAGTCCAGAGGAGGCCACAAAAATCACAAAAAGGGCTAAAAAATCACAAAAGGAGCATCTCAGCTACAGAGACAGGCTGACAGAGCAGGGGTTGTTCAGCCTGGAGAAGGCTCTGGGAGACCTCAGAGCCCCTTCCAGTGCCTAAAGGGGCTCCAAAGGGCTGGAGAGGGGCTTTGGACAAGGATCTGGAGTGACAGGCACAAAGGGCAATGGCTTCAACCCGCCAGAGGTCAGGTTAGATTGGATATTGGGAAGAAATTCTTCCCTGTGAGGGTGGTGAGGCCCTGGCACATGCTGCTCAGAGAAGCTGTGGCTGCTCCATCCCTGGAAATGCTCAAGGCCAGACTGAAAAAACCTGGTCTAGTGGAAGGTGTTCCTGCCCATGGCAGGGGGTTGGAATGAAACATCCTTTAGGATTCTGTCCCAGCCAAACCAATCTATGATTCTGTGGTTCTAGGAAATGGAAGGTGGGAAGAGCACCCCTGAAGCCAAAAGACCTGGCACTGCTGAGGAACAGAGATGGACTAAAGAAAGTAGAGCATGTGCGGTGTGATGCTGATGGATGTTTGGCACAGGGTTTTTTTAGATCCCTTGTTGTCATGTCTGAGCTCCTGCCTGCCTATTTTGAGTGGCCCACAGTGGCTGCATGTACTTGCCCTGTTGCCTGTTTAGACTGGGGATTTGTGACACCCTTGCTCAAAATGTGGCAGCAGAAGTACCAAGGTCACAGCTCCTTTTGAAAGGGGGAGTTTTAGGATTTTCTCCAAGAAAAGGGATTGCTATTAGATTGGGTGCTGTTAAATCAAAGAGGCCCATGGCTCACAAACTCCCTTTGTTCCTGCTTTCAGCACTCTGAAGCCTGGATAGATTGCATGACAGAGTGAAATAATCCATAAATAGAGCAACATGGTTTTGTATCTTGGCAAGGATGATGCTGCTGAACCATGCAAACTGACTTTGCTCTCTCTCCCTCAGTGCAGAGATCCTGTCTGGCTGCAGGGAAGGAGTGATGCCAGCTCTCCACAGTGCTGGGGGACACAGACAGCCCCTTCTCCCATCTCAAGTTGTGTGCTTCAGCAACCCCTGAACTGCCCTTGGGTTAGAAAGTGCACAATAATATCCTTCCCCAGCTGGAATCACCCTCACCTCACAGTACAACACCTCCCATGCTTGGATTCACAGAATCTCACAGTCCTTGAATGGTTTAGGTTGGAAGAAACATCAAGGTCATCCAATTCCAAGCCCTTGGCATAAGCAGGATTCTTGGAAATTTGCTCTTCCTGTGGCTGAACTGCTGCAAGGGCCTTTGAGAGGAAATCATATCCTGTTCAACCAGCCCACTCTTGCAGCAAAAGGGGTTTGTCCTGCAGTCTGTGTTATTTCTGAGGGAGGATGTAGCTCCAGTGCTGATGGAGGCTCCTGCTGCCAGCAGTGGTCAGGGAGAGCATGGCTGCTTCCCTCCCCTCTGGGCCTGAAGCCAGGCAGGAAGGGCTGGAGCCTGCAGCAGCACCAGCACTGCCAAACAGCACATTTTCAGTGTAGTGAAATGAAGAATGATCCTTCAAGAAACCAAGCAGGAAACTTGATTTTTCCAAGGAAACCATTGAAAGAATCAGCATCATCCTGTAGGCTGCTTTTGGCTGCATTAGATCACCATTTTCCTGGCCACAGAGAGGGGCCCAGGCAGAGCCTGAGCTGTCTCTGTCCATTCAATAAACATCAGTTTCTCTGTGTGTTTCCAGCTGGGCATGTGCAGTGAATGCTCCAAGAATAGCTCATGTCATGCTGATTTCATTCAGTGATGAGGAATAAAAACAGAAGCTCTGTAGTCAACATGAAATTAAGATTAATGGCTTTTCAGGTTGATTTCCTCTGTGTGAAACAAACCCCATATTGCGATTCGGCTATTTAATGTTTGCTCAATGTTAGTCATTAATAGCAACTTCTCCACATGCACAGGTCATTTGCTCACATATTTTGGAGTTTCTCTGATCTCAGCCTTGCACTGCTCTTGCTTTGTTTAGCCACAGGGGAAATCGTAGGATCACAGGATGGATTGTGCTGGAAGGGACCTTAAATGTCATCTATCCAACCTTCATGGCATTAAAATTTCTGGAGATAATCACCTGCCACCAGGGACCCAGCACAAAGGGGCAGAGAATGAGCCCAGCCCCTGCTGCTGGTGTTTGTCCTTGTCCCTGCATCCCAGAGGTGACTGGGAGGTGGCAATGGAAAGCCACCCAGGGCTCTCCCTGTACTTTGCTTTGGCATCTGCACCGAGGTTTAATTTGCATGTGCTAGGCTGGAAAACTGCTTCATCATCTGGTGAGTGTCAGCGATGCCACTGAGCCCTTCTGCCTGGGGATATCCCCCAGGAATTGTGGAGGATGAGCTGGAGACCAGGCTGGATGGGGCTCTGAGTACCCTGGTTAGTGGAAGGTGTCCCTGCCCATGGCAGGGGGTTGAAACTGGATGATCTTTAAGGTCCTTTCCAACCCAAACCATTCTGTGATTCTCTGAGTCTGTGAATTGTGATTCTGTACTTCTGTGATTCAGTGATTCTATGATTCTGTGATTCCATGAGTCTGTGACTCTGTGAGTCTGTGAATCTATGATTCTGTGAGTCTGTGAGTCTATGATTCCATGATTCTGTGAGTCTGTGGTGCTGTGATTCCATGATTTTGTGAGTCTCTGATTCCATGATTCTGTGAGCTATTGGTTCTGACCTGCCCCATCCATCATGAAATGGTGTCCATCAGCCTCACACCCCAGCTCCTGGTCAGCGTGGATGAAGGAGCTCAGCTGGGTGTGGCCATGGCATGAAGGATCCTGCTGAACCCATCACATGGATAAAGGAAATTTAATTACATCTGTAGGATTTCCATCAATGCTGAGCAGCAGCAGGCTGGGTCTCAGGGGAGATTTTTCATTGTGTTGAAATCTGACTTTGTTAATTACCAGTCTCTGATCTCATTTGAGGGTTAAGGTTATGAAACAGAATCCTTATTTCTCTGATTTCCTTTTCCAGCTGGTTTATTGAGTCTTGTCCAGGGGGTGGTTTGGACCTTAGAAATTCCCAAGTTTTCTCACACTTCTGGCATGAGCTGTGCAGAAGCATTGGAGCAAGGGGAGGTGATGGAGATATGCAGAAGTCCTGGTGAAAGACACAGCAAGAAATCATCTCAGGAAAACTGAAAATGAGGACAAAGGTCTTGCTGCCAAATTATAGCTTCTTTTACCCTCAAAGGGAACTCCCCCTTCCCACATGGGAAGCACCCACCCCAGGCAGCCAGGGAACATTGTGGTGGGGGCCTTTAGCAGTGACACCAGCCTTTGGTGCACCCCAGGCTGTTGACTTCCTCTTGGGGAAAGCTTCCCATCCTCTGTTTACTCAGGAAGCACCAAATTTGACGGCTGTAGGCAGTCAATAGAGCGCCTGGTTTTTATCCACACATCAAATTTACTTTCTTTTTTAAAGAGAAAATAGCCACTGAACAGCCCTTGAAGCTTGGGGCTAGTGTCTAATTCCACTTGAAGAGCTTTGTTAGAAAATCGCAGTATTTTTCTGAGAGAAAATAGAACAAACAAGGCTTGTAATTAAAAGCCATTCAGGCAGCTTTGATCCTTCTCTCTGCATCTTCACTTACCAAACACAAATGCCAACAAGGACTCATGGCAATATTTACAGTCACTATTTTTGGCCTTTGCCTTTAAATTAACTCCTCTTCCTCGCTTCCAGTCAAAAGAAGGGGGAGGGAGGGAAATGGGGCTTTTCAACAGGTGTTTCTTTAGAAAGAATTTTTTGGAGGATTCCTGATATCATAGAATAATTAAGTTTAGAGAAGCTCAACGAGTCCAACTATCACACACTAGCCACACCACCACATTCACCACTACACTAAATGAAATGTCACACACAGAGGTTTTTTGAACACTTCCAGGGATGGTGACCCCACCACTGCCCTGGGAAGCCTTTTCTAGGGCTTGACCACCATTTTGGTGAAAAAAATATTTCTGATAATCTAATCAAACCTCTAAATATCTAAAAAAATCTAAAAAAAAAAAATCTAAACATATTTCTAATATCTAATCAAACCTCCCCTGGCACAACTTGAGGCCATTTCCTCTCATCCTGTCACTCCACAATGACAAACCTGGAGCTCCTCTGGAGACCTCAGAGCTGCCATAGATCAAATTTATCATCCCAAAACTGCCTCCAGGCACAGCCTCAGCTGCAGTGGTGGTGTGGATGGGACAAGATCCACACGCTCTGCCCTAGGCATGGACAGGGAGCTGCCAGGGCCATGTCCCACAGCCCACAGGGGATCCTCAGGTGAGCTCCTGACTCACTGGGAGAGGAATCCAGCCTGGAAAGTCCCAGCAGCAGGTGGGGATGTCAAACCTTGATGTGCTGAGACCCTCTGAAGGCACCAAACTGGGCTGGTTTCTCCCAGAATTGGCAGTACAGCCAGTGGGTTGTCATTTCATTGGGTTTATGGTGGGACCAACAGCGGCTCATCAGCATCCAGGGGCTCCCAGCAGTCCCAAGGAAACAAGGTGAGTGCTACAGGTGTCAGGTTGTACAGGGAAGGGACAAATTCTCTTCCTTGGCTTGATTTGAACACTGTCTTCTGGATGTCCTTCTGCTTCTCATCTTTCACAGTCCAAGGTTTTGCTTATCCATGTTTAATTTTTATTTCCATATTTTCCTCACATCAAGATGCTTCTGAGAGCCACGCCTTCAACTCTCAGTGGGGTATTGTTTCTTTTCTCACCCAAAAATCGTGACCAGCCTTGGGGAGGCAGTGTGAGACTGTGTAAGACCCAGGGGACTGGAGCTTCCCGGGAGAACAAGCTGCAGCACGGCTCGGATGAGGACAATTGATCCAAACAGACAATATTGCTGCGGCATGAAGATTTAAAAAGCAACAACAGCTTCTGATCCCCCACCCTAGCTGAGATGCCTGCATGGAAAGCCTGTGGTGGGAATATGAGCCCTAATTCCTACAAGTGGGAATATGAGCCCTAATTCCTAAAAATGGGAATATAAGCCCTAATTCCCGGTGGCTGCCCCGCACCTTTGCACCCATTGATGCAGCACACACTGTTCCAGAAGGAAATCCACCCAGCTTTGAGGCTGAGCTGACTCTGTGCATGGCTGGGAAGGGGTTAGGAGGAGGAGGAAAGCCTGGGTTCCTAATTCAGCCTCCCTGCAGACCCCAGACAGGGTGCTTGCTTTAGGAAGGGATTTATGCAGTGAATCGCTAATGGGGTTTGTTTTCCTGCTTCCAGTGTTCAGGATGCAGCCGATGTGGGCTGGTGTGACAAGCCAGCCCCAGCAGTGGGAGGAAATTCAAAGGAACGAGCTGGCGTGTGGGGTTTCCCTGGGCAAATCTTGTGCTGGGAGTGGGCAAGCATCTCCCTGGAGGTGTTTTCTGCTCTCCCAGAAGGAGCCGAAGCAGCCTGGCTTCTGATGCTGTGCTCCGAGGGTCTGCCCAGGCGCAGGAAGCCCGAATGTGCTGTTTCCCCGCAGGAGCAGAGTGCCAGGCTGTATGTGAGGCTGAAGATGCTGCGATGGGGGGGATGCAGCGATGCTGAGCTGAAAGCAGCGAGTGCCGCTTAGTGCCGCCGGGCTGAACCGCACCGGGGCTCCGCGGGAGCTGCAGCCTCCCCTGGGCTCGGGAGGGCACCTGGACAGCCCAAATCCTTCTCCCCCGGGAGCCTGGCACCCGCACGAGCGGCCAAGGCTCCTGTCGGGTGTTTGGCATGGAGAAAATCGCGGATGCAGCAGGATGCTGCCATAGGGAGATGCTGAGATGAGGCTGCCCGTGCTCAGAAAGGGAAGGGGCAGGGGATGCAAGAAACGTCTGGAAATGCCCATGGAGGGTTCAGAGAGGAGGGAACCAGACTCTCCTCAGTGATATCCAGTGACAGGAGACACGAACTGAAACATGGAAAGTTCCATTAAATCACAGGAAGGAAATTCACTGTTCAGGTGGTGAAGTACAGGAACAGGTTGTCCACTGTAGCATCTCCATCCTCAGAGACATTCAAACCCGAGTGGACACAGTGCTGAGAAATTTAACCCTGCTTGAGCCATGCTGTGACTGTGACTATCATATCATTTTTTCCATTTAATGGAAAAAACTCCAGCTATATCATTGTCATGTCTGAAGTGGTTAACTCACACTGAAAAGCTCCTTTCCATGCAAAAAAATACAGTAGTTTTTCTACTTAATAAAATATATTGCCTTTCCTAGAGCCCCAGTGCCAGTGAACAGCGATGTTTCAGCTGATTGGGCAGCTTGTGTGAGAGGTGACATAATTTGAGTCAGTTTTCTCACACAGAGAGGTTTTTCCACCCGGGAAACCCATTGCCAGCAGGTGGCAACCACGCCAAAGCAAAATTCCTGGAGAAGGTTTGCCTGGAAGAATGTGTTCTCCTTCATTGTTCTACCACAGCTAGCACCTTTAATATGGAGAAGGCAACAGAGTGATCTTGTGTACACACATCTGTTTTTAGTTTTCCATCAATTAAATTGGAATCCCGAGGTATCGAGGGTTGTCAGTTTGGGTGTTGGGGTGCTCAGGGCACTGAATTTCCCCAAGCAGTCTCACCTGGGGTCTCCACCCACACCCACCCATGGCTCTGGGAGCCCATTTAAGCTGAGAACTGCAGCCTCCTTTCCTTTTATGTTCCCTGTACTGCCTTTTCCTGGGGGAATTTGGACAGGTAAGAGCCAAGCTTGGTGCCTGGGGTCGGAGGAAAGCTTAAAAGAAATATTTTAGCTATGACAGCCTTCCTAACAGCAGTAAGATACAAACTTCACTACTAGCAGGGCTAAAGGGTGTGAGAATGAGTTTTCCAAGCTTTCTATATGGAGTTTCTGATCTCCAGACTCTTCCAGTCAAGTTCTTTTGTTCCAATACTTTTGTTCAAGTATTTTGACTATTTATCTGTGAAAGAAGAAACTTTATATCTGCAGTGCTCACTACAGTCATACTTATGGCTTACAAACCACCTTAATTTTGTTACAAACCTGCTGTGTTTATTTTATAATAGGCAAAATGCAATATATATAGCAAAGATATGGCACAAGTAGCATAAATTTTCTCTTGTGAAAGAAGGACCAGTCTCTTTATTCCCCCATGAGGTTTATTTCATTACTCACTCTTAAATAAATATGTATTTGACACTTTACAGGAACAACTAGTTCAAAATTATTTCTAACACAAGTTCTCGCAGTTGTTATAGTATTTGTATGGTGTGCTGTTTGGCACCATTTTTGAGACTCAAATCTTCCTTTTGGTCTAAATTTAACAAGTCAGAAAAGAGGAAATTTGTGGTGGGGTGGAAGATGGACAATCCTTCAAAATCAAAAGAAAGCCAAAACACACAGGAACATACACGAACATTGAAAATAGTTTCTTTTCTCTTCTAAATACTCATCCTCTCTTTTACAGATGTTTCATTGAAAGTGCTCATTAGCTCTGCTCCATTAAACAATCCTCCCTAATAACTCAGTGATAAAGAACTGAGCTTTGCACTCCTCTGGAAATTGGTCTCCAGCCTGTCCGTGCTGTACAGCAGATGGCAATAAAGGACCACTCTGTGGCAGAAGCACACCCCTGAAAAGGAAATGTTCTGTCCTTAGTAATTCAGGGGGTGAAATTAAAATCAGGGTCTAGAAATGCAAGTTGGTGGGAGCAAAGAGGGGAAATACAAGAGTTGCAAGTGGGCAGGACAAACCCTGTTGCTGATGAGGGTTACAAACAGACCACACATTACATATAAACCAAAGAAAGGACGTTGTGCATTCATTGGCCACTCCTCCAGTCTGCAAAGTTTCTCCTGAAAAACCCTGGAAGGGCAGGGACCTGCCAGCCCCAGCCCCCTGTTCAAGAAGTTCTGCATTCCAGCAGCTTCCGGAAACTTTTCCGAAAACTGTCATCCAGGAAAGCGTACAAGAAAGGATTCAAGCATGAATTGGCATAGCTTAGGCTGGTGATGAAGTAGGGTATCCCAATGACCATGGAGGTCTGGGGTAAGTCAGTGGTCAAAGCCACGATGGTAGCCAGGTGGAAAGGGGTCCAACAGAAGAGGAACACAGCCAGGACTATGAAGACCATGATGGTGACTTTCTTCTTGGCTTTGTCCAGGGCTCTGGCATTGGAGTTCAGGTGCATGTTCCTCAGCTTGTAGAGCATCATGGTGCAGAGGATGCAGATGGTGGATACTGGAATGGCAAAGCCAAGGATGAGGGTGTAGATCCTGCTGGCTTTGAACCAAAACCTCTCAGGCTTGGGGAAATTGAGACCACAACTCTTGATCTCCAGGTCGTCAGTGTAGACATTGGCAAAGATGATGAAAGGGAGGACTATGATGCTGACCAGGATCCAGATGCACAGGCTGACAATCCTGGCTGCTCGGTACGTGCGGTGGGGCATCCTCTTGGACCTGACCGTAGCCAGCACCACCAGGTACCTGTCTATGCTCATCACTGTCAGGAAATAAATGCTGGAGAAGATATTGTAGTGATCTATGGACAAGATGACCTTGCAGAGGATTTTTCCAAAGGGCCAGTAGCGGAGGAGGTGCTCTGCAATATTGATGGGCAAGACAAGGGTGAACAAGTCATCAGCGATAGCGAGGTTCAGGATGAACATGTTGGTCACAGTCTTCATCTTGGGGGCCTTGAGGATCACATAGATGACAGCAGTGTTGCCTGTGAGCCCCACCGCACAGATCACAGAGTAGATCACGGGCAGGACAATGTAGAAATCAGCTGCCTGCTCTTGGAGGGTGAAGTTGAACCTCATGCTGTTTTCCAGCTAGCAGCTGTTGCCTGCGTTGCTGCAGGAGCTGTTCAGATCATCCCAAAAGATGTTTCCCATGCCTATTGACCACAGACCACCTCCAGATACCGCTGAAAGCCTCACTAGCCCAGAAGTGAGAGGTTTTTTGCTTGGTTGGGATATTTTCCCCCTCCTGTGAGAAGCAGCTGTTACCTCATTTAGATGCAGCTTATTTTCAAAGGTGAGTTGTGAGGCTTCTTGGACCACCTAACTTACCTCTCCCCCCCGTTGGAGAAGTTAGATTTTGAAGTGGTGATGGGAGAAGAAAATGTTTGGAAGACATAAGGCTCCATGAACCAAGAGAACAAGAGAATAATGTCTTTCTAAAGAAGTCAAGGAACTCTTCTTTCTGAGAGCATTCCGGTGAGCTTTGGCTTTTCTTTGCTGGGGGAGTTGAGCGGCTCTCATTCAGCTGTCTAAAGTGACAGTTCTTTTGGGGCTGGCAGGAACAAGGAGGCAGAAGGGGGAATTTCTTGCCTGGCTGGCTGTTCACAGCCCTTGGAGGACTGGAGGGATGGCTGCAGTTTCTCTGGCACAGCTCTTGCTTTCCGTGCTGGAGCAGAAGTGTTCCAGTGGTAATTAGCGCCTGCCTTTGTGTGGAGTTCAGGCTCTTCATGGACAGCGATTTCACAAACAATGAAGAAGTTTCTGACACTGCTACTCCCCACTCCCAGGGTCCCCTAGCAAAAGAAGGAGGGGGAAAAATAGTTCAGGGAGTATTTCTGAAATTAACATTTAAAGGGGATTTCCCTGCAATCAAAGTACACCTTTAAGCAAGGGTGAGTTATGAACTTACTCACTCTGAAAACCATCCCCAGTACGAACAACTGGCAGCCCCCCAAATTTGGCACAGATAGACAAACCTGTACATCTCAGAAGTTCAGGATTAATCGGGGAAGAGAGAGAAAAGTACCCTGAAAGAGACACAGCAGGAATCATCTCACCTGTAGCAGTCACCACATCCATCACTATTGCCTGACCCATACTTCCAAGAATTCCTCCACAGGGAATGAACAAAAAACCGACCCCTATCCCCCTCCACCATGAAGATCAAAGGTTTGGCAACCGGTCCCAGGCTCTGCAGAGAGAAGTGCCTCACTTCTGCCTTTTGTTGTCGCACAGCAGTAAAGTGAGCTGGACTGCCGGCGCTGGGGATGGGGAGTGAAGTGTCCCTTACCTGGGAAGCGGCTCCTCTGCCTCCTCCAGCACCTGCTGCTCTCACTGGTGAGCCTCTTCCCTCTGATCCGAGCTGGAGGAGGGTCTCTGGGCTGCTGACGTATGGGGATTTGCAATCAGATCAACACGATGCTTCTGTGTGTGCGTGTTGTGTGCCTGACCAATTAGCACTTGCTCGGATCGGGGAAGGGGGGAAAAAAGGGTTTTCTCTCTGCAGGGTTATTGAAAGAGTAAATACGGTGGATGTTTCCTTCAGGAATGAGGGAGATGTGGAGGGACACAGGCAGCACTCAGGACTGGCTGAGTGAGGGATGAAAGGATGGGAAGCAGGGGGTTAAACTGCTTCAATAGGGAACAGTGGCTGGTTTTAACAAAGGGAGCAGGAGGAGGGTGAGCTACATTACAACACGCAAAATAAACAAATAAACAGATGTACCTTGCCAGATCTGTGCTGTTTTTGGCTGCTCTGGGGGAGTTTGGCTGAGTTCCTCCAGCTGGGTCTCTGATCCGGCTTTGGAAATCCAGTGAAATCCTTCAGATGTGCATCAGGAGGTGCAGGAGTCCCGTGAAGCTTCTTGGAAATGCACCCCAGGTTATAGAGCAACAATGTAAGATCACTTTACCAGCATGTTCCTAAAGAAAAAAAAAAAGAAAAAGGAAATCCAGAGTCTTTTGATTCTCTTTTAGTCTTTTAAGTATTGCCTGACCTTTGTTTCGAGACAAAGCAAGGGAAAACAGGAATCCATCACTGCCATGCCTGGCTGAGTGCATTAAACCAGGAGGGCCAGCTCATAGATCTGAGCCAGTAGCCAAGAAGTGTGTCTGACTTTGCTCCTCTTTTTGGATGTTTTATATTCTTCTGGCAAGATTATTGTGCACCAGTAGCTGGGTGGGAGTAAAACATTTCATTGCACTTCTTAAAGACATGGCTATAACCGACTTCAGCAGATGGGATTTTTTTTTTTTTTTTAATGTACAACTCTTCAAGATATTTCCTTGACCAAAATCTAAGCAGACATTGGGCTTAAGGAAAATGAAACAGGAATTATATTGTCCAATTATATTGCATAGGAATGATATGGATGATAGTTCTTCAGATGAAACACCCCTGGAGCTTTCTTCTTGCCTGTTTTGGGAAAGCTGGTGTGGTTTATAAGGAGTTGTAAATGAAGCAAGGCTTTGGTAGGTCTGCAGGGGGAATGCAGTTTCCAGGAATTGCTGTTGTCTTTTTTCAGAGAATAGCATACAGACGGCAGAAAAATTCAGGAGAATGTGATGTTACATTTGCTGATCTGTAACTATTCCCTGGGACAAAAGGGTTTTAAAGTATTTTTCATCCACAATCCTTTGAGGCTTTCTGTTTTTCAGCATAAAGTATATCTCTGGTCTCTGGGATAGTTTAAAAGCTGTTCTTTTTTTCCCAGTCTATATTATCTTGGAATTAGCTGCCATGGCCAGGGGTTGTGTGCCTGGGTGCTGTGTGTTTCAGGAGCTGTGGTGCTGATGATGGTTCCTTGTGCTTTTACCCTTTCCTTGTGCCTTACTCCTCATTATCCATAGTGAACATGCTCTCCGTGCCTTGGTTAGGATGTGCTTGATTAAAATAACCTGTCAGAGATGAGATGGAGACTAATTAAAGCTCATTGCCTGGTGTGGGTACAGGGGCTTTTGCTTATATGCCCCAAACAAATTACTGGCACTTCCTTTCAGAACTACTTGCCTGGTTCTCCAATAAAACTTGTTTGCTTTGGGGAGGACAATTGCCAACAGATCTAAATTCATGTAGGGGATTGCTTTGCAGTAGGAACTGTTCTATCAACAGAGAAAATATTTCTTCTGTGCATCTCTGGGCTCGACCAGGGCCAGGGGCTGTGCACAGGGGAAACAGATCTATTCATATTGGTGTGATGAGGAGTGCTTGGAGAGAATGTTTTACTCTTCTTGTCTTCTCTGGCTGGGCATTCCTTGATTATAAATATTACAGTGGCATAAAGCCCTGGAAATCACTGGTTTGGAAATGCTGCTACAAAGGGTACGAGCTGCCTGGACCTATTTTTGTGCCAACAGCTCCATCATCAGCACAGTGCAGCAGGGACAAAGAGTTTATTCCTGGCAAATCTGTGCCATGGAGATGGACTTTGCCTCTTGAAGCCCATGTTCACACTGTGCTGCTTGGGTCAGCTGTGCAAATAAAGAAAAGGCAGCATTTTAGGGAGGGGAAATCCCTGCCAATGCTAAATCAGTGCTGCTTTATTGCCTTCCTAAAGCTGATGCGCTGCTGGCTCCAGACAAAGGCCATCCATCATTTTGGAATTATGGACAACCTGTTTTGTTGGGCTCCTGCTGCTGTCAAGGAGTCAAGTTCATCTCAAGGACACAGATATACAATCAATAATCTGTTTACCAAAACAAAATGTTCTCGGCTGGCTGTCTTGCAGTCACTGGTTATTAAGGTGATTTATTTGTATGAAGTGTTCAGGCTTTTAAAAGCATTGCAGGTTAATAATAGAATCAGGGAGTAGTTTGGGTTGGAAGGGACCTTTAAAGGTCATCTAGTGCAACCCCCCTGCAATGAGCAAGGACATCATCAACCAGATCAGATTGCTCAGAACTCAACCATCCCACCTGACCTTGAATGCTCCCAGGGATGGGGCATTTACCACCTCTCTGGGTAACCTGTGGTAGTGCCTCACCATCCTCATTGTAAAGAAATTTCTTTCTTATATCTAATTTAAATCCACCCTCCATCTGTTTAAAGCCATTCCCCCTTGTCCTACCACAACAGGACCTGCTGTCCTGAAAAATGTCCAGAACTGATTACATCAAATGGGCTGAAATTGCTTCTGGTAAGGTAAGTGTGCCTGGTCAGGCTATTTGTAGGATAACACTCACCCACAAAGCTGGGATGTCCTTCTGATTCCCCCCAAAACCTTCCCAGCCTTATTGAGCCAGGCTGGCTTAGGCAGGTGATGGTGCTCACCTTGTAGGACAGCTCAGGGAACCAGGCAAGAGCTGCAGGGCAAATGTCGCCATCGGTAAACTGGTGAATTGTGGCAAAGAAAGTGCTTTTGAATGGTGATAATTGTCACAGATCCAGGGGCTGGTGACACATCCTGCCCGCCTGAAAGCTGCAGTGAAGGCAAAGGGGTTCAGGAAGCGATTTAAGGAAAATGGGAGTCCATAAACAGCCTGTTTTTGTCAGGGAAAGCACATATCAATAACTGCCCCGTCTGGCTCTGCAGGGGAGCAATCCACACAAACCGTGCAGCAATTTCCTCAGACCAGCTGTGATGGGGAATAAAAGCTGCAGCCCTGGGAGCTGGTGGGTGGCTGGCTGGAGCTATTTGCTCCCTGCCAGCCAGGAAAGAGGTTGGGAGGCTCCTGCAATGGGTTACCCTCATTCCCAGCACTTCTTGGAGACCCTGGCTCTTTTACCACACCTTCCCCACCAGCCAGCCCCACCAGTCGTGGAGGGGAAGTGGCATTGCAAGAGGCTGCCTGGCTGCCAGCAGGAGCTGTGCTGGCAGGTGTGTTAATTAAGGGAGCTCTGGTAGAGTACTGGTGACAGTGGGAGCAAGGACACGGTGCCAGTCTTGCTGCAGTTAATACCTAACTGTGAGAATCTGAGTGCAGAGGGAATGCTGCTTTCAACACCCTCGTTTCCTCTCCCACTCCCCCCTGGTCCGGGTTCGAGCAGCCTTGCTCCAGAGAGAAATTAAAATCTGCTTCCATTCCAGGATGCTTTTACTCTCCAGCATTTATTCCTACTTTTCTCCAGGGCTGGAAGTGAGGGCGTACTTTGGTTGGTTTGCTGCCCTGAGCCAGCTCAGTGTGCTGAAAGCAGAGCCCTTTGGAAGAGGGAGATTTCTGGAAGTGGACTGTCCCTTTTCCAGTGCTGCTCATCACCTTTGTGGGGTGTGAGGGGCTCAGGGCAGTGGCTGGGGCTTCCCTTGTGTCAGTGCTGCCATGAGGAGAGGGCAAAAACTGTCCCATGGCTCTGACTGTGCCAGAGGTGCTGCTGCCTCATCCTCCTGAACTCTGGAAGCAGGAGAAGCTAATCTGCTGCATCAATCTATGGGTCAGTTAGTCCTCTGGACTTGGAGCTTTTGTGCTTCCCTATCTCAGAGTTCTTCCATTAGCCCATGTGAGTGACAACTTTTGTGTAATTTGTCTGTGGGACCTGTGAGGAAAAAGCCTTGGATGTGATGGGATCTGGTGCTGCAGTACTCTGGGGTACAGCTGATTGCTTCCTTTTGGAGTTCTCTTGGCCATGGATTTATTAACAGGGCTCTGTTTCCTGCTGGTTGCCTTTATCAGATGTGCACAGAGGGTGTGCAAGGGCATTCCTCAGCACAGCTGAAGATTAAAACATAAGGAGGAATCCTAGTTTGAAAGGATGAGAAAACAAAACCAAAATAAAAAGATATTTTTTACCCAAAGTTAGCATGAGTCAGCAGGTAGGAATCAGCTCTTCCCTGGACCCCTGTCCTTCCAGTGCTGCTGGCAGATGAGGGTGTCCTGCAGTGCTGTGATCCATCAGCATTCCTGGCAGGAATATACATTATTTAGTTGCCATTAAGCTGGTTGTAACACAGCTGCTAAGAGCCCTTGGTATCTGCCACGTCCAAGTGAGAGGAGTTGTTATTTTGACTTTTTTAATGCCATCTGAACTTTCACTTGTGAAAAGTCACCCTTCTGTCATTGCTTGACCTGCTTGGAAAAGCTGTGACTCTTTACAAACATCAGCACTGCAACAGGGCTATAATGCATCCTTGGAAAAACAGCCAGGAGCCCTTCAGGGATCTCACCGGGGAGCAGGCTCTGTGCAATATATTCCAATATCTCTAAGCAACAGCTTAATGTGTTGCCTTGTCTGCTTAAGTAGCAGAGCTCCTCTGGCCTAAAAGCCTCATCACCAGAGGGTTATGGAGTGCAAATTGCTGCTGAATGAATTTGCTGCTTTGTTCACTCTGGTTTCCCTTCCCTTTTGTGTGTGCTATGACAGTGAAATGACTCATCTTCACCTTAAGATCATGTTTTGGAGAAATGGTCTAATATTTTGTACAATGCTCAATGTAAAAAACCCCAAACCAACAAAACAGATGAAATCTGTTTCCTGGAACAACGTTTTCCAGTGCAATTACACAGAGCCAACTCCTTTCTCCACACTCTTTTGGGCAACAGACATTGCGGAGTACAAAGTTTACAATACCATCAACTATTGTAAGGAAAAGAGGGAAAAGCAGAAGGAAAAGAAGCAAAAGCAGGTTTGAGCTTAGTGAAACCTGATTCTGGCTTTGGGCTGCAATAATTTATTACAGCTCTGTTTTACAATTAATGCCAGCCTGACCTACTTAAATAGAACATCATAATTCTTGTGGCCATGTATGTGGTCATGAAAATTCAGTGCTAAGAGCGTGAGCCATGTTGGTTATGTCAGTGTGATGGAGAAAAATGTAATTTGGATAACTCAGGTGAATTGAGTAGGAAATGGTGTGCTATAAAATGCATAAAAATAATTAAAATGCAAAAGATAAAAGGAAAAGGGAAGGGATTACTGCAAGATGGGGTTTATGGCTGGTGCTCTCTGCTTATCGGGACCCCATGGTCATGGCCATAGTGGGGATGTTAGGGACTGGATTCAGTGTGGGTCCCAGAAACAGCCAAAACAGCAGTGACAGTCAGGAACACCTGGCTCTCCTTTCTTTAAAATCTGATTTCAGGCCCCAATTTAATTCCCTGGGGATTTAAGCTGTGAGACCTTTGAGTCTGTGTGCTGGGTAAATAAAGCCCCCATCAGAAATCATATTAATGCAAATTATAGGTGACCACACCAAAAAGAAGTTTTGGATGCTTATGGAGGAGAAGCAGAAAAAGCAAAGAAATAAAGATACTTCTGTGTTTTCCACAGGGAATAATTTCTGAAGTGCAGCGCTCCCCAGGCCATGCAGGGCCTCCTGCCAAGGGGAATGATTTCAGACAAGTGCTGACTGTGTGGGAGAGGGTGTTTTGTGTTGGAGGGCTGAGTTATCACTGAAGTTTTTCACTTCTAATACTTGGTAATATCAGTGTCATTTTGTCAGTAAGGAGCACACTCAGTGTCTGAGACATCTCCATCTCCACCTGCTTCACAACTCCACTTGAAGGCAGATGAAAATTATTTCCTTGTAAATGACGTGTTTTCAACAAATTCTGCAAACCCTTGCTGAGGCTCCTTGCCATGAAGTTGATTTTCTATTTATTTTTTCCTATTTTTTTTTTCTAATAAGAAGAATTGCTTTCTTGCAAATGTTAGGTAAATTTTTCCCTTCCTGGGATGTCAGGAGGTGCACATCCTGTACAGAAACACTCCCCAGCTGCATCAATAACCTTTTTGTACTGTTCAGTGAGTCCTAGAAAACTGCAGAGCAGTTTTGTGTCTCTGCAGGTTACTTGGCAATCAATTCTCCATCTCTGATAAATCCTAATTTACAGGGAGGATGTGACGAACTCCCTCCTCTGCAATCAGGAGTTGGCAGTGCCCATTCTTCTGCAAATTTATGGGTTCAGCAGAATAATATCATAGGAACAGAGGTGTTGTGCAGCATTCCTGCTTGATTTGCTCCTCATTTCATGGGGCAGACAGCAGCATTCTACAGCCCTAAAAAGGGCAGGGAATTTTCTGGACTGGGAAGAAAAGCATCCTTGAGAGAGGCAGAATATGATGCTGTTACCCATGGCTGGTGTTCCCCCCTCTGTTATCAAATTTCCCTCCCTTGCTGCCCTGGGGCACCTGAGAATGGGTGATGTAGTGATGTTTTCCATAATGAAATCAGTCAAAGAGTTTGTGGACTTCTTTCCAGCATGAAAACGAACCCTGTTCTGCTGGTTGTATGAGGGAAAAATTATTTCAGGCAGAGAGAGGCAAGAAAAAGGTGAGAGACCAGTGAATTTTTTTCCATGTGGCTGCAGGGAGGGAGAACAATTGTGGTGTGGAGATGCATTGTTAATGTAAAAGCCACAAAAGCAACCCAAACAGGGAGTGAGCATCACTGGAACTGCACCTCTGTCAGTAAGGGATGGATCCCTCCTGCTCTTTCTCCTGTCTGGGGCACCTGTGTGGGGCTGGTTGTCCCTGTCATTTACCTTTTGATTGCACAACCATTTCTTAGAAAACAGCTGGCTCTTCAGACTCTCCTGGGCATTCAAGTGAGTCCAGGAGATGTGGGGGTGAGCTGGTAAGTGGGCTTGGATGATCTTGGCTGTTAGGTGTTGCTACGTTTCCTGATGCTGGTCTCCAAAGCAATCCCTGGCACGCTGCTTTTGTGGAAGGCAGAAGAGCTCATGAGAAAAATGCACTTGAAATTACCTGTTCTGGGGAAATGCAATGAATTTTCTGCTAGGAACTGCTTGTGAACAAAGATGGAGCCTGAATTAGGGATCTGCCCTTGTGGGGGTCCCTTGCACTGACACAAAGCTCTCTGTGCCTCTCAAGAGGGTTGCCACCATGCAGAAACATGTCACTTCGGTGCAGGGAGGGGGATTTGACATCACAAAACATCGAGGGGAAAAACATCGAGGCAAATTCTCCTTTTCTGGTCAGGAAAACCAGAGTGTGTGCCTGCTGTGTTCCACGAGTAGGAAATCAATTGCTGAGGGATTTCTGCTGGGAGATTTGTGCTTTATGAAATTCCTGCCAGGGGCAGAGGACTGGGGAGCTGGAAACGATAGCGCTGTCTTCCTCCCCTCTGCTTCTTTAATTGTTTGTAGTGATTTAATAAGCAGCACTATTCTTCCCTGCAGCAAACACAGACAGGTGGCATTTTATTACCTTTATTAGGGCCCCTGTTTGGAATTTCTTTGCTGTATTTCCTTCTTTGTAGGCTTGGCCCAAAACTTGGAGAGATCAGTGCGAGAACTGGACTTTGTGCTGTCAACATTCTGAGTGTTGAGCCAGCACCAAATCCATGCAATTATATGGGAAGGAAATAATAAGGACAAATGACATGATTTAAACAAAGAAATGCTCCTGGCTTTGGCATTTTATGTACATAAATGCACACCAGAAGAGGAAGAGCAAAGCAGGTACAAGCTCCCAGTACTTGCAGAAGAATGAATGGAAATAACTTCCTGTTTAGGCTGGAAACTAGGAGAAAATTTGTACCCATCAGAGGGATGTTGAAGTGGAGCAGCTGCCTAGTGACAACAGATAGGTGGAGAAGTGAAACCCCAAATTAAAGGCTTTTAATGTGGAGTTTTTTGGATACTGAGGTCTTTACAAACAGATCATGTGAGTCCCATGGGCAATGCAGGTGGATTCCCAGGGGAATTCTCTGTCCGGTACCAGGGATTGGCTGCCCTGGTCCCACAGAGTGATCTGGGTTGTACCTGATGGCCCAGCAGAGCTTGGGGAAATGCCTCAATGTTTGTTGGATTTGAATGGCATTTGGGTCAAATCAAATTTCTCCTCTGAGGAATGGAGTCTTGACCTCTCACAGGTTTCACTTGAACATTTCTTTAATCTGTCCCCCACCCCAAAACCCCCAGCAGATCCCCTGCTCCTGCCACTCTGTGTCTCCCACAGCTGAGATCCTCAGAGCTTTTCCCTTACACTAAAAGAAGTGGAAATCGGCTGGGTTTTGTTACCTCTTGGCAACAAAATTGTCTCCTATTGTGCAGCTCAGGGGGAAAGAAACCTCTTCCTCCCTTCAGTCTGCTGCCACAAAGTGTTTTGTTCCTCTTTGTGAAGAACCAGGAAGAAACACTTCTTTTTAAGATGAGGGAGCCCAATTCAATTCCCTTATCATTCTGAGCAAAATAACCCAGTTATTTATGTTGAAAGTCACTCCAAAATTTTGAAGAGATCTTTTTAGAAAATATTTCTCTTGGTGACTGATTATGAGTGGGTATGGGAAGAAACTCTTTGCATTGAACCACTCAAAGCAGTAATTTCTTCCCAAAGAGTAGATGTAATTATATTTTGTGGGTGAAAAAAAATAAGTAGTAGTGGACCAAAGGAGCTTCAAGCTGATCTCTATTTGCTGCCAATGACTGAATTAAATGCACAGGGTTCCTATCAGCTCTGCCAGACAAAACGTTGTATTTGGGTTATTGGGGGTTTTGTCAGAAATCTTTGTAGCATGAATAGTTCATGGACTTATCTCTGCTGGCTTCAGCCATTCCTGCTGTCCATCATATCTTGCTATTATAAGGCAGCTCTTTTCATTATGTTGTCTTTTAATTCAGATATCTGAGCCTTTTTCTACTTCTAGACCCACTTTTCAGTAGGACAAACATTTTCTTATCTGTGAGTGTATTCAGTGGTGGCCACACAAGTGAAGGTAAGGAGCTGGCAGGTGATAATTTATGAAACTTTCTATAATGGAAAAAACTCAGCATTCAATTTCCATCTCCTTAGAAATCTCTATTTCTTTTCTTGTCTCTTGTGCTCTTTGTGGCTGGTCTGAGTTTAGTGCTTGGAAATGCAATTATATGGATTCCAATTCTTTTGAGAGAGAATAATCTTGTATACAAAGCCAAATAAATTTAACTTTTCAATATTAGAGCAGTTTGACATCCAGGTTGGGGACCTGGCAGTGGTTAGTGCCTGGCCAGCCTCAGAACACAGAGTTTGATTTAGGTGAAACTTCATTCATTGGAGACAAAGTAAAATTGCCTCTTATTTGCTCAGCACTAAAAATCTATCTGAAGCTGATTGCCAAGACTTGCTGCTGAATGATGGGATTAACTCCTGCAATGGCACCATGAAATGAGAGACGGGGAGAGGAATATTAAAAAAAGGCATTTCCAACCATGTGCAGGCCCTCATGTCCTGCTGTTGGCTTGGTCCTGTCAAAGGGGCTGATTTTGATGGTTTTAGAGGCACTAACCTGGGCAGTGAAATGCACCTCAGGCAGAAATTGCTTCTCTGGTGTCTGCAAGTGCCTTTATCTCCCTTTGTACTCCTCAGAACTGAAATCCTGCACAGACTGAGTGAATCTGAGGCTTTGGGAAGGCTCAGTGGTGATAGATTTTGGTGAGACTTGAGTCAGGAGATGGAAGCAGCAGCTGAAGATGCTGTAATCTTCATCCTTGGGCTCTCCTGCAGGCTGATGCGGTGTGAAGGAGGCAGGGATTCCATAAAGCAGCTTCTGTAGCTCCTGAGGGAAAAAAAAAACAAGTGGAAAGTTCTTTAATTTGTTAGAGTTTCAGGCTGTGCTGCACCTCAGGGCCAGGCTCTGCCCCTCTCTGCTCCAGCTGGTGCTTCCCTCTGTGGTTTTTATTTGCAAACCACCTCTCTGACCAGCTTCCACTTTGCTTTAAAAATTCAGCACCACATTTGTGGCTGAATGGGTCCCAGAGCTGGGGAGAAGGGTTTGAGATGCAATTTGCATCACAGAGTTGTTACAGCAGGGAAATTGTCCCATCCCTCCTGTGCCTGGAGCTGCTAATCTTGTTCTGAACATTGAAAAACTCTTCAGCTTCTCTCATTATACCTAAATTTGATTACTGCTTTGATTTCACACCTCTTTCACGCAGGCTTTTCCTCTCTCCTTGGCTGGAATTCTCTGAAAAGATAAATTTTATCAAGCCTTGGGACAGTTCCCATCATCTATCTCTGCTCCAAATGCTGCTTTTAATTATCTTGGCAACCTGAGCAAGAGGGAAACTGGGAGGAGTTTAGTGAGAAGAAAAGGAAGGCACAGAGGCCGAAGTGTAAATGCAGAGTATGGGTCACCAGAGTCTGCAGTATTGAGGGGGTCTGGGCCGTGCAAACTGATGTTTTTCTCTGTGAATGGCTGATTCCTTCTGTATCTCCTCCGGAAATTCCTGTGCACGAGGGCTGGTGCTGGAACTGCAGCCACACAAACTCCCCATGGAGCTGTGTGGGACACAGTGGGAATCATTTATTTGCTGCTTTTGATGAAAAGTTGTGACATGAACCTCAGTGTCAGGGAGGTGACACGTTAATGCTGCTGCTGTCAGACAGTGCCCACACACTCTGTCTGGAGACAGCTTAGGAGAAGATGAAGAAAAACCAGGATTAAATCCCATGTGCCACTGAACTCTATCAGAGATAAACTGCTTGGAGTGAAGTCTGTGAAGTGACTGGGGAGAGCTGGATGAAAGGGACAGCTCTGAGAAGTGTGTGGTACGTCAGTGATGTCCTAACACTCATCTTTGCACAGAGATGAAAAAGTATCAGTTTGCATGGCCTGAGTGTCTGGGTGTGGAAACTGTGTGTTGCACCAGCTGTGCTGAGCTCATCTGGCTCTGAAATATCATCTCTGCACCTTAGCCAGGAACAGCATCACAGTTCTGAACAGATTAATAAAAATCAGTCACAACCCAGAAGCAATACACATCTGTGGCAGGTGAGGAGAGCAAAAGCTTTCATTATTGTTCAATAAAAAAATCGTCTCTCTTGACATTAAAATGCTTTAGTTTCAGCTCTGCCCCAGACTATCAATGTCAAGTGTTTCTCTGGGTGTTGAGGGTAGGTTCTCCCCCATAGCTCTCTGCAAGTTGGTGCTAATTAATAATGTTCTGTCAGGTTCAGATGTTTTGGTGCCTGACCAGGGAGTGCAGAACAGGGATTACAAGTGCTGACATTTACTGTACTAGAAAGTCCAAGGGAAAAATTTGTGCCAATTAACACCTTTAACTAGGAGGATCAATTCCTGTTGTGCTTGTACCAGAGTCTGAGCACAGACAGGGTTTCCAAGGGAAATCTTGGTCCATGTAGGGCTGGGGCTCCCTCCAGGCTGGTCCAGCCCCTCAGGGTGCTCAGGAACAGGGGTTCCCCACAGCCCAGTGCACCCTCCTTAGCCCTGGGGCTCCCAAGGGCAGAGCCATGGCTGAGGCTCTGCAGGAGCAGGCAGGCTCAGCCCTGCTCCAACATGGGATCCCATGGGACAGGGCACGCTGGGATTTGCCCCTGCAGCTACCAGGTGTGTCCAGAGAAACTGCAGGGAGCGGGTGACCTCTGTCAGTGGGACCCCTCTGTGCACAGGTGCCCCCACTCCTGGGGTGGCTGTGCCAGCTCCCCCGGGGACCTCCAGCCCTGAGAACCTGGAGCAAGTGGAAACCACAACTTGGCAAATGCTGCCTGTGCCCAATGCAAATGGTAAGAGAACGGGGGTGTGAAAAAAAAATTGTTTATTACAGAATTGTTTATCAACAACAATACAGAACAATTTTAGAATGTAAGAACATTTGCAACAACAACAACAATCCATAGAACATATATACATAAGAACCTATCTAACTAAACTATATTAAATCTATTTGTAGAAGACAAAAAATTCTTAAAGTCTTAAGTCCTAAATCCTATTCTAAATACAAAAAACTGTAGAACAATGTAGAACTGTAGAACTATGTACAAAAGGGTGCCATCACTGTCTGGAATGTTCATCGGGGTAGAAGAAAAGCAGGTGTCATGGTTACTGCAGTCAGGCACAGACGGCTCTTCCATGTGTCCCCAGGTTGGCACATGTGGGCAAAGCAGGACTCTGCTACCAGAGCTGAGCTTGGCTGGGTCTGGAATGGAGCTTGAGTGGCCCAAAGAGAGGACAGGGCAGGCAGTGTGTGGCCACCAGACTCCAGTTTGCGAGGTACCACGTCCCTGAGCAGGGACCAGCCTAGCTCCAGTCTGGCAGCAGGGGACCCACTCTGCCTGTGGGGATCACGTGCCTGTCCTGCTGCTGGCATTGTTCTTCACCCCAAAATCATGTCCTCTTCCTCATCTTTTACATCAACATCCATGTCCTCAATGTGTTCTTCCACCTCCACTTCCATGTCCTCCTCTTCCTCATAAACATCCACCTCCATCTCTTCATCCACATCCACCTCCATCTCTTCATCCATATCCGTATCCACCTCCATCTCTTCTCCAGTCTCTTCCTCCATTTCCACATCCTCTACTGTAGGACTCGGGACATCCACCTCCATCTCCTCCACTCTGTCCATGGCAGCCTGCAGAGGTGGAAAAACCTCAGAGTGGGGTCCCTGTCCCACACCATCCCCACAGAGCTGCAGCCCACTCGGGCAGCTGGAGGTGTCCACCTCCATGGAATGGCACCATACCTCCCTCAGCTGACAAATTAGACAAAGGATAAATGTGAGCATCTTGAAGTGAGGGGTGACAAAATGCAGGCACCAGGGAGCTCTCAGCACTGATGGGAGTAGCAGAGGGCAGGTGGCAAGAAGGGCGGCAAGAACAATCACGAGGGTGAGCAGGCGCAGACTGAATGGTGGGCTGACACAAGGGCCAGTGGTTGAGTTGTGCTCTTTGCTGGGGGGTGGCAGTTCCAGTTGGAACGTGGGATGTGACATCACACAGATTCCAAGATTCCAGGGTCAACAGAAGTGGTCACTGGGGATCCCTGAGTGGTTGGGCTTGAAACGGACCCTGAAGATCATCTTGTTCCAAGCTGAGCAATCTCCCCCCAGACCTTGGGGGAGCCCTGTTCCCAAGGATGGGGCATGCACAGCCTCTGTGCCCAACCTGGGCAGTGCCTCAGCACCCTCAGTGTAAAACAGCAGCTTCCTTAGATCTACCTTCAATCAGCCTCCTGCAGTTGAAAGCCATCCCCCTTGCCCTGTCACCACAGGCCCTGGTGAACACTCTGTCCCCTTCTTTCCTGTGGGACCCTCCCAGTCCTGCACAGCCACAGTGGAGCCTCCCAGTGTCTCCTCTTTTCAGGCTGAGCATCCCCAGTCCCACTTGGACAGCAGTCAGTCAGATCAAGGGGATGTCAAAGCTGAAGGGTAGCAAATAGCATCAGGAACTGAGAGATGGAAGCTTTAGACCCAGATTTGCCTCTAAATATACAAAATTAATAACAGTGGAGGGGAAGATGGTGGGACATTTGTTCTGTTCTAACTGGTCAATTTTATTTTTTTCTTCTTTTTTGTCATGCTGATGGTTTTTCTCTTTGAAATGAAGCTTGGCACAATGTCCACTGTCTTCTCCATTTGTGAAACACCAAGCAGAGTCTGGGCAGGCTGATGATGCAGAGCAAAACCTGCAAATATACTGGTGATCCTGAGCCTGGGTGTGCAGCTAAACCTAGCCAAAAGTAATTTCTGGAAAGTCAAGCCTGGTTTACATTTTCTTGAGTTTGGCTATGCCAACTTTACCGGTCATTTATAAAAAAGCAAATAAAAAGTTCAAACCAAAACAGAAAAAAACCCAAATAAACAAACCCACGCAAACCAATCAAACAGATAAAAAACCCCAAATAAAACCAAAGGGAATAAGGAGTTAGTGTTAGTTGTGAGGATATCACAGCAGGCAAATGGCTGCTTCCCACAGAATCACCATAAAAAGCCACATAAAACAGCTGCTCCAAAATATACCCAACAGGAGAAAAAAAAAAAGTGATAGATGGCAACTTTGGGGGCAGCTCCACATTAAGGTGAAGGATGAGCAGTGGCTCAGATCAGCATTCCCCACCCTCCAGGCTGCTGTTTGCTCCTGATGAAAGACCCTTGCAGGACTGTGGCCCCCTCTCAGTGCAGTGTAAATCATCCCCACAGCTCTCAGCTGAGCCACTGGCATTTCCAGAGTGACATCCAGGCTCCATCCTGAGCATCTGTGGAAGGTCCTGAGCATCTTCATGCCTGGAACCACAAAACAGCTCAGGCTCTCCCTGGACTGGGTTTTTAGGGGAGGTTTCCATATCCCTGTGAGATCTGTTCATCCCTCAACACATCTGACTTTATGTACAATGATGCATCTGGGTTCCTTCCTTGCTCCTGTGTGCCAGTGAGGAAGCATCCATGTGAATGGAGGATGTTATGCACAGGAACATTTATTCCTGGATTGCCATTTTGCTTCACTGTCACTCAGCTGAACATGGTCCCTTTCTAAGAGGGACTTACAAGAAATGTGTAGGAATTTTGGCTCTGAGAGGAGCAGAAAGCACATTTTCCCACCCCATTCCCAGCAGATGCAGTCTCCCTGGCAGAACAGTGATTGCCGTTCATCTTCCTGGGAAGAATGTGGAGACCCATTAATACATCACAGATTCAGCTGATCTTTGGCTTTGTGTCCCTTATTTCACATGTCCAGTTTCAAGGGCCATTAAAAGAGGCTCATGTTTGCCTTGCTACCCAGAAGTGCTGTAGTTATTTCCAGGAGAAAACAAAAAATTGATTGTCCTCTGGTGTGGTAGAAATCCCACCACAATTGTGACTCTGAGAGCAAAGACAGCCTGTGCTTTTTGGGGCTGTAACAGCTGAGAGTGTGGCAGAGCAGTTTTTATATTATTTTTAGAGTGCTGAAAACATAGTTCCCAAAACAATCTTTCTCTCCTGTCTTCTTTCATAAACTGTGGAACAGAGAAAATGGAAAGGAGCAGAGGTTTGTTTAAATTGGCTGGGGTTTTTAAAGTCTTAAAATAGTGTCAGCTTGATGCATGATACTTTAGAAATTGGATTAGTAGCACCTATTTCATCCCACCAGAGAGGTGGGATTTAAAACTTCCAACAACAGAAACACTGGATGTGAGAGAGCTCAGTTTTCCACCCCTCACACAAGTATCTTGCTGTACTATTTTAAGCAGCTCAGCCATATATATTAAAATATTGCTCCAAACAACAACAGAATGAAAATGTTCCACCAAATGGGAAAAATAAGAAAAGTGGGCGGCAGCCCTTTCTGAAGAGCTTGTGTTGATTTTGCAAAGTTGGATGCAAACAAGGTTTGCCATATTTCTTTCCTAGAAAATGTAGGTATTTAATAGAAATCTGTGTCTGAGGCTGCTGAGTTGGGTATGATTTTACATCTGGGAGGAGCAGAACAGGTTCCAGAGAAGCTGTGCTTGTGTCACCCTTGGCAGTGCTCAAGGCCAGGTTGGATGGGGCTTGGAACAACCTGGTCTAGGGGCAGTGTCCTGAACATGGTGAGTTCATGAAAAGAAATTTTTGGTTTTCCTGAGATGCTGCCCTTGCAAGGGGAGCTCACAAATACCCTACATAGTTTGAAATGCCCTGAGCAGAACCCAGCTGTGCTTTCTCACAGGTGATGAGGGATTTTCACTTGTATTTTATGGGGGATTTTCAGAGGGCAGTGCAAGAGCAGCTGAGTGTGTTTGACAGGCAGAGAGGGCCAGTGTGGCAGCAGCTTAGTGCAATGGAGCTTTTCCTTCTGTGATCCTGTATAACCTGAGGCACTCTGGGGCTCTTGGACCCGGCAGCTGGGCAAGTTAATCATTGGAACAAGTGATAAATTAACCTGCTCCACTCTCCTTAGCATGGCTGTGATGAGCATTAAGTAAACCAGCGAGCCCTTGCCAAGGTGGGAGCTTGTTCTTAGCCAGGGAGGAGGGAGAAAATATTGCTCGGAGTAAATAAAGCAACTTTGCTTCCCCAGGAAGAGGAAAAGCAGCAATTAAATATGTGAGTGCTGCATGGAATAATTTGCACAAGGACATATCTTGTCTGCTATGCAGGAATGTTCCCAATCAACCATGCTTCTCCTGACCTTTATTTTTCTGTATTTTCTACCACATCATATAAGAGACTCTTGATTTAAAAAAACCAAAACAAACACCTTGTGGGGAGGCATTTCTTCCTTTCTTCAGAGTGCCTCTTTCTTTTGTTCCCTCCAGAGCTCTCACTTCATTTCTGCTGTTCCTCGGAGCACAGGCTTACCTCTTTCCTGATCCCCTGGGCTTGTTTTGCCTCTGGGTGTCATGAACACTATTAATTGTGGGGTTTTTCTTCCATCTTAAGTCTGTCTCTTCAAGTGGTTTACCTTCATTTACCTGTTTGAGTGATGGATTTTTCTCACCTTTTATTACTTAGTGCTTTTTCTTCATTCTCTAAAACCAACTTCTCCCTTGCCGTGTGGCTGTTATATGCCATTACAGGAGCATTCATTCTTTCTTTACTGCTTCTCTCAGCTTTCACAGGGAGCTGAGAGCTCTTTGGGCTTAAACTTGACTCACTTCAGTGCCTTCCTTGATGCTGCCTGTGTACTTGGACACTTTAAGGGAATAAAGTCTCAGTGTGGAGATTACAGCTGTGAAATAATGGCTCTTTTGAAGAACACAAGAATGCTGTTGTCAATCTTTTCAAGGATAAACTGAGCACCTTCTTTTGGGGAGAACCAGGCTCAGCTCAGCACAGAGGTGGCTGATGCAGGTACCCAGGTTTGGAGGGAAGGGTGCAGCTCCTGGGGGTGTGTTTGTGGGGGGCTGTAAGGTTTGTGTGGGGTCCCTGGAGCAGTGGGAACACCCCACTGGGAGATGCACCTCAGGAAATGGGTGCACAAAGGGCCTGAAGTGTGACCAGCTTTGGTGAAGGGTTCCATAGGAAAAAATATTTTTACTGGGATTTTGACAATTTGAAGCTCCTTCTCATATCCTTTGCCTAATGAACATTCCCCCTTTGCCAGAGTGTGGGAAATCCTGAGTTCACACTATGAAAACCCCTGATAATTATAATTTTTTTCTATTTTTCAATGGTGTCATCCCAGCAGGAGTCAGAGAAAGAGAATTTGTGTGACCTGCCTGTCTTTGACTTTGTGACAGGAACAATGCCATGAGGAAGCTGGTCAGAGGAGCATCACTGCTCTGTCCTTAATTTTCCTGCACAACTGAGGATGATTTAAGAACCAAGGCACAGCCAAGACCTTTCCTCCTCCTGTGCTCATCAAGCAATCAGTGCCTCATCACACCTCAGCTTCAAACACCTCATTTGCATCTGGCTGACCTGGACTGCCCTCCCTGGATGGGAAGATGAAGAGGTGGAAGTGTCAAAGATTGGGATTTTATGGGTGAGTTGTGAAATAGTGGCTGGTGCAGGCTGGTTCTGTGGAAACATCGTGTGCTGCGCCATGGAGGATGAGAGTAAATGGATTAAACAGGAGATAAAAAGGGCAAGGCACCTGGTTAGCTGCTGTTGAAGAAAATGTTGGGGAAAAAAAATACATGTAAGAAATATGTCAGAGATGGTCATTAACTGCCCTGCAGGGTCAGAGCTCCTTTAGTAATTGGCCATGTAGTGAATACTAGAAATGATTTTAAAAGTTCCTAAGTGACTGAGGGCTTTTAGTGAATGGTTGGGGGAAACAAAGGAATACTGTTTCTGGCAGAACTTTTATTATAATTTAAGCATCATCCTCTTTCTGAGATAACAGCTGCTTTGAATAAACTGAAATATCTTCTCCATTAGCTCTGGCAGGAGCTGGATAAAGCTCTCATTCAGGTAAACTTTAACATATGTCTGTAGAATAATAAATTTAATGAGAGTCATCAAACGTATTGTATGAGTAAGGATTGTGCTTAGGGCAAGAAGAAAGAGTAATTAGGAGTGGACAAAACATGAATTATAGTGGGGAAATTATAATTTATGGTGGTTTAGGGGGGATATTTAACTAAGCTGAGATAAAAATCTACCTTGGTTGCAGGCTAAGCTTTAAAACAGAATTCTACTAGAGCAAATGTAGTAGTCCTGGGCTCTAGACAGACCTTTGGATACAAGTTTACCTCTGGTTTGAGAAAGCTCAGGGCTTGAGCAGCATTTTATGGCTTTGCTCTTGACCCTGGGGCTATAAATGCTCCTGTAAAATTAATGCTAAAGTTATAGCTTCTACAAATTTCTAAGAGTTCCCATGGAGAAAGGTCCACCTGGACTTTGGGGACAGTTTCTCAGAGCAGAACATTTCAAGGTGCCATTAAACTGCATTCAAACGCCCTTTTATTGGGGCAAAAATTTCACAGCCTGGTCTATCAGCCTGACACGTTCTTTGAGAAGAGACAAACTTTACAAGCCACTTTAAAAATAATTTCACTGCCAGGTTTGCAGCTCTGAGAACATTAATAAACTGAAATGGCTTTTCACCCTGCAGTAGCTGCTAAGTAATACTGATTGTCTGTAGGCAGACTAATGAAACCAGCTGTTAACAACCTAATGAGAATTTTTACCAGCCCTCTGCTCCACAGACACATCCCTTTTCTGTCCCTGATTTTCCTGCACCCGGTGTTCCCCAGAGAAATTTAGTGTTGTTTGATGTTCAGGTAAAAACTGCTTTATTTTGTAGGAGTGGTGATGCTTCACCTGGGCTGCTGCCATGCTGGGGTCACATCACAAAGTCCAGTTTCTACAGGAGCTGGGCAGCATGGAGAGCTTTGATAGCACAGCATGGCAAAGCTGGAGTGGAGGATTCTGGTTTAGTGTGCCCCTCAGTGGCAGACAGCATCAGTAATTGATAAATCTTGATTTCAAAGGTAAGGTGTTGCTGTTTTGGCTCTAACCTTAGGTTGCTTTCCACACAGTTTTCCCTGGCACTTAAGATACTGGTTTTTTCTTGCTTTCAGTACTCTGTCATTCCAGATGACCTTTAAAGGTCCCTTCCAACTCAAACCATTCCATAATTCTTTGGATACATGATGAATAGCAACATGTATTTTACCCTTATTATGGATGATATTACACCATGTCTGGCCTTTTGGGGCTCTTTCTTCTCCAGGTCCTTGTGACTACACTCACTCCTATATGCTCTTAATTTTTTCTGTTGCTTACCAGTGAGCATTTTCAGTTCTGCCACCCATGTTTAGAGCAAGTTTTCTGTGACTCACTGCACCAGACACCAGGTCAGTTCAAAGAGCATTAGGAAGTATCCAGCTGTATTTCCCCTTCTTCCCTCTGTGTACATGCTGCTGTTTTGAGCACTCTGGCTTTCTGAGCTCCCTCACATGTCTTGATCCTTTTCTGGATACCCAGAGGGATATCAGGATTAAATCCCATCTCTGAGGTCTGGCTTTTGAAGAGCCTCAGTCATCCTCTCCCACTCATCTCATCCCAGCCTTGATGGAAATATGCCTTCATGGGATTGTTGTTCAGCTTTGGGGCATTCTGGCACTGCTGTTCAGTGAAAGTTTTTGAGACTTTGAAAGGTTTCCTGGTGCAGCAATGACAATCCTCAATCCTAATTCTTGATGCTTGCAGTTGCCTGAGTTGTGAAACCTCCTGAAAAACATTGTTTGTTCTTTTCTCCTTGACTTTTCCTTGACTGTTTTCATCAACAGATTAGGAGGTTTGGGGATATCTTTTCAAAGGGAATTTCAATTAATCTCCTGTCTGGCATTTCAAAGGGGAACAGTGGTTTGGGTTTTTTTTTAACCAGCACCTGCTTACCATCCAATTAGCTAACTGCCTTTAATTAACCATAATATATTCCAGGAGAGCAAAATAACAAGGGAACAAAATCAAGTGGTGACAACTCTGTGACTGAACCTGGTGCAGGATTCTGGGCAGCCCTGTAACCCTTTGCTGGCCACTTTGAGCTCTGCCATGCAGTGCCTTGGGTTTCTGGGGAGGGAAAAGCATCCAGTCACTCAGCTCCAGGTTCACATCTGCAAATCCAGAGGCCAGTGGGTATTTCTGTCTGTGGGATTTGCACACTGGATGCCCCATAGGATTCTGGTTGTGAGCTTTCCTCAAAAACGTGGTGAGATGAGGTGTGCAGGACTCATTTCTTCAGAAGAGCAGGAGAAACCTCTGAAGGCCTCCCCTAAAGGGCCTCCTTACCCAGCAGTCTGACACAGATTTACTTCTGAAGAGCTTTGTAATTTGTCCTTATTATGTTCTATGTGTGATTTAATGAAAGCCTTTTTCTCTTCTGTAATTGAGCTCTTAATCTCATCTGAAAAGCAGAGCACAATCCTTTCAGAGATGGTGTTTGAGTAACAGCCTGTGTTTCCTCTGCTGTGGTGCTGCTCATGGAGCTGCTCACTCCTGATTTAAGAACAGAAAATAAACAGATTTCTCTGAGTCAAAAATACATCAGTGATGCCACACAGAGTAGGTTTGAATAGAAACCTCTTTTTTCTATTGGGCAAGAGATCTTTCAAGCAAGATCTTTCCTGGTTCTGCAAAGAATATGAAGGAGTGAGTTTTCCTTAGTGAGCACCTGAGGCCTCATGCAGGTGATGCTCAAAAAATGGCACATGGGCCATGGCAGCTGTCAGCAAAACAACTGACTCTGGGTAGGTAAAAGTTGGCAGGAGATAAGAGTGGAAAGTCAAAACAACAGGATGCTGAAAAACTTGTAAGAGGAATAATGACTTCGGTGACAATCCCTCCATCTTAAAGCTTCAAAAAGCATTTTTACAAAAATCCACAAAAATGTCCCGATTATGATCAGTCTGATCTCCCTAAATAGCATTTTACAATCAGAATTAGGAGTTGAGAGACACTAAAGAAGGCTTAGCAGAGGATTTTTCATTGTGACCTTAGTACATATTTTTTACTGTGCTGTAGTTTGGAAGGAGACCCCAAGATCCAGCTCAGCCAGGGGAGACCCTGTTGATCTAAACACTCCCCACGCCTGCTGTGGGACTGACCCAGTACCAGAATCTGTAGGGAACTGGGTAAAATACTTCCCACTAGAAAACACTTGAAGCTTGATCCACAGTTCCCAGTTCAGACCACAGGCAGTGCTGGCAGTGACCAGTTTGCTGCCTGCTCTGTGCAGAGCTGGTGGCTGTGAGTGGCAGAGCTGTGGGGTGAACAGGCTGGTGGCTTTTTGGGGCACTCAGAACCTTCCATCTCTACTGCTTTGTCCCCACTAGAGAGTGGATTTTCCCAGAGAAATACCTGGAGAGTGGGAAGGATGAAGAGCAAATCATTCCCTGCCAGTGGATGCTGTGCTTGTTGCAAACACGTGAGTTACATCTGGTAGGAGTCCTTGCTGTCAACCCTCAGGGATTCCAGGCTGAGATCAGCTCAGTTCTGTCATTTGCCAGGGGAATGAGGATCAGACTCTGCACCACACCTCCAGAGCTGGGGACGAGTGGGTTGAATCACATCCAGAGCCAGAATGAGGAATGGGCAGTGTTTTGTCTTGCCATGCACAGCAGATATCCTAATTTAAAGCTGTGCTGTCTTCCCAGATTCTGCTTCTTCCTCTGAGAAGACCCATCCATTTTGATCCTGTTCCTTTCCACCCATCCCTCTAAAGATCTCCATTACTGGAGTAATTGGCACTATTGGATCAACCTTTGATGTGATGAGCAGTGGATTTTTGTAGTCAACATGCCAATTTAAAGGGCCACAAATAAAAGATCAATTACTTCTTTCCTGGAGAAGAAATTAAGGTAAAATCTTTCAATGTAATGGGCTGAGTGTACAAAGCTAAAGAGGTAGAAGATTTAAATGAGACTGTCTCCTGAGAGGAGTCAATTTGTCAATTTAGAGAGAATATGCTTTCACCTTTGAAGCAGTCAGGTACCAAAATGATGCCACTTGGAGTAGGCAGGGCTGGGAATTGCTCCCATAGGCTTTGACAGATCTGTTCACACAAGAGCCCTGGAAGCAGGGCCTGGAGAGACAGCTGGTCAAGGGCAATGTCTCTGCCTGATTTTACAGCATGTTTAACAGAGCTTTCCCTTCTCTTTGCAGCCCTGTGTGTGGTGTCCTGGGTGGGACCATCCTGCCACACGCTGCCTGCCCGGTGGCACCGGGGTGGCTTTGCACCAGGCCCCTGGGCCTGCAAGGCCCCTGTGCCCTCAGCCAGAACTGTGACAGGTTAGAGGGAATTTAATGAGTTCTCAGCAGCATCAAAGGCCCTGTGAGAAGTAATTAGTGCTGTGAGGTGAAATTAGAGGGTTTAATGCTTTTTGGCAGAGGATCAGGTGCTGCTGTACAAACTCCCACCCAGAGTGTGGCAGCCCAAGGCATCAGGCAGAGGGGATGAGGTCCCACGCGGCTTTTTGTCCAAAATCAGCCTAAACCACCTTCCCTCCTAATGCAAATAACTTCTTTTTGGTGCCTTCTTCCAGAAACAGGGAAAAAATTGAGAGAGGGGGACCACCAGCCCTGAAATGCTGAGAAAAAAGAGCTCTGTTCTACAGGGATGCTGTGGAGGGGGCTGGAGTCAGCGTGTGCCAACTGGCGAGTCCCTCCTGCAACTGCTAACGTGCTCCTGATTTTATTTAATTAATTAGCAGCGGGGGGAGAATGTGTAATCAGGGCTGTGCTGCTGGAGTAACAGGAAACAAGACGTTCTCTGGGTGCTGGAGCTGCTCTCAGGTACTCATGGCTGTGCTCACCAAGGTAACAGGGCAGTGACTCAGAGGAGGAGCAGCTGCTGGCACCCTGCCAGCCCAGCACTTGGATTTTGCTGCTCCCAAGGTCCCTGCAGCAGCTTTCCAACCAGGAATGGTGTGGAAAAGGGTGCTGAGCCCATGGGATATGATGAGATGAATTTTCCACATTGCAATGTAAAATACTTTCTTCCTTTTCAGTTTCAGGGAAATTATCCATTATTTGATTTCTGGTACCTCTTAGTTTGGGTAATTCCTGCTAGTCCCCTTCATGTTCCCTTGAATACTAAAAAGAGGCTAATACTAAATACTTGACAGAATCAGAAAAAGGTTTGGGGATATTTGAAAACCATCATGAAACCATCATATATTGCTGCCCTCCCTTAATTAAAGTTTCTTCCTTTTTATTTTATATTTTTTGGGGTGATCTTTTCACCTCTTTTTTTTTTTTCCTCTAACTGTGCTGCTGCTATCTCACTGCCAAGCTCACAAAGGAACCCCAAGAAATCAGCCAGCCAAGCAGATAAGAAATCAGATATTGTAGAGCACAAAGGTTTAGTAAATACAGAGAGCTTGGGAAAAAAAAAGGATTTGCAAAATGGTGGGAAGCTGCTAAGGTTAAAAGAAAAGGGATTTGGGATGGGATTACAAAGGGGAAACCCTTTTCTGAAGAGAAATAAAATACCTTGTGCTCTAAAAATATTTTAATTAATTCAGGGCAATTATAGAGAAGGAATAAGAATTTGCATTAGGTAAATGGGAAACCCTTACAGCCAGTGGACTCTGTTCAGAGCCCATTGCAAAGCTGTGCCTGGTGCATTTAGGCTCTGATTTTCCCATTGTTTTTTGGTCTCTTTCACGTGAGGAATAACAGGGAAGATCTCTGACCCAGAAAGCATTTAACAAGCTGTGGTAGGTAGGACTTGCAGGGTCCAGCTGGCTGCTGACCCTCATGGTGGCTTTCCTCCCCATGTCTGTGGAACTGAGCTTCTTTCTGGCCTGTTAGAGAAGAGCCAATCTTTAATGAAAACTCAGTTACTCCAGCCTCATTAGCCCGGATCGTATTTCACTGTTCCCTGGAACGCAGGCAGAGGTGGGACTTGTGCTTGCTTCATTACACAGGCAGAGGTGGGACTTGTGCTTGCTTCATTACAAATGCAAAATGCCACCGGGTGGTCGCTCTCGGGAACAGACAGTGCCTTACACTCCAGCGTTTGTTCTCGTGGAATGCAAAACCCTCCCCCAGATCCATCCCAATGACTCCATCAGCCACCCCAGACAGGGCAGGTCTCTGCCCACCCTTTGCCCTGGCAGTGCTGATCCCTCCTGGTGATGCCCTCCCCTTCTCCTGGCAGCGTGGGGGGGATGCAGAGCTGGACTCAGGGAACCACAGGGCTTGAGGGTTCCTGTGTCCTGGCATTGTGTTGATAAAAATTAATGAACCATGTAGCTCTTGTCTCTCAATTGTTGTACTCTGGCTGCTTGCTGGAATTGGTAGAGGATGTGGAGCTGCTGGAGTCAGTCCAAAGGAGGCTGTGAAAATGCTCAAAGGGCTGGAGCGGCTGGGACTGTTCGGTTTGGAGAAGAGAAAGCTCCAGGGAGATCTTTGAGCTCCTTCCAATGCCTGAAGGTGCTTGAGGAGACCTGGAGAGGGACTTTGGACAAGGGTCTAAAGTGACAGAACAAGGCGGAGTGGGTTCAGCCTGACAGAGGACAGGTTTAGATGGATATCGGGAGGAAATTATTTTCTGTGAGGGCAGTAAGGCCCTGGTACAGGCTGCCAAGAAAAGCTGTGGCTGCCCCATCCCTGGAGGTGTTCCAGGCCAGTTGCACAGTGCTTGGATGAACCTGGGATAATGGAAGGCAGGGGGGATGGAATGAGATGGTCATTCAGTTCCTTACTAACACAAACTGTTCTAGAATTCTATGACTGGGCTGCTGAACCCAGCCAAAAGAAGAGCTACATTGCTGAGGTTAAGTGAAGAAGGGGATTAAAACCACCTGTGTTTGCACTTTCAGTCCCTTCCAACATCAATTAAGATTGTTCTGATAAAGACCCGGGCAGTGCTCAAACAGCTGCTGAAGTTGTTCCCAGCTGTATCTCTGGGTAGGATCACAAAGGAGCCTTTGTTGTTCTTCAGTCCTGGCTGAAATTTAAATCTCAGCAGTGCAGCTCAGAGGGTGACATGTGCTGGCACTGGGGCCACTGGGTGGGACTTGTTTTCAGAAAAATGGGAGATGCAGAGGAGAGGTTCCTGAATACAGTAACTCTGCCTACACCCAGAAGTGAGGTATCTGCCCAGGGATTTCATATTCACCGACTGAGAGGGAAATCTAATCAGGGCTTGCTAATTTTCATGAAGTCAAACACCTGGGATTCACTTCAGACTCGCATTTTCCTGGAATAATTCAATACAAACGTTGTATATTTGTACACAGGCACTTGACTTTTCTGTTGTTTGATGAGAGTACAATTTGTCTTCCTCTTGTGGTTCCTGCAATCCTTCCTCTCCTGTGGTTTTCAGTTGAATTACCAACCTCTACCCCAGGAATATTCATCTGTTGTGTTTTGGATATTGTTGTTCTTCAAAGGAAAGCAAACAATGCCAGTTTAAGCCATCCCTCTTCCTAGGCACATTTTATTGGAACCAAGTCCTGCCTCAAACCAGAATCCAGTCTCTTCTCCATTGTTGTGTACCTCTATTATTTTTCTCATCGTTGCTTTTCCATTTCTTATTACTATGCAGCTCTCAGTCTTGAGCAACATCATTCAGAATTACACAGAATTCACATACTGGTGCATTTCTATTCATATCTGCTTGTTACCTAATCCCAACCAGCTCTCTGTTGAACATCTGCTTTTACCTGGGCTGACAGGTGTATTTTTTAGCTGCAAATATTGCAAATCAGGGGTGCAGAATTTTTCTTACTCTGTGAATCTGATCAAGGTCCTTTTCCAATGTGTCACTGAACAATGAATTCTCCCTTTCTCCCAACAACCTCCAGTGCTGTTTTTGGCTAAGATAAACCACACAGTGCTGTTTGGAGTCACTCCCCATCTGTTTTTCCATCTCACCCAGTGGCTGGGGTAGGATGGTTGGTTGGGTTGTGCAGACAGTGCACTGCACCTTCCCCTGCTGGTGCCCAGCCTGGATCATGGCACGTTGGATCCATGGGATCCATCCTTTGCCATGCTATGTGATCCTCCATGCAGTAGGGATAAAAAGCCCAGCACTGGGGAACCCCAGGTGCTGCAGCAGTGATATTTTTGGGAGAAACACAGAGCTGTGCATGGCCAGCTTGATGTCTGCGCTGGTGTGAGCACCAGGCCTGATGTGCTGAGCCCAGTGCTCACCCTGGCTGGGACACTGAGTCAAGGAGCTTTGCAAGAATTGTTCAGCTTGAAAAAGCTCTCAAAGTTCATGGAGTCCAACCATTCCCCCAGCACTGCCAAGCTCACCACTAAACTATGTCCTCAGCTGCCACATCCTTGCTTCTTTTAAATATCCCTAGAGATGGTGACTCCAGTGCCCTGGGCAGCCTGTGCAAGTGCTGGACAATCCTTTTGGTGAGGAAATTTTCTTAATATCCACTCTAAGCCTCCACTGGTGCAATTTGGGGCCGTTTCCTCTTGTCCTGTACCTGGGAGAAGACACTGTGCACACACACACACACACAGGGACAGATGAGCAGGGGAATGGAAATTCCCTTGGACTCCTCAAGCAGAAAATCATGTGGAGGATCCTTCTTTTTGCACAGCAGGTGAAAACTGAAGCAGTGACATGTATCCTAACTATGGAGGTGGGGGTAGAAAGATGCTTTGAAAGGGGATAAAACTTGCTGCCTGGCTTTCCTCTGTGAGCAAGTCCAATTTCTTTCTCTCTCTTTTTTTATTCTTTTGGTGCTGTGTTATTCCTCCGTGGGCAGGAGGCTGCAGGCATTTCAATTTTCTTCAAGTCCTTGTTTCAAAAAGGGCCCAAAATATGTTCTCTTCTCAGAGGCAGTAAACAGCAAGTGCACAATACAGCTTCTCTAAGCCTCTCTTCTCCTGTCTCAGGGAGAAAGGAATTCTCCAAGCCCTGGAGCCTGACTCACTCGCTGTGTGAGCATGGATTAAGCAGGAATGTTTGAGAATTATTCCTGAATAATTCATGAACCTGAATTAATCATGCATTTTCATGAATTATTCATGAATAACGCATGGAAATGCAAGGTTCATTCATGCTCCAAAAAACCCAAGGCTTTTTCTCTTCTCTTCTGCTCTCTCTCCCTGTAAGAAACAGACCTGAAACAAGCTAAGGAAAAACATAATATATGTATATGGGAAAAGAACAGGAATAATAATGCTGAAACAAAACAACCAGGAAAAAAGAAAGCAAAAGCTCTTTTTTTTTTTTCTTCTTTGCGGTGGGGACAGCAGGTGGGAGCTTTCCAAGCCAGACAAAGGAGACCTGACAAGGACCTGTGGTGAAGGGACAAGCCCAAGGCAAGGAAGTGTCCGGTCACCTCCTCTCCTGGAGCAGGCAGCAGAGACCTGGAGAGACAGGAGACATCTTGCACGACTCAACACCTGGAGCAGTGCTAACCAGGCAAGGAGCAGCTCTGTTGCTGTCAGGATTGTGATCTCTCTCTTTTTTTTCTCTCTCTCTGTTTGTGATTTTGTGTAATTTTGCTGCATTCATAAGGGTAAATGAACAACTGGTTTGGGGAAGGAAGATGAGTGTGTTTTCTTTAAATGTTAAAGGAAAGCCCCTCCAGAGAGCTGTTTGGGCTGGGGTTGTTTGCTGTCTGGAATGTGGAGCTCTGTTTCTGGGAGGCAGAGGGCTTAGCTATGCATTTATCCCAGTTTCTGCTCTGTAGCATTCCCTGTGTTTGGGAGAGGGCTGGGGGCAGCTGCCTGCTGCAGGGAAGGGGATGTGGGGAGACAGGCACTCAGAGATTTTTTGTATGGTGCTTCCTGATGCAAAATCAATGCCAGGGTGTGTATCAGTCAGGAGAAACGGGTTGGAGAGAAGCAGGTGTGAGACTGTGCCAGCAGGGCAGACTGGCAGGTTTGGGGAGAGTTATGATTCCTGCAGGGAGCTTTGCTGCAGCTGATGGTGGCTGAGATAGGGATGGAGAAAGTTCTCCAGAGTGAACTTGGACCTTCCAAGTGAGAGGAGTCAAATCCAGGCAAGACTTGAATGGGGGTGTGGAGATAAAACAAAAAACTGGAATAAATTGGGTCCTAGCTGCCTTTTCAGCTCCAACTCTCTGCCTGCCCCAGCTCCCTCCCATCTTCTTTGGACTCTGTAGCCATTCCCCAGCTGGTGCCAGCACATGGGCTCAGCCCTGTCTCCAGAACCCTTCTGCCAAATCCTGCTGCCAAGCAGAGCAGGCAGGACTGGGGTGATGCTGCCAGGGCCCTTAGGAGCTGGAAGGAAACTGCTCCTGAGCTCAGCAGCCCTCAGCTGCTCCTCTGGCACGGGAGGTTTTGGAAATCCCCACCAGCCTGGCTCTCCAGTTTCTCCAGTGATTGAAGTCTGCAGCTCCAGGGGCAGAAAGAGAAAGCTCAGTGGGCAGAGCAGTGGGCCAGGACTCAGGATCCAGCTCCTTTCAGCTTTGTTGCTGACTGCCTTAGACATATCCAACACTGGTCTGTGCCTCAGTTTCCCCATGGGTGAAATGAAGGGAATTTTCTGTTCTCCTTATCAAAGCATTTTGATGTTCACTGGGGGAAATAATTGTGCAGGCAAAGGAATGATCATTTCCTAGAATACCCCTGGGTCTTTTAGAGTTTCTTCTCTGCACTGCCTTGATAGCACACAGACACAGCCCTGCACTGGAGCAAACTGCAGTAGATGCACTGAAGTCCTTTGAGGAGAGGAACCAGCCTGTGTCTGCTCAGTGTCTTGTTCAGCATCTGCTCCAAGTGTCAGCTGTGAGGGCTGCCTGAGCCCAGGTGAGACCTGGCATGGCTGTCACTGCAGAGAACACTTGGATGCACTGGAGGCATGTGGTGCTCAGCTCAGCCAGACCCAAGGGAGCCTCCCAGCAAAGGGCTTTAGGATGAGGCAAGCTCAGAGGGGTGAGAATGGGAACAGAGAAATAACTGGCAGAGAAAATGCAGTGCCAAGCATTTTATATCTGCAGGTTGTGCTGCCCTGGGTAAAGCACAGCTTGTGAACACTCCCACCCACAGGAGAGCCCAAACCCCTGTGGTGACATTGCCATGCTGTCCCTCTGCTCCAGGTGGGCAGCCCTGATGTCAGGCAAGCTGTACGTGCTCATCAGCTGGCCCGACGGCAACCGGGTCATCAGCATGGAGAACATCAAGGAGCCCCGCAAGCCCTTCCACCTCTACAGCGTGGGGGAGCAGGTCCTGGCCCGCTGCCCTGGCTTCAGTGGGCTCTACTGGGGTGTGGTGGAAGGCATCAGTGGTAAGTGACACCCCCCTGGCCTGGGTTTGCAATTTGGGGCTGCTCAGAAGCAAGAAGGAATTCAGTGCTGAAAGATCTTCTCTTGCTACAGAGCATAAAGGTATTTTGGAGAAGAAGCTGCTGGAAGATCGACAGCTCCTGGAGAAGTTAAGTGAGTCAGGGCATTTGACACTGCACCTTCCTACTTCCATGGGGCTGTTTGGATAGGAGGATGGTGAGCATGTTGTAGTGGCATTATAAATTTCACATCACTGCAATCAGTGTACAGAGCACTGAGTGGGAGTGGAAGGTACACACATTGCTGCCCCACTGCACATCCTGAGCCTCTCCCTTCCTTTCAGAAGAAGAGCCAGCTGTCCACAGCATGATGCCATCCCCACCAAAGAAATCCAGGAAAACCTTTCCAAAATGGACCCCAGGGAATGCATCCAGGAAACACCCCAGTGACAGGACCTGTCCTGCAAAGCCTCTGCTGAGGGTGGCAGAGGCCAGCCTGCCCCACGATGCCAGCAGCTCCTCCATCCTCAAGGACAGGCGTGTCCTGGGAAGCATGGCAGGGAGCCCCTGCTCGCTGGCAGCTCCCCCCCAGCCAGCCAGTGCCTTCACACCTCCATCCTCCTTCATCACCATGGCCATGCCAGGGCCACGCACTTCCCAGAGTGAAGAGGACAGGGCTGGTCCAGCTGCCAGAGGTAACCTTGGGTTCTGGCCCTGCTGCCTGGTCCTGAGGGTGACAGGGTGGGATGGGGACTTGCAGGGCAGCCAGAAAACATCTGCTTTGCTCTAGGGATGTATGGGCTTTGTCTCAGGGCTACAGAGGTTAGAGATGGCATTTCCTGCTCCTTTCCACCTGGGAGATCTGTTCCAGGAGGGGTGTCTAAAGGGAGATGCAGTGTATGGCCTCTGCTCTGTCTCCTGGGGTGACAGTTCTCCTCTCCCCCCAAACCAAAAGACAATCTGAATGAATGCCTGCCTGAATAACTGAAATTCCCAAAAGCCCTGTGTCTCCATTAGTCAAACCTTCTAGATTTGCCTATTTCCCCATTTTTTCCACCCACTTCTATACCCATTAAATGCACTTATGAAAATGTGCTAGTGTCTTATTTATCTGCTGACTAACAGCAGCATCCAGAGACAAGTTGGCTCTGCTTGCCTTGCCCCCACCATATCATTTGCACTGGGAACAGAAGCCCTTGAGATGCCACCTTTTGCTAATGGCAAATCTCCATTGATCAGTCCTGGAGAGCCTGTCTGGATCACTGTTGTGCAAATGGAATAATGTGTTGCCATGCAATCTAGCAGGGGATTTCAACAACTGATTCTTCAGCTTGTCTCCCACCCCTGCAGCAGATTATGTTGCCCTACCAATGAAGAGGAAGTCAGATGGCATCTTGTCCCCGTGCCAGCAGCAGATCTGTGTGAACAGGTAACACCTGAAAGCATAGTGAGGAGCCTGAATGTTTCACACCACACATATTGATTTCTGTCCACTCTGTCTCTATTCTCTGCCAGTGTTTGCTTTGAGTGGATGCTCGTGGAGGTTAAACCCAAAGCACAGAAGATAACAGGAGTTTGTGTGGGCACATACAGCAAAAAAATGAGCCTGCCCTGAAGTCCTGATTCCATGGTGGGTCAGTGGGAGGTCCCCCATATCTGTGTGCCAGGAGGATGCACAGGAGTTTGTTCACATGAAGAACCCCTCGTATTCCCTCTCAGTCTATTTTATTCTTGTTGCAAATGAAACCAGAATTGACTTTGCTTTGCATTCCAGATAATTCTCTTCGGGAATGAATTTGAAGATGAGCTGTTTGTGGCAGTGCTGTTTAACTTCCTTGTTTCTTCCAGCCATGAGGAGCAAAAGATTGATGCTTTGCAAGAGATGGATGGCTTTGAGAGGGCTCACAAAAATTTCAGTCCTGCTGAGGTGGAAAGGTAATTAGCAAAAGAAGGCACTGTGTTCTCCTCCTCACTACAAAAGTGAGCAGTGAGATCACAGATGGGTGACAAAGTGGGACAATTTTAAGCTCCAAAGTTGCTGAGTCTCTTTACAATTGAGCCAGGTGTTTCTGGTTGTAGGGCTTGGATTTAGAGATGCAAGAAAGCTCTAAAACAATGCAGAAACTACAAAGCTCTTGCCTATAACAATCAAAACATGGTTGTGTGTTTCTTGTTTTATTGCTCATACTTTGATGGCCAGTATCCAGTGATAAAGTGATGCTAGGGACAGTTTTCTTGCAAAGAAATGGGTACCAAAAAATTCAAGTTATGGTTCTTGTATTGTCATTTCCCACAAGTCTGTTGTTTAATACCACAAATATGTGTGTCCTGGGACTTGCAAGACAGGCTTTATGTCCTTCCTTACAACTGAGAAGAAAATTGACCATCAAAGTCTCCATGTATGCAGGCCCAGGGGGAGTTGAGGGTTAAACTGAACGTTCCTGAGCACTGAAAAGTCCAGACCATGTTATTTTTCTCTCCTGCCTTATTCCTCACCCAGGAGTCGTTGGAAGGGTTGGTACTCTGCCAGAGGAGTTGTCCTGCCCTGCAGGCATCTAATCACTGCTTGGGTGGAGGAGTGACATCCACAGTGAGGACATGATGTCTTCTTGCCTTTACACAAGCAACTTTAATTTTTCAGGGTGGAGAAGATGGAGCAGCTGGAAAGGATGGTGCTGGACCTCCAGCAGGACGTCCTCTCTCTGAAGAAGAAGGTGCAGAGGCTGGAATCCCGGTCCTTCCAGGAGGAGCCCCACCGACAGCCGTGTGAGGTGGTGGAGCTCTTCAACGGCTACACCAAGGAGCAGCTGAAAGAGACCATCAGGTTTGACCAGAAAATCAGCACAGCCTGCAAGACTCTGCTCTACAAGCTCTTCACCTCTGACTACATCCAGAGCCACTCCATCACGGGGCGCAGGGGCAACACCTTCCGCGAGGCGAAGCCCATGATGGACGAACGCTGCATCAAAATCATCAGGGTGCTGCTGAAGCAGAAGTTTGGGGATCACCTCAGTGACACTGTGATCACAGAGAAGATCCAGAACGTGCAGAAAGCCCTGAGGCAGAAGTTTAAGACAGAGTGTCTCTGAGGTGTGGGAGATTTGGTGTCCCCTCCTGCCATTCCCGTGTGTGTCCCTGAGCAGCTTTCCCAGGAGAGGTGAGCTGAGCAGCTGCTGCTCAGTAGATTTCCCCCAGGGAGCCAGCCCAAGTAAACCATGCGCTAAACACAGCTCAGACACTGCCAAACCTCTGCCTCCATTAACCAAGCAGGAACTGGGCCCAACTTGGCTCAGGTTTTGCACTCTACAAGTTCCTTCCCATCCAGCCTGTGTGCAAACCTCACTGTGGGTGCATGGAATCACCTCTGTGACTCTGATGATGTCCTCAAAGGCTTCAGGGCTCCATGTGGGTCCAAGAATGGCTCAGGAAGATCGCCCTGTTCCACACTGCAGATATGTTGTCTTTAGGATAGGGAATCCAGCTGCCGACAGGCTGTGTCACCCAATGCAGCTTCTCTCTGTCTGCCTCTGGTTGCCTCATTCTGCCTCTGGGACAATATTTACTCTTTCCTCACAGTGAATGTTTTATTTCCAGCACTAACAAAAAGGCAGACTCATTAAAATAATGTCTTAAAACATTCAGAAAAAGATAACTTGGGTTTTTTTCTGTTTATTTTAATGTAGCTATATAGAGGAGTTGTCTTCCCTAACAAAAGCCTGCTGAACAAGAGGAGGGGTCACCCATGGAAATTCCATTAATTTTCCTTTCAAGATCAGATTATTTCCATACAGGAGAAATCCCTAACATTTTTATGACACAAGAGTGAGGGATGGAGGACAAAATATGGCCCAACTTTGCTTTGAAGGTATTTATCTTGTGGACACTGTCACTATTATTTAAATACAGTATTTTTATCCTAGATAAAAAATGCCAAGTACAATCAGTCCCTTTGCTGAGGGACTACAGAGAAGGTCTAGAAAGAGAAATCTTTTCCTAAATAATTCAGAGCTGGAGTGTGGGTGGGTTAAAATTGTTCTAAGTGTTAAAAGAATGAGATGCTGACACCAGTCCAGCACTTAACAGAAGTGCTGCAAAATACCAAACATTCCCTTTTACAGAGGCTTCTCAGACAGGGAATTGGTTTTCTCAGCTTAATTTTTAAATTATTCAGGAAAAGAAATGCCAGTGGGTTTGCATTAATCAAAACATTTGGTTTAATTTATATGTTTTGTTGTGTTTTCAAGTATTTAATTTCTTCACAGTTACATGAGAAATAATAGTGCAAAATGAATGTATTGGAGAAACGAGGAGCTGTTTCGAAAGAAAAAAAAAAGGTGTTATTCTCAGAATTTTCCTCCCCCTTCAGCCTTTTTTTTGAGCTCATCCATTAAAGTGGGGTTGATGCTGTGATGTATTTTGGTTTTGAAGGGAGATAGGCTTGCCAATGTTTCTGGTACTATTTTCATCAGATGTTTCTAACAGTCATGTTAAATTGCAGAAGTAACAACTAAAGACATTCCTTCTGGTTTCCCAGTGCAAATACTTTTCCTAACTATGGTGCAAACACATTGATGATGATTCCTCCTTTGTAGGGACCTTGGTCTGAGCAGCACCTGGAGCAGATCTGCTGTGGTCACTTAGAGCCCAGAGTGCAGCCAGTCCTGGAAAACCCACTGGAACTGAGCAGAACTGCCCCAAAACCTCCTCAGTGCAGAAGCACACCTTGAAATACACCAGCCCTGCCAGAAACCTGGCACCTTAGGCTGCAGTCACTGCTCAGGGAAATGCCCCAGGTGATGTTTTTAATGTTAACTTATCAAAGAGAAGATCAAGGAGGCACAATCAGCCTTATCCTGCAGAACCTCAAACTCACCTTCCAGCCCCTGTCATGGGCAGGGACACCTTCCACTATTCCAGGCTGCTCCAAGCCCTGCCCAACCAGGCCTTGGACACTTCCAGGGATGGGGCAGCCACAGCTTCTCTTGGCACCCTGTGCCAGGGCCTCTCTCAATCTTTCCTCCCTGATGTTCATCACATCCCTCACCAAGCTGCAGCCTGGAAAGCCAATTCATGAATGTTATTTATTAAAATAAATGCTGCTGCTGTCCTCCCCTGCTGAGCCCCCTCCGAGGAGCTTCAGATCATTACTGTGAGCAAAGGGAGAAAAAAGAGCCAGGCATGGACCTGCTGCGGGGTGCCACGGCTCCTGAAACACGCGGCTCTGATCAGCTCCCCTAGAAGCAGATGAGCTGGGTGACCTTTCTGCTTGAAAAACCCTGCTTGAAAAACCCTTCAGTGGCTCCCTCAGAGGTGACTTCCCAGCCTAAGACACTTGCTGGTGTTCAGGAGTGCTCCTGGTTAGTGGGCTGATGGATGCTCAGCATCTCCGTGGGCAGCACAGCCACAGCACTAATGAGCCAGCGCTCAAATGGGCCCTTCTCGGCTGTAAAAGTTGTCCTCAGATACTCTCAAAGGCTTTGATATGGCAGAGAGGCTTGAAGAATGGCAATGCAGGTGGCTTTTTGTCAAATTTCATTTTTGAAAGTGTTTGTGAGCCAGAGGCAGCGTTTGCAGGCTAATTGGGAGCACGGGCAGCCGCTGGATCAAACGTCAGCGCCAGGACGCCGGTGCTCTCACCTCCCTGGACTCTCCAGCTCTGGCTCATCAGCCTCCAGAGGGAGAGAATCACACAGCACTGGCATGTGGCATTCCCCAGGGATGCAGGGGCCAGGGCAGATAGAGGAGGAGGAAGGTTTGTGCCAGAACTGCTTCACTCAAGGATGTTCAAAGCTGTGTCTCTTTCTAAGCAATGAAGGGCAGCTCCATTGAATGGAATTAACTTCCCATTTTAAATGAATTACCTGGAAAAAGTGGACAGCACTTGCTGTTGGGATTAATTACTCTGCTGAACCTGCAGCATCTTGTTAAAAATGGTGCTCCTGCTCAGCTTCTGGGTGAGGTGGGTGCAGGAGGGTGTGGACAGCGAAAATGAGGGTCAAAACTCAGAGGAGGTCTCTTGCATTTGGTTGAAAAGCAGGAGAAATGGTGCCTGTTGACACTTGCAAAAACAGAACTTGAATGGAGCATCCAGAGCTCTCTCCCTCCAGGAGGAGCTGGAGCAGCAGGGCTGACCTCAAGTTGGATTCAATTGGGATGTGCAGGCACCTCAATGAGCTGTGGGGCTCTCTGAGGGCCCTTGGTCCCCAGCACCCCAAAACTGCAGTGGGGCCCTGCCACACCTCCCACACCTGGGTACACCTCTGCTGTTTCCTTAGGAACCAGCTGAAAGCTGCATGTTGCTCACTGGCAGCAATACACAGGTTTTCAGGGAAAGGTGGGAACCTTTCCAGCCTGATCTGTATCAACCTTTACATTTTCAGCTGGGCCAACATGAGGCTTCTGAAATTTCAGAGAAATCATAGAATTGTTTGAGTTGGAAGAGACCACTAAAGGTCTTCTAGTTTCACCCCCCTGCAAGGAGCAGGGACATCAGGTTGTTCAAAGCCCCATCCAACCTGACTGTGGCTGTTTCCAGGGATGGTTCATCAACAAGTTCTCTGGACAACCCGTGCCAGTGTTTAAAAAACAAAAAATCCAGTTGTAGAGGTGCTGCTGGCAGCATGATTTATTGTGGGGAAAAAATCCCCAGCCCAAACAAGAGGGAGATTCTTTGGTCTTTAACTCATTTTATTTAAAATTAATTTCCTTGACCCTGCCAGAGGGGTTCCATGTTCAGCACAGGCAGATTTTAATTTTCCCATTATGTGGTCTGTAGGAAGCACTCACTGCTGAGTCTCTCAATGCCTGCACTGTGTGCATCCCCCAGAAACCAAAACACATTCACTTAATGACATGCAGACTGTGAGTATCAGATAAAGGAATGATGTTAAAATGGAGCTGAATCCCTCCCTGGGTTTTAATCTAGGCTTACAAAGCCTGGCTGCCTTTCCATGAGCCCCAGACAGCCATCCCTGAGCCTGCCTGGTGTTCCAATCTGGTTGGATGCACGTGAAAAAATTCTCTGCAGAGGAGGACTGGTGCAGTGGGTGGTGGAAGTGCCTTTGGTTTGATATCCTCCCATCAGGCAGCTGCAGGAACAGGGAGATCTCAGCTGGGGGATGAAAGAAATATCACAAGGACAAGCCTTGGCCTTTGTGAGCTTGGAGCTGTGTGTAATTTCCTACTGTCACCCACACACAAATACTGTGTCACAGGAAGATTTTTTTTTTGTTCTGGTAAGTCTTTGTCTTGTTTTGTTTTCATATCATATCATATCTGGTTTCATATCAAATCATATCTAGTTTTTGGTTTTTGTTTTTTGGGTTTTTTTGGGTTTTTTTTTTTTTTTGAGAGTGCATTCCCATGCCTGAGAGGTGAGCAAATACATCAGATTTTGTATTTAAAGCAGTCTTTTATGTCTCTGCCTCAGTCATATATTCATTACACTTCACTTTAACCAGTATTTGTCTCTTTGCAGTACGTGATTGCATTATTCCAACTCTCCATATCTGTCCAATCTCCCTCACCTTTTCAGAGATGAATGGAACTGGGGAGATCATTATTAAAACACAGAAAGCAAAGAAATAAAATTAACCAGAGCACCAGTTCTCTTTGTGCTGAATACACTGAGGAAATAAAAGGGCCTTCCACTTCTAATAAAATCTGGATGTGAATTGCCTCATAAAAGCTTGGATGAATTATATTCAGAGGCCAAAAAGAGAGAAGAGAGAGAGCTTGGAGCCCTTCACCAGCAGGACGCTCTCCCTTCCTTGGTGTGCAGCCCAATGGAAATGCCAGGAGAGCTTTGGGATCAGGTGAGATGTTCTGCTCAGAGGATGAGCTTCAGGCCTGGATGAAGCATGTGGAGAGGTTGGTTAATAGCTGGTTAAGTGAGAAAGGTCATCCTGACATAATGCTGCTGGTTAAGCTTGAAAGGGAGGTCAGCAGTCTCTGATTCAGTGACTGCTGACAGGCAAGAATGCCGGATGACCTTGCAGCAACATGAGGAAAGGGAGATGAGATTAGTCCTGAATATCTGTAGAAAGTATCAAAAGTATAACCATAAGAATGCAGAAGTAGGCGTAATTGCTGATATGTAACTAACCAATCCTGTGCTCAACTTTTGCAATATGTATGAAATTTATTAAGAACTGTATTTAACCACCGTATTCGATCAATAAATGGGACTTGGATGAACCAATTGGTGTCTGGGTCTCCTTCCTTCGACAGAAGCACTTGAGGGCCACAGGCTGTTCAAGTCCCTCCCAGTGAAATATTAGTGCTGCTGAAATTGCTGGAGCTCTTCCTGCTGCCTCCTGAGGTCTCAGCCCTCCCTAAGGTTCTTGCCCAAGTTTCTGGCTGGTGGAGGAAGGACCCTGCAGAGCTGTGGTGACTTTTCAGCCCTGTTCATCCCCACTCTGATCTCCCAGGGTCCCAGGAAGGTTTTAGGATATGGACTTGGCTTCTAAGCTTCATCTGTGTGCTGGAAGAGGAAGGTGGTGAGGGACATGCCCCAGGTGTCCTCTTGTCACCAGCAATTCCTGCTGTCCCAGGACACTGCTGCTCCCAGGAGATGCAGTCTGGTGACGTGCTCACCTTTAAGGATATATCTGATGGTGTTGGCTTTTCTTTTGGCACACAGATTGAGCTGAAGCCAAGGGGATTGTGCCTAACTGAGTAATGGAGAGATTAACAGCCCAGAAAGCCTGGCCTGCACGGTGCTCATTGATTGTTTCTCTCAAATATAAGCAGAGCAGCCCAGTGTCAGGCATCTGAGGAGAGAGGAGACTGCAGAACTGATGTACTCCTGCTAATGAATAATCGTTAAACTCCAAAGGAGTTTATTATTATTGCCATTAATTCTGGTTGTACTGTGCCTGGAGACAAGGAAGGTGGAGAAAGATGAGTTCATGACCTGCATATTACAGAGTAGATTTTATCCTGGTAATATGAGAAACTTGATCATTTCTTAAGTGAGAGGACTGATAAAATCACTGACTTCTGAGGAGCAACATCATTGCTTTTATGTGTTCAACAAGCTCACTGGGATGGTGCTGGAGAAGGGTCAAATCCCTCTTCTGGACATCCTAAGGTCAGGAGTTTGTTTGCCCTCAGTTTCCCAGAGGGAGGAGGGAAGCAGGAAACACCATCAGCATTCACACCTTCAGTTCTATTAGGATTTCTCCTCCATGTTAACCATGAGGTTTTACTTACCCTGAACTCAGAATAAATTGCCAAAAGTCAAGGAAAGCCATAGGAAGATCCCTCCAGCCATAACAGGGATGGACCCAAGACAGGGGTTTCATGTCGTTCCTTAAGGTGTTTTGGATCAAGAGTAAAATACCGTCATGATCTGAGAACCCTGCTCTTCTTCACACTCCCCAAATGACTCCAGCACATTGCTGAGCAAGAGGACTCCTTCCTCTCCTGGAAACTAAAAAGTGAAAGACAAAAAACACCCACAAAAAAATATCTGTTGTCATTTGTGCAGGCCAAAAGGGAGGTGCAAACTGCTCTCTGCCTTTTGGTTCTGTGATCAGTGTATTTCCAAGTCTCTAGAGCTGAACCAGGAAGAAGTTGTGTTTGCTTTCTGCAGAAGTGCTGCCTTCCCATGTGGAGATGTTTCTGTATTTCTTGGCTCAGAATGGAAGGAGCAAATATGAATGTATTCATTGTTATGAACAAAATTCGGGTAATATTTTTTTTGTGAGAAAAAGTTACAAAAAAGCAGCCAGACCACGGGTAGCTGCTGAAGTTCTTCGTGTTTTGTTATTGTAATCACGAGTCGTTGTGGCTAATCGCTCCTTTTGTATCAGCAGAGCCTCGCCCGAGGCTAAGTTGTACCTTTCCCAGAAGGGTGGGAACCTTCCCGAACAGTAGAAGAGACCTGAGAAGGTGAGGGGGGCTATGCAAAGTGACTCCAAGACCACAATGCAGCATGGGTCCCCCCGCTGTACGGAGAAAACCCCAAAACAACGAGCCACCTAAGAATTGAGAGACTGGAGTGATGTCTGGACGTGAGGAGCCGAATGCTGAGCCTGCAGAGATGCAGAACACCTTCGGAGCCTCTCGCCCTGACCAAGAGAGACGACCCCGGCGGTGAGACCAGGCCGACTGAGCTGGCAAAAGTACCATCTGACGGGATCAGCAGGCCCTAAAGGCTCCCACGAGGACGTGATCCCCAGCTCTGCCCCTAGTGGACAGAGCTGTGCATATCCTCCTCCTCTGAGTCGCCCGGGAAGACGACGGAGACTGCAGACCCGTCGAGCCACCCAATCCTGAGCTGATCACTTTTAATAAAGGCATTAAAAAGGAGAAGAAGTCTCCTGGCCCTTTTGTTTATTTCAGCTGGGGGCTCTCGTCCGGAATAGCCACGCCGCAAGAGGACTCAGGACTGGCCATCTTGGATCTTCAGAGGACAGCTGGCTACTAGGACCAGGGATCGGCTCAGGACAGCGACGCAGAGGAGCACCGGAGCACCGGACTGGTGAGAAACCCGGTGGCGGGAGTGGGAGACGTGCGCATGTGTGTGTGAGTGAGACGAGGGCCGGCAGCCGGACCTTCGAAGCGAGTGGGACCCCTCAGTACTGCGTTTCCGGTTTTTCGCGAGAAACCCGGCCAGGAACAGGGGGAAGCGAGTGGACTTAGTGTGAGTGAAGTCGTCTCCCAAGGGGGAATAAAGGGCCCCCCCACTCCGGGCGTGCGGAGTGAATTACTGTGTATGAGTGGAACGCACCCCAACGTCCTGACAAAGGGAGGTCAGGCACTTTTGTAAGTCTCGAGAAGGATTCGCGTAAGATTTGTCAGTCCCGAGAAGGATTCGGGTGTTTTCGCAAGCCCTGCAGGCAAAGTAAGTCCTGACAAAGGGAGTCAGGCACAAACCCCAGCAAAGGAGGCTGTGGTTTGCTTTTAAGTCCTGATACGGTGAAGCCTAAAAATTGGCGGGTTAGGCAAACTAAAAATCAGGCAGTTGTTTTTCCTGACTGAGGGAGTCAGGCACAACCCGGATTCTTGGCCGAGGCATCGGGTGTTCAAGTCCCGATAGATATAAGACCTGACGAAAGTTGGGCAATCAAGAGATTGGGCAGTTGTTTCAGTATAAAGTCCTGAGCATCAGGCAGAAATTTGAAGTTCAGTGGAGGAGGCTGAAGCTCCTCAAACAAGGTTTTTTTGAAATTACCGGTCAGTTGAGGCCCCTTTGAGACTTTGTTATTGAGACCTGAAAAATGGGATGTTGTAGTAGTAAAAAGACCGGCAAGAGACTGAGAGACATACCTCCTGGTAGTCCCTTAGGAGAACTGTTAGAAAAATGGGATTCTATAGAGGCCACGGAGAAATTAGCTAAAGTGAAAATGATCCATTATTGTATGGAAGTCTGGCCAGAATTAGAGGTGCAAGGAGGATGGCCTTGGTGTGGGACAAAGGATAAGTGGATGTGCCAACAATTAAATAATTATCTGACAGCTCGAGGCGATACTGATCCTGAGCAATTACTGTATGTATCGTGCTGGTTACAGAGCGCTGTTGGGGATGAAGGGGTGCGAATTTGTAAGGTACAGAGGAAGAAAGAGGGGAATGAAGGAGGGGATGATAGAACTAGTAAAAGATGGGACCCCCTGGATTATTTGCCTCCTTCTGCCCCTCCACTTTATAATCCTCTTCTACAAGCATCTCAAATGGCAGGTCCGGTTCCTCCCCCGGCTGCCATCTCACTACCACCTGCTCAAACTCCTCCTTCTACCTCTTCAGCTTCCACTATGATAAACCCAGTAGCTCCTCCAGATCCTTCTGCATCACCACAAGCGCCTATTCCACCTGCTGCATTCTCCACCCCTTCTCCAGCTCCACTTAATATCCACTCAGGCTCTTCTCCCCCTCCTATTGCTGTCCCTTTACCTCCTCCTAGTTGGGACACAAATGCCTCCTTGCCTGATAAACAGCTATCAGCAAATACACCTGCTGATGGGCAGAAAGTTCAGGGTAACCCAGATATTCCTCAAAGTAGTTTGGCATCTGAAGATGGGCCATACTGTAGCACCAGATCCAAGACCTCCAAGGCGGAGATACTCTTTCCCCTCAGAGAGGTTCCTATGGGAGGAATAGCGGGAGGTGTTGGCTTTGTGAATGCTCCCCTAACTGCTTCTGAGGTGAGAGGATTCAAGAAAGAGTTGGGGCATTTAGTGGAGGACCCAGTGGGCATAGCCAACCAAGTGGAACAATTTCTAGGTCCAAATATCTACACTTGGGGGGAGATGAATTCCATCCTGAGTATATTATTTTCCCCAGAAGAGGTCCGGATGATAAGGGCGGCTGGCATAAGAATATGGGAGAAAGATAACAGTCCAGGACCCCAGGTGCCAACAGGTGAACAGAAATTGCCACTAACAGAGCCCAGCTGGAACCCTAACCAGGAGGAGGGGAGGAAGGCCATGAGGGAATATAAGTCTTTGATAATACGGGGGATCAAAGAGTCAGTTCCCAAAGGAACTAATACCCAATTGGCATTTGAGGGTGCACAAGAGAAGGATGAAGCTCCTGCTGCATGGCTAAATCGCCTAAGGTGGAACTTCCAGTTGTACTCTAAAATAGACACAGACACCCCAGAAGGTCAAATGCTGCTAAAAGTCCAATTTGTTACCAAATCTTGGCCTGATATAAGGAGAAAACTGGAAAAGATGGAAGATTGGCAATAGAAGGACATTAATGAATTGTTAAAAGAGGCATTGAAGGTGTATTTAAGGAGGGAGGAAGAAAAAGCAAAGGCCAAGGCTAAGGTAATGGTTGCTGTAGCTAGAGAAAGTGCAGAGTGGGCGGGTCCACCACCAGGAGGAGGCAAGGATAGGCCGGTACTGTCAGGTGCAAGAGGGATGGAGACACCTCAAGGCCCTTTGAGAGAGCGACATTGCTATTACTGTGGAGAGCCAGGACACGTCAGGAGGTTTTGTAGAAAGCTTAGTCTCGATGCGGCAATAGCCAGGGAACAAGATAATTTAGGGAAGATCCTTAGAGGTGACGATTAGAAGGTCAGGGGCTTTACACTATAGGGGACCCAATGCAACATCTAGAAGAGCCCCTTGGTAAACTTTGAGGTGGGCCCCCTAAATGAAGAATTTGAATTTCTGAGTAGATACAGGAGCAGATAAGTCCTGTCTCAACAAAGTACTAAGAAGTATAGTATAGAATAGTGAAAAACATCTGAAGTTAGACAAAAAACAGCTAGGTAGAAAGGATATCCAGTAGCACCAAAACTGGCCTGTAAAACTAAACTTGTAATAAGTAATGTGAAAGTAAAAGGTACCTTATTGTTGTCTTGTTGTGTGTGTGAGAGTGAGTCACGAAGTCAGCCTCAACTTCCCGGGCAGGTGGGAAGGGGGCAGTGCAAGTGGGTGTATGTGTGACCTGCAAATCAGGCTTGTGTCCCCCGGGTGGGTGGGGGCTGTGGCCAAAGAGTGTGTGTGACCTGCAAACCAGACTAGTGCTCCCCAGGTGTGTGAGGGAGCCATAGCTGTAAGAGCGTGAGTGACACACAGACAGCCTCACAGGTGAATGTGCACCAGAGGCAACCAGAGTCAGGGCCCTTCCAAGAGGCCCAGGGATACTGAGACCTGTGGGCCAACCCCAGGGTGAGGGGGGGGGGCTACAGGGACCCGTGATTTTCTAGCAATAATGATCCAGTTTGTGTCTTGAGGGTGTGAAGGAATGTGTGGGAGTGAATATAGACAAATTAGAATAGAGGTGATGTAGATTGTGCATTATAGGTTTTACCACATTTCCTTAGAGAGAAGTGTATTGTGTAGAAGAATGGTGTAAGAAAAAAACCCCAAAAATTTAAGTGTAAGGGGTTGAAAGAAATATTTAGGCTCTAAGTGAAAGTAAGAAACAGAAGCAAGAGATAAATAAGATCTTAAAAATAGAACAGAAAACCAGTGAATTAAATACACAGAGATATAAGAGAATAAAAATACTTTGGGAGTTAAGTTAGCTGAGAAATACAACTCCTTGCAAAATACAGAGTATGTAGAAGTTGATGAGAGAAACATGCAAACTATGGAAAAAGAGAAGTTAAGCAATAACATTAGACAGAGAAACTGAGTTTTGATAAAATCATTAAATAGCAGACCATTAATGCCTGTGTTTGAAAGCCCGTTTCAGGTACTCTTCATTACTAATTCGACTGTGCAGACCAAAAGAAAAAGGTTGGACTCACATCGCTCTCACCCCCTGGCATTGGACCAGGATTCAACATCAGGTTTTTTTCCCTCTGGCATTCTGGCATTGGACCGGACTCCACCCCTTTCTCCTTCTGGCATTGGGCCAGACTCCCAGTTTTTCCATCTGGCATTGGGCCAGAGTCCACACCATTCTCACCTCCGGGCACTGGACAAGGATTCATCTGCTTCACAAGCTAAATCACCTGAGTATACTGTGGTAAAAGGACCAAAAGATTTAAAGTTGACTCTCAGAAGGAAGAGTCAAATAGACTGAACTGTGTGGAAAAAATTGGTATCAGGAGTTCTAATATTGCTTAAAATGTTTCAAAACTGTTCTGTGTAAACTATGTTGGTAAAAAGTTTAAGACTGTAAATAAGTAATTCTGGTTAAGTTCCCCAATTTATTTCTAAAGACTCCAGGTTAATCCTCTACAGAACACTCCTCTGGGAGGGGAAACCAAAATTGGTAGGGAACAGACCAAGAGAGGTTTAACCAGAGAAGCGGGTAGAAGGGACTCTAAAGAGCTTGGAAGGTTCTCCTCAGTAAAATTCCCCAACTGGCAAGGCCAGGTGGGCAGGCTGTGCAAGATGACCCATACCGGACTCTTGGGAAGGGTAGTACTGATGGCTCTGATTGCTGGTGGTGCTCTGGGGAGCCCAGGAGAGCCATGCAGTGAGTGCTACTGACCCCTCTATGAGGAGGAAGTGAGCTCCTTGTCGAGAGTCCACATCAGTTCTGACCCTGATCGTGTTAACCTCTCCCAATTAGTCCTTTATCAGAAAAATAAGAGAGTGTATTGGAGAGCATACAATACTGCCACTTTTAGGCAGCCACTCCTAGGAGAGTGCCCTATAGGGGAAGCCTGGTTGTGTTTTGAATGTGATGCTGCTGAAACAAGCTCAGCAGAACTAGTAAAAAGCAAAGAAATGGTGAAAATGGTAAGAAAAATTGTTTGTTACAAGTATTTATATGAGTGTACTGGAAAGGAGATAAACCCCTTTTGGAACACATTTCAGGGGAGCCCAAAACCCCTAGGTTTGATCTCGTCTGGCAACTGCATTGCTAGAGTGATAAAACCAATTTTCTTATTACCCAAAGGAACTGGATCAAGTTTGGGAGTTCCTATATATAATGATTTGGGAGAAAATAAACAGAACCGGGAAAGTGAAATAGAAATTGAGAAAATCCAAAATTGTAAAAGCCAAATTCGGACCCCAATATCTATGTTAAACAAATTAATCCAGCTCCAGGCAGTATTAAAAATAAAGAATTCAATTATTAGGAACATTTCAAACGAAATAAAAAGATTAGCATGTGTAAATAATGAAGAACAAACTCCTACACTTGATTCCAGTGGGTGGGAGAACCTGGAGATTTTCAAAAAAGATGTATGGGAAAAGGTAGTTTTTCTCACTGTGTGTGTACTTGGAAGATTGCTTTTTTTACTATGCTTAGTTATCTGTCTTAGTAGAATAGTACTTGCCGGGCAGACCAACCTGAAGAAACCAAGGAAAGTAACAAAGTTAAGTAACCATGATTACCAAAGTGCACAAGAGATTTATAATAGATTCAAAACAAAAAAATTGTGAGTTGATGCGAGCTTAGAATTTAAGCTCGATCAAAGAAAAAGAGGGGGGACTGTTATGAACAAAATTCGGGTAATATTTTTTTTGTGAGAAAAAGTTACAAAAAAGCAGCCAGACCACGGGTAGCTGCTGAAGTTCTTCGTGTTTTGTTATTGTAATCACGAGTCGTTGTGGCTAATCGCTCCTTTTGTATCAGCAGAGCCTCGCCCGAGGCTAAGTTGTACCTTTCCCAGAAGGGTGGGAACCTTCCCGAACAGTAGAAGAGACCTGAGAAGGTGAGGGGGGCTATGCAAAGTGACTCCAAGACCACAATGCAGCATGGATCCCCCCGCTGTACGGAGAAAACCCCAAAACAACGAGCCACCTAAGAATTGAGAGACTGGAGTGATGTCTGGACGTGAGGAGCCGAATGCTGAGCCTGCAGAGATGCAGAACACCTTCGGAGCCTCTCGCCCTGACCAAGAGAGACGACCCCGGCGGTGAGACCAGGCCGACTGAGCCGGCAAAAGTACCATCTGATGGGATCAGCAGGCCCTAAAGGCTCCCACGAGGACGTGATCCCCAGCTCTGCCCCTAGTGGACAGAGCTGTGCATATCCTCCTCCTCTGAGTCGCCCGGGAAGACGACGGAGACTGCAGACCCGTCGAGCCACCCAATCCTGAGCTGATCACTTTTAATAAAGGCATTAAAAAGGAGAAGAAGTCTCCTAGCCCTTTGTTTATTTCATTCATGACCCTTCCCCCTTGAGATCTTTAGGGTGAAAGATGGAATCAGTCACTTCAATGGGTTATCTTGGTAGAGGAATTTTACACCTAACTGTAGTCATTAATTAAATAATTCCTATGTATATAATACCCTGTGCTGGTTTAGCCATTGCTCTGAGGAGTGGGCTAGGAATGCTTATTTGTGGGATGGAAAGAAAGAGCAGGCCTACTTTCTGGTGAATAATTTGAAAGCTGGAACTGTGATCCCCATATTTTTCCTATAAATGCTGCAGACTCTGACCCACCTTTTTGTGCTTGCACAGCTTGGAGGGCTGTGTGTACCAGGTCACTTGAGAGCCACCAATACAAGCTAGGGAAATGTTGGCATTTCCAAAGAACTGAGAGAGGGCTGGGACACAGCAGCACTGATCTTTGGGAAAAATAACCCACTAACCCTGCCTGCCCTGGCGAAACTGTGTCAAAAATCTGGACTAATCTTTGGTGACAAATGGCCTGGAAAGTGGGAAAGGAGAGAGCTCATGCTCTTTTGTAAGAATAAAGATGAATTTATTCTTGATTAGGAAAGACAGCAAGTGGAGACACTTCCAGCTGCATGGACATTGTCTTGACATTGGCTGTTAAATGCCTAATGATGACAGTTAGCGTGAATTAGCTACTGAATATGTTTTATTGTGTTTTGTGGTCCCCAGGGCAGACATGCCAGAGACTTTTAAAGAGAATGAAAACAGAGAAGAGGAGGCCTCCATACAGATAATTTTGAATTTGTAATGTCTGGTTATTAATGGTATTGAACAGTCAAAAAGCCACATGTGGCTCCCATATAGTACATGTTAAGCCTCAGCATGTTCTGTCTTCATAAATAAAAGCTTGGGAAAGTGGATGGATCCCAAAATGACAGGCAGAAACCTACCTGTACACAGGAATTGGTTTTTTTTTTTTTTTTTCATTTTCCAGGCTGAAAAGTGGGGTAATGTTTTTGGGAAGCTATTGAGCTGGCAGCTCTTCCCATCCCTTTCCCAGGATGCCAATGCAGGGTCCAATTTTCATTGCTGAAGTCAGTGTGAGTTTTTTCTCAATATGTTTGATCATCAGAAATTCAGATACAAGGGAAAAAAAAAGTCATCAGAACTCAGCAGGATCCAATTTTCCATCCCTGCATTTCAATTTGACAACAATAGTCTATAAAAAAAATGCAAATATGAATTTTGCTGTGGACAGGAAGGAGGGAGGATGCTGAGAGCTCTCGTGTTGTTTGATCACTTTAAAGCCTTTCCTGCAGAAACTGAAATGGTGACATTCTGCTTGAAATGTGCTGGGTGCAGTAAATCTTCAGCTTGGAGCAGCCGCCCCCAGACCTTTATGTCTATCTACTTAAATTCAAATACAGGATTTTTTATTTTTTGTGTGGCTCATCTGTGGATTCACCCTGAGTGCTTCTGGTTTAACCATCCGGTTTAGGGAAAGAAGAACCAGAGAGATTCCAGCTCTTTCCCCCAGTCCAGCCTTTTCTGTCCTGTGATGTTAATGAGCAACAATGCTTCATGAGGGTTTTTCACAAGCTATTGCTGCTCAAAAAAAAAAAGGCCCAAGGATGCCTTTTATTGTCTCCTCATTGTGAAGCTCAGAACACGACAGTAAAATTGAATGATTTAACAAGCTGCTTTCTTACTGCCCTCTCTGCCCTTGTTCTCTTCACTGAAGCTTTCAGGTTGTGAACCATTCCAGAGAAACACCCAAGCATCCCAAATCTTCAAATCCCAAAGCAAAATGGGCTGGTTGGCACCTCCTGCCCAACACCTCCCCAGCTCTTCCACCACCAGTTTGTAAATTCCCATTGGAACCAGCAGGTGATGCTGAAGCAGAAAACATGGAGTTCATTCTGCCTTCTATTAGGCTTTTCTTTTCCTCCCATATAAAATTCACAAGTGAGGAAAAAATCCTGTGATCCTGGTGGGGTATTTAGAAACATAAGATAGAAATGCTGGCATGCAGCACGTGGCTTTGTTCTCACTGTCTGCTCAGCTCTTCCATCCCCGAAAGTGGGTCCAGCTTTTATAGGCCAAAAGAGCAAGTCCAAGTGACTCAATGATATTTTTAGCCCAGAAAGCCCTGCAGCTGATGGCACACTTCACAACCAGCAGGGGACACAGCTAGGCCAAAGCCCAGACCTCTGCTGGGAGCCATATCTCCTCAAATACCCTTCAGACAAACCTCCATGCAAGTCAGTTGGGAAAGTTTCTTCAAATTCCCAGCAATTGGGAAAATCCGAGGTCGTCCACCCGCTCATAGATGAGGTCTCCAAATGATCCATTTCTGGCATATAACTACACAGGGTTATGTGAAAGATTCTAAAGGAGCTGCTCTGGAGTCAAAGAGCCCCTGTCATCTCTTTGTAGCTAAATCACAATTTCGGGAGTTGAAGGAGTTTGGAACGAGCTAGACAGCAGACCTCTGAGCGTTTTAGATTATGCGGTTTATGTTTCTTATTTTCTACACAGACAGGAAGGGTGAGTTGTGCTCACATCTACACCACATGGCTCAGAAGGTAACAAGACTTCAAGTTACAGAATATTTAAATGATTTATTAGCCAATAAAACATTGCCAACAAAGATATGTATGTTTCTGACCCAATCCTTCAGTATTTCATGCCATGGACTCATGCTACAGTGTAAGGTTTCTCAGCCAATCATGTTCTGACACACAAACCTACAGCCCTGCATCCTAAGCTTCTTGTTTACGGTTGCAACTACTTTTATTTTTTCTATACCTTAAACTCTAAAATGCTAAACTTTCCTCCACTTAGCTTAAGGTGTCTCTGTTTTATACTATGAATCCACATTCTCGCTTCTACCACTTAAATTTGGAAGCCCTTTCCAAGGTCTCCGATCAAATCCTGTGTTTAATTCTAAGCTTTGCTGACAAGACCAAAGGTCTGAGATTTCCCTGCATTTGGGTTTCCAACAACACTGATGCTGTTAGTTCCAGAGTGCCCAGGATCCCTCTTGCAAGTCAACTCTGGCAGGAACAAGGCGGGCAGCTGCCGGGGGGCTGCTTGTGGCCTCTGCCAGCCCATTGCTCAGGGCTTGCCAGCGCCCCAGCCCCTCAGGGGCTGCCCCAGCCCGGCCAAGCTGCCCGGCAGCAGCACCGCAGCCCCACAGCAGCTGCAGAGCAGCCCCATCCAGAGGCACCTGGGAGCCCTCAGCAATCCAGCCAGAAGCACATGGGCAGGAGGATACAGAGGGTGGCTCCTTCCTGGCACAGGGCTTGTGGCCATCTCCAGGCACCGCTCTGGCAGGGATCCCTGCAGCCCCGGCCCCTGCCCACCTGCTCTGTCACCAGCACAAAGGCTTCAGCAGAGCCACCACAGGACAAGGGGCTTCTGGCCATTTTCCCTTGACCACTGCATGCCTGGGCAGCTTGCTGAGCCGGGGTACCCTTCTCCCCCTCTTCCCCTATGCCCTGCAGACCCTGGGTAGCAAAAGAAAGCTCCTGGGAGTCTGTGTATTATAACACACTCTATATTCATATACTAAAGAAAAAAAAACAAAAAGAAGAAAAGAACAATCTTAAAGAAATGGAAAATTCCAGCTGGCTCAGGTGGCCCCAGCAGACAGAGCCTCTGGCATCAGGTCTCTGCAGAGCGGCAGCAGAGCAGCCAGCCAAGCCCCAACAGACGAGGCCGTGTCCTCCATGCCCTGCGGAGCTGATCTTGCAGCCTCTGGAAGAGGGAATATCGCTCACTCTGCAGTGACTGGAGGACATACAGTGTTTCTAGTGCCACGTCCGACACGGCACTGCTGATGTCCTCTGTCAGCGGTTCAAGGGCTGCAAGAGAGAGGGACAGAGCCATGGTCAGATCCCGGATCTGCGGGGAGCCAAGAAGAGCCCCCTGCCAGGGCCATCCCAGCCGGCTCTAGCCATGGCCAGGAGGGAGCAGGGACCAAGGGCACCGGCCCGAAGCTGCTGGCCACGAATCCCCAAGGTGGCCCTGAAATCTCTGTGTGCTCTGCCCACGCCGCCCCATGTCCGCACAAGGAGAAGAGCCCTCTGCAGCCGGGGCAGGGTTTGCAGCTCCCCCGGCAGCCCCCGCTGTCAGCCCGCTGCCCTCACTCACTCACCAGTGCAGATCAGCTGCATCTCTTGCTGCTGCCCCCTCAGGTGCCGGCCGGCCATGCCTGTGAACACAGAGCCTGTCACAGCCCCAGCGGCACAGCTCCCTGCCAGCGGTGCTGCCGGCGCTGTGGCCACACGGGCTGCTGGCCGGGCAGGGCTCAGCCCAGGCCCTTGCCGCACGCTGCCGCCCCAGGGCACGGCTGTCAGAGGGCGGCAGCAGCAACGCCCAGGCCAGGCGGGGCTCCACGGCGCCGGGCCGGGCTGGCGCTGCCGGGGCAGCAGGCGGGGCCGGGGCCGAGCTGCGGCGGGCCGGGGCTCGGGACTCACCCATGAACCTGACGGCCGCCTCTCGCAGGGACTCCTGTGGGCTCTGCAGGTAGTGCAGTGCCCTGCGCACGTGCTCGGCCCCTCGGCTCCTGTCCTATGCCAGCTGCAGAGAGCGTCAGGAGGGAAGGGTTGGCGCGGGCTCAGCCCCTGGGCCGGGCGCTGCCTGCGCCCATCGCCGGCCACGCCTGCCCGCCCAGCCCTGAGGCGCGGCCAGCAGCCGCTGGCCAAGGGCTCCCGAGGGGAGGGGGCAGAGGGCCGGCTGCTGCCCGGGGAGCCGCGGAGCCGCCCCGCAGCCCCGCCGGGCCGGGGCTCCATGGGCACCCGACTCAGGCCCACGGGAGCCTGGAGAAGAGCCCGCGCGGCCTCTGCGTGCAGCGCCGGTCAGGGGCACAGCTGCCCGCCCTGCACACTGAGCACCGCGCTCAGGGGGCTTCTCCGGGCTGAGGCTGGGGCTCGCAGGCTGTTCTTACCAGACACTCGCTGAACTTCCACACATTCTGCCTCTTCACAGCAGCAGCAGCAGCGCAGGGGGCGCCGGCCCGGCCCAGCCGGGGCTCCCAGCCAGGATCAGCAGAAGCGCCGGCCCCTTCCCGCCTGCTCCTGCCTCGGCTCCCAAGGGCTTTTTCCAGCTCAATTCGGGAGCAGAGCAGCCAGCACCTACACACAGCCCTGACTGCTCAGGGCCCGCCTGTGCTGCCCTGAGCCAGCCCTCAGGGGATGAAAGGATCGGGTTCCAGCGCTGTTTTCAGCGCTCCTTTACTCACCCTGAGCTGACAGCAGGAGGCTGCTGCTGCCTCTGCCTTGGCAATTGGAGATCACGGCTGCTCTTGGCCCTCTTCTGCTTGCCACCTGAATTTTATCAGTACAACTGCACTTCCCTCTTTCAATCACTGCTGCCCACTGTGCTTTTGTGATGGTGAACTCAGTGTTTTTGTCACAGGCATCATGATTAGCAGAGACTGAAATGCTCACAAGTCCTTGAGTATTAAGTCGAGGGGAATGAAAGCCTCACAGATCACATTTGCAGCACTCAAACACAGCCCTGCTGCTGGTGCTGTTTAAATGCAATCAACTTACAGAGACCATCATAGAAATTGCCTCTGGAGTTGCCAATCAAATGAAAAAATCTATCAGGGGAAAATACAGAACTTGGCTGCCTTCATTGCTTCCTCCGAGCAGCAGAAAATGGAGATGCCCAGAGGTATTTTGCACTGCTGCTGATCCCACTTGGAGCCCAGCGCTCTGCAGAGTCCCAGCGGGAACCCGAGCCCAGGCCCGGGAGCTCCCAGAGTGTCCTAGAGATTCTCTCTGCATTCGGTCAGGCTTGCATTCCCCAGCAAGTCCCCAACAAAACCTCCTGTTCTCTAGGGTTAGAACAGGCACAATGAAAAACTCAGCAATGGCACAACTCCCCAGCTCACAAGGAAAAGAAAGGACAAGTTGTCAAGGAATCCATACATTTGTCTTGCTTTGCTGCAGAAGTCGTGCTGCACTCACAGTGTGGAAAGCTAAGAGAAGCTGCAGTTGAGGGCACATCTTGTGACAGAAGCTGCACCTCGTTCTCCAGGAAAGGTTCTTGAAAAGGGCAGACAGGAGTGTGGAGAAGATTCCTAGACAATTGAAACAGCTTTCCAGAAGTGAAATGAAAATGGGAAGGAACAATCCAGTATGTTTTCCTCTATTTATTTCTATTCTCCCCTGTTCCATGTTGCACTGCTTCTCCATGCCATGAACTCCAAATGCATCTCACCTCTCAGATGGATGCCTTAGCGAGTTTTAGCCACTGTAATATTCCATGAGCTACACCCAGTTTGCCTTGCCCTGGTTTTGTTGGAAAGCAATGCTGGAGCCATCAGTGCAGCGCTTGGGTCGGCACGAATCCTGCAGGCAGGGAATGTGCCCTGCCAGTGTCTGAGCCTCAGCAGGGACAATGCACAGCAGCGAGCGAGGGATTTGCTGTGCCCTGTGCAGGAGTCAGGACTCTGGATCTGGGCTCAGCACGGCGAAGCTCCCGTGTTTGGACAGACTCAGGGGCTGCCCCGAGGGCAGCGAACGGGAGAGTGCCTGGCTGGGAGAGGCCCCAGCAGAGGAGGGGATCTTGTCCCTCCTCGAGGCCCTTTAAGGCTCTCCAGGCCCCTTTGAAGTGAAGGTTTTCTCTTTTGAGGGTTTTTTGGGGAAATCCCACCACTTCAAGGGTGTTTTTTCCTTCCCATTTTAGGGTGTTTGTGGGGCCGCAGCCACACAAGCCCCTTTCAAGGGGGGATCATGACAGCTTTCATTGGCATTTTTATGGGGCCCCCACTCCAAGGCCCTGTAGGGGATGTTTTGCCTCCCAGGGTGATTTTTGGGGTTCTCTCTACCATCGCCGCTTTAGGGCCCCCACTATGGTCGGGTCCCACTATAATTCTCCTAGAAAGGGCAACACCACTCCCATTGATTCTGACAGTGGAGCCCGGGAGGGGGAGTTGGAGATCCTGGGAATGTTGGGGGTCCCAGGGAGGTTTGGGGGTCCTGGGAGGGTTTGGGGGTACCTGGGTGATGGTGACTCTGTGCTGGGTATAAACTGTTGTGAGGGGTTCCTGGTGGGGTTTTGTGTATACCGGGGATCTTGGGGCGTCATGGTGGATTTTTGGGGGTTCCCAAGGGGGGCTTTCTGGGGTCCAACGGGGGGATTAGGCGATGCCAAGAGGAATCCAAGGCTGTTTTGGGATACCTGCCGGTGACAGAGATGGGGATCCCATGCCAGGTATGAACCTTCTCAGGGGGACCTGGAAAGGTGTTGGGACATCCTGTGTGAATTTTGATCTCCTGAGAGGGTTTGGGGGGGTCTGTATGGGGTTTTGCAGTCTTGGGGAGCTTTTGGAGAGCCCAGGGATGGTTTTGGGGTCCCAGGGAGGTTGGTTTGTTCCACGGGGTTTGGGGTTCCCTGGAGGTTTTGGGGGTTTTGGGGGTACCTTGGCAATGCTGGTGACAGAGCTGGGACCCCGTGCTGGGAATGAGCCCCCTCACTGAGCACAGGCAGCATCAGTGAGTTCAGGGGGATCCTGGGGGCCCGGGGAGTCACCCCAACCCCCAGGGGACCCCAAATGCAAAGGGACCCCCGAACTCCCCTCAGCGCTGGATCTGCTGCAGGCAAGGGGCACCAGCACTCAGCCCCCAGCCCCCACCACCACAGGGGGGCTGTAGAAGAAATCTGGGGGGGCACGGATAGGTCGGGGGGGACCCCCAAAGTCCTGGGAATGGGGGAACACAGGGGAACTCCTAGGAATCCCCATGTGCGGCTTATGGGGGACCCAGGAGGAGTTGGGGGGGGCTGGGTGGGACATGGGGGACCCCCAGAAGTCTTGGGAGGGGGGAAGAACAGGGTGATCCCCAGGAAGGGTTTTGGAGGGAAGCAGATTGGAGCCTCCAGACGCCGAATCCGATGAGGAGAACAACGCCGATGGCAGCGCGGACAGACACAGGGAGCACCAGGGTGAGATTCCCGCTGGATTCCGGCTCTGGGAAGCACGGCATGGTGAGGTGGGGAGGGGAACCCAAAGGGAGGAATAGGGGTTCAGGGGGTCTCTGGGTCAAAGAAAAGGGGGCTCTGGGGGCTGGGAGAGGGGGGATTGCCGCAAGGGGCTGCGGGGATTGTTGGTGCCGGATAAGGGGGCGCAGGGTGGAACCCATGCCCGGGAATGGGGGTGCGGGGGGATGGCGGCGCCAAAGAAATGGGGGTTCAGGGGCCCCTCAGTGCTCCGGAACGGGCGACCCCAGAGTCCCGGTGCCGGGGGTCCCCCTCAGCTCTCGCCGCCCCCCGGGCCCCAGGAGCGCCCCCAACCCCAGCGCTGGAGCCATCGCGCTGCTCTGCTGCGGCCCCGCCCCCTTAGCCGCCTCCGGCCCCACCATTGGCGCCGCTCTTTGCTGTCTGCCAATGGCGACCCACGTCTTTGGTGGCGTCACTGGTCCCTGGGCGAAGGGAGGCCTGGGGGTGAGGTGCCCCGGCTGGCCGGGAATGGGGTCCGGGGGATCCAGGGGCTGCCAGAGGAGGATACCCGGGAAAGGGGGTGCAGGGGGTGTCGGGGCAGGATAAGGGGGTGCAGGGGGTCCGGCAGCTGTTGAAGGAGATGCGGGGGGGTCCCAGTGCCCAGGAATGGGCATTCAAGGGGGTCCCCGGGGGGCTCCCCAAGGCCCCTGCCGGGGGGCAGCAGGAGTTGGCTCAGGAGCTCTGGGCAGAGCAAATGGGGTGACCCTGGCTTGGGGGGGACACTGGGGAGTCACACACGCCCCCGGGGGGAACACGACCCCCGGGGACCCCCCCTCACCTTGTCCCGCAGGGGAGGCCGAGCCCCAGCCCGGGCAGACGAAGCCCCCGAGCCCCGGCAGCATCCTGGGGGGCCGTGCGGGGCCGGGAGGGGCAGGATCCGGAAAACGGCGGCGGCTGCCGGGGGCCGCGGGTGCCTGGGAACCGCGAACGCGGCGGCGGCGTCTGTGACAGCGGCGCGGCCTCAGCTGCCTGAGAACGCGGCCCTGGCTGGGTGTGCGCAGCCTGGGCTCCTGCAGGCGGCTGCACCGGACGATTCGCCAGGTGAATTGTTCACGGGGCATTGGCCTGCGCAGAGAATTCCTAAAGGTGCAGAGCATTGGCCTCTGCAAAGTTCCTACACCTGCAGAGCATTGGCCTCTGCGAAGATTTCATCAACGTGCAGAGCATTGGCTTCTGCAAAAGGTTCACGAATTTCCTTTGAAGGTAAGGATTGACTCAAGTTGAACTTCTTGGTTTTGTCTCATCTGCACTCTGAGAGAGAATGACAAAGGGAAATACAGGATGGGATAGTGCCCGTCCTCTGGTGCAGCAGTTTAGTGGTTTGCCCAGCTGAGTGGATGAACAATATATGCTCTACTGATTGTGCTTTTTTTTTGCACTGAATAAATGCAACATTTTCTAAATGTACTGGTCTATACATTTTCCCGATAGTGATTGCTTAAACTACTTAAATGTGAACAAGTTCTGTTCAAGTTTCAGTGGGTTGTTATCATCTGGTTATTAAAATTATTGGGGAGATGCCTCTGAATTGCTGCAGCAGCCTGGCTGCCCTCAGCTGACATTCTGGCCAGAAGCCTTGTGAGCACATTAGAGAACCCACACAATAGGAATTCCATTCTTGGGGAGGGAAAGTGTTTCCCGTTGTCAGGTTGCACAAAGCTCCTGGTCTTGTATAATTCCTGGGATGGCACATCCACTTCTCTGGAGAAACAGTTTCAATTTTGTTCCACTCTCATCACTGTAAAATATTTCCTCCTTCTAACAAATGTAAATCCCACCTCATTCACTTCAGACATATTGACCCTTGTTCTGCCACTGCAAGATTTGGGAGAAAATACCTTTGACTGCTGTTTTTCCATTTTCACAAACCTTGGAGAGGACCCAGACATGTCCCAAGATGGGGTTTGGAGGCCTCATTACATAACCAGCAGGTAGAGGCTGCAGGCTCTGGGCTCAGTGGGGTGGACACGTAGGACAGAACAGGAGTAGCCTGGCAGGGGCTGAAGGGTGGTTTCAGAGAGGCTGGAGCTTTTCTTCCTGGAGGGTAGAGGCATGAGAAGGAAATAATGGCACCAAGGGCAGGTGGGCAGGCCAAGCCTGGGCAGCAGCAGAAAGGAATTTCCCTCCCAGGGCAGGGCTGTGGTGCAGCACATCCCCAGCAGGAGCCTGGAGCAGCCCCAGGCTCTGTGTGGGCAGGCAGAGGCAGGCAGGAGGCAGAGCTGTCAGCAAAGGAAGGGCCCAGCCAGGTGGGGCAGCCGGGGGATGCCGACAGCCTGCAGGGACAGAGGCGCAGGGCAGGGACACCGTGGGACAGCCTGGGCTGCACAGGGCACAGGGATGGGCAGCAGCTGCAAGACAGCCCTGCCAGAGCCGCCTTGGGCAGCACTTTGGCCATGGCCAGGAGGGGACAAGTGACCCTTGCAGGGCTGGGGCCTCATTGCCTCCTTGTCCCTGCTCAGCAGCCTGGCAGGGGCCGCCCCATGCTCCTGCCCTTGGCATTGCACATCCCCACATGCCAGTGCCCATCCCGGGAAGAGCCCTGAGCAAGGAGAGAGGGACAGGATCTGCCTGGCCAGGGGCTGGGGCTCAGGCCTTGGCCCTTTGCATTCCTCAAACACATCCAGCTTTGCTCAGCACAGAGACACGTTTTCCTTGCTTGTCCCTGCCTGTCATGAGTGCTTCCAGGGTTCTGCTCTACCTGGAACCTGGGGACATTTTCTCAGTCCTGTCCCTCAGTGGGACCCAATAAATCTTCTAGCAAATTCAGTGTTTCAATTAAACTTTGAGTTCTTGAGAAGTTTTTAAACACACTCTGAGGGACTGAGTCTGATACAAAGAGCAGCAAAGCCCCAGAGGCTCATTAAAGTCCCTGTGCTGTGTCTGTGCTGCTGAGCTGGGCCGGGCTCCTGGCCCAGAGGCAGCTCCTGGCAAGGGCAGCGCTGCAGAGAGACAGCTCTGGCCAGGAGCAGCTCCTGTGCACAGCCCAGCAGGGCTGGGGCACTGCCAGGGCCCCTCAGGGACACCAGCAGGGTGCAGACAGAGCTCACAGGGGCTCAGCACTGGCAGGGGCTGTGGGATGGCCCTGAGGGGGCTGTGTCACAGCAGCACCTCTGGGGCTGTGTCACAGAGGCACAGAGCAGCTGGGATGTCAGCAAGGGGCTGTGTGACAGCACAGAGTGGGCTGTGTGAGGTCACAGATTGGGCTGTAACATCACAGAGTTTGTTGTGTGAGGCCACTGAGCAGCTACAGCGTCATAGAGGGGACTGTGTGACATCACAGAACAGGCTGTGAGACCATGGCATGGCTGCATGACATCATAGAGCTGGCAGTGAGGTCAAAGTAAGTGCTGTGACCTTACAGAGTGTCAGTATGACATCACAGAGAGGGTTTTGTGACATCACTGAGGAGGGTTGTTGCATCACAGAGCTGGCTGTGACATCAGGGAGTGGGCTGTGACAACACTGGGTGGCTGTGTAACATCATAGAGCAGGCTGTGACATCACAGTAGAGATTGTGAAATCATAGAGTGACTTTCTGACATCACAGAGACTTCTGTGACATCACAGAGCAGAGCTGTATCACATCACAGTGTGGAATCTCAGAGTTGGCTCTGGGACATCACAGGGGCTGTGTGACTTTACAGGGGCTGTGTGACATCACAAGGATCTGTGTGACATCACAGGGATCTGTGTGACATCACACAGGCTGTATGACATCACAGTGCCTGTGTGACATCACAGGGGCTGTGTGACATCACAAGGATCTGTGTGACATCACAGGGGCTGTGTGACATCACAGGGGCTGTGTGACATCACAAGGATCTGTGTGACATCACAGGGGCTGTGTGACATCACAGGGATCTGTGTGACATCACAGGGGCAGTGTGACATCACAGAGATGGCTATGTGACTTCACAGGGGCAGTGTGACATCACAGGGGCTGTGTGACATCACAGGGGCAGTGTGACATCACAGGAGCTGTGTAAGGTCCCTGGGGAGGTCACTCTGCCCCGGCCCCCCTCACAGCTCCCCCCAGAGCAGTCCAACCCTGCTCGTGCACAGCGGGGTCCCCTGTCCCCCCGGGTCTCCCCGCCCCCGGCCCCGCAGCCTCCCCCAGAGGATGTTCCATGAGATCGACCCCAGAGCCTGACACGGGGACGGGGGCTGGGGCCCTGGGGGTGGCACAGGGGGACAGGACCCCCCGGCAGCGTCCCCGTGTCCCCCAGGGCCAGAGCCTGGGCCAGGGCTCCTTCACCCTGCTACCAACGAGGCCGTGAGAGCACTGAAAAAATCCCCAGCAAGGGAGCAGCAAAAACCAGACTGAATATTAAGGGACAGCAGCACAAGGTTCCTTGGAAAGAGTCACTCTGCTCCTGACTGGACACTTCAGGCACAACAAGGAAACAAAGCAACAACAAAACCAAACAGAATCCAAACAATCAAACCAGAAATTTACTGAGAACTGGGGCTTTCATTCCTAAGGAAAAGAACTGTCCTTCTTATCTAGGTGCCCATGGCCAGAATTGGGATTTCACCTCCAGTATTCCTTATTGTGACAGAGTGGAGGAGTTTCTTGGCTCAAGACATTTCATGTGTGGGGAGTGTTGCAGTGCGTTGCAATTTCCTGTTTTAAACTTCCCAGCCCCTTCCCAGGTGTGGCAATATCTCTCTTCCCCTTCCCCTTCCCCCTCGCCCCCTGCTGGGCTGTCAATCAGTCTTAACATTCCAGCATGGCCATTGTGTGGTTGGTCAGGTTCAAAAGATGCCCCTGTGCCCAGAGGTCATTGGTCTGTCTGGGTGTCATCATTCCCTGAGACCCTGCCCCTCCCACCTGGTTGGTGGCTCACCTGTCCCTTCCCTCCCCCTCCCCCCAGAGCTTAAAAAGTCACTCAGGCCATGCGGTCAGGATTCTGTTGGAGGTGTTACCTGAGATTCAGACGTCTGTGACCATGGAATAAACTCTTGACATTAACCCTCCGGCAGAATCTGTCTCCTTTTCCTCCTCACCTTAGCCTGAAGCCTTCCCACCTGAGGCAAACTGACTTTCTACAAGCCTGGACTTGTTTCGGTGCTCAGCTGCACCATCCAGCCAGCCAAAAGTGTCTCTGAGGTGAAACACCACAGTTGCCGCCTTTGGCCCAGGAGCAGGGGTCAGACAAGCCCAGGCCCAATCTACCTGGTAATATTGGGATCTTATTCCAATAGGGGAGGAAGGGGCAGGTCCAGCCCTGCCCTGCCCTGGAACCCCAGCCCTGCCCGGCCCTGGAACCCCAGCCCTGCTCTGCCCTGGAACCCCAATGCCCCCAGAGCCTCTATCCCAGCCCAGCAGTGTCTGCCAGTCCCTGGCACAGCACAGGCAATGCTCCACAGCTACCTCTGCAGCCCAAGCTCAGCTCCTGAGGGATCAAATGACCCACAGTCCCACCTGGGGAAAGGGCCCAGGATGACCAAGGGGAATTGAAGGCTGACCACAAGGCAAGCACACATCTTGACCCTACCTCCTCTTGGAATTTCCATCTAAACACTACTGGAATCCAGGAGTTGGTACCTCTGTGTATGCTCCTCTGTATCCTGTTTGCCTCTCTCTCTTTCTATCCTTTTCTTCTATTTCGGTCCTTTTGCAAATTTGAGTAATGTAAAATTCAAATAGCTTAGAGTTTGTGAAGTTGAATGGGCCAAGTCAGTGCTTTAAGAAGTGTTCTGTGTTGATTGAATGTCATATTAAATCTTTTGCCAAAAATTCTCTGATTTTCCAAAGTTACCAGTAAAGACTGTTTTGTTGTTTTAAGCTCCTGAGGATCTCTTGTTGGTATTTCTCCAGGAAGTCCAATTCAGAATACAGAAACAATTGTAATTCCTTTTAAATATCTCCTTGACAGAGTTTTCTACTGGATGGCAGTCAGGGCTTGTGTGTCCTGCTTGGCCCAGCCCAGGCAGGGCTTTCCCAGCCCCATTCCACACTCCATTGCCCAGCTGGAGCCACTGGTGCCTCTGAGTTGTGCTGCCCCAGCCCCAGGGACGCTCTCCTTGTCTGCCCATTCCCCCACGGTCTCTGGGCAGGGATGGCCTCAGTGGGGGCTGCTGACATCCTCAGCACCTTGGAGGCTGCTGCTGAATTTTCCTGCTCCAGAGGCTTGTTCAGCCTTCAGCTCTTCAGGAATTCAGCGTCTCAGGGCTCATTAACATTCAGAACAGCTAAACAAGCCAAGCCTCGGGGAATAATTTGATTTCAATTTTCAAATGATTTGTGGTTAATTAGACAGATCTCAGTAGTATATCCAAAGTGAATGCAATATATTTAAAAAGACAGTGACAAAACATGATTTTTAAGTCCTGTTTAGGTTTTTTCCCTGTTAATTCATTGATATGTGCAATCTCCAATTGACACTGAATCCAAGTGCTGCTTGAAAGGCTTGTTCAGCCTTCAGCTCTTCAGTGCAGGAATTCAGTGTCCCTGGACTCATTAACATTCAGAACACCTTAACAAGCCAAATCTCTGGGGATAATTTGATTTCAGTTTCCAAATCTTGTGTGGTTAATAAGAGAGATTTCAGAATTGCATTCAACTGAATGTGTTCTATTTAAAAAGAGAGTGAGAAAATATTTTTTAGGTCCTGTTTAATTTTTTTTCCCCTGTTCATAAATTGATATATGCAATTTCCATTTGACACTGAATCCAAGTACCTCCTCAAGCAGTTTGACTGGGTATGAAAATCAAGACCTTTCATGGCTGGCAATCAATCAGACTCTGTCCCTACCCCCACCCCACCATTTTCCCCATCCAAGGCTGGCACTCAGAGCAGCCTTGTGCAAATCTGAGCTCCCTCCAGCCCACACTGGACCTAGCCAACAGACCACAGTTGAGCAGGATATAACTTCATAAAAATTACACCATTAAAATAACAATCACACAATTACAAACTCTTCCCTGAGCTATGTGCAATGTCCCAGCGTGTCTGATGAGTCCACTGTTCACAAGTGATTTGCATACTAAAATTAATTTTTGACTAATGTGGTTTTGTGATAGATATAAACACAATTAAGTTCTTGTATCAGGATTCTTGTCCTGGACTGAGGACAGAACAGCTCAAACAATTCCTGATTTGCAAATCTATCAGTGGTGGATGGAAAAGGGATGTCAGGCTGCTCTTGGTGTTGACGAAATGCTGAAACCAGCCTGACTCATTTCATCTGCTCATGCCATGGTTGATCTCCCCTCTTTCCCCTTCCACCCATCGGCTTTTGTCTCCCCCCAGCCCCCTGTGAAGAGCCTGGCTCTGTGTTCTCCATCCCCTCCTGGCTGGCACTGCCAGGCTGGGATGAGGAGCCCCTCAGCCTTCCCTGCTCCAGGCTGGACCAGCCCAGCTCCCTCAGCCTCTGCTCACAGCCCAGGGGCTCCAGCCCCACCTTGGAGGCCCTTCCCAGACCCTGCTCCAGCTGCCAGACATCTTTCCTGCCCTGGGCAACCCAACCCAGGCCACAGTGACCTGGATAATCCCTGTACTTGATGTCCTGGTCACACAGCCCTGGCCCCTTGTCCCCATGTCAGGCTCTGGGGTGGATCCTGTGGAACATCCTTTGGTGGAGGCTTTGGCTCCAGGTGGGCCAGGGGGATCCCAGCGACAGGGACCCTGCTGGGCATGGACAGCATTGGAGTTGTTGGGAGAAACTGTGAGGGGGAGCTGGGGCAGAGTGACCAACCCAGTGACCTGACCCAGCCCCTCTGGGATGTCACACAGCCCCTCTGGGATGTCACAGTCCCTCTGGGATGTCACAGCCCATTCTCCAATGTCACACAGCTGGTCTCTGATGTCACACCAGAGTCTGTGATGCCATAGTCTGCACTGTGATGTCAGACCTCTGCCCTGTGATGTCACAGCTGAATCTCTGATGTCACAAAGGCAGACTATGATGCCATGGATGCTCAATGACCTCACCTAACCCACTCTGTGATGTCATAGCCCACTCTGTGACCACATGGTACCAGATGATAAATTGTCTTCACCAGGTGAGTTCACACCTGGAGCTTGTTCTCCACAACCCCAGGCCTGTGGAAACCACACAGTGCCCATTGTGTGAGAAGGGGAACTGGAAGTTCAGCAGCCTCAGTGTCCTGCCAGCTCAGCCAGGCCCACGGGAACATTGGGGTCCACGAGCACCAGGGACCACCAGGAGAGGAGAATGCATGGGTAAAGGGGAGGGGAAATATATTAATGATTTTGGGGAAATGATTATCATATGTATTTTTAGTCCAGGACAATCAATGAATATGTATGCAAAATACAGAATATAAACAGAAACTTTCCTGTACTCAGCATGCACAGCTTTGGGAGGAGCTCTCCCCCGTGCATCCAGCTGAATAAAGAATGCTGCTTCTTAATGCTACATTGGGGTTAAGGAATTTTCTGTTTTAATAAATTTTTGGTAACACTCCCACTGCCAAGGAAAGCTCTGTCTGCTGCTGTTCACAAACAGAGAAGGGCTGGAGGCAGATGTGGGGCTCAGAGGCTGCCTGGGGCACAGTGACCATGAAATAATGAAGTGTTCAATGTTCTGTGAAAGAGGGAGGGGCAGCAACAAAGCTTCTTCACTGGAAATAGGGAGGGCAGACTTTGGCCTGTTTAGGCTCCAGTTTTGGGGAATACCTAATCAGGTACTGATTGCTTTAAGGGAAACAGCCCTTAAAAACAAAGGGGTCCTGGAAGGACGGACACATTTCAAGAAAGTAATCATAAGGGGGAAGAAGCAGCCTGTCCCAGTGCGGCAGAAGATGAGCTAGTGAGGAAAATGACTGGCCTGGCTGCCCATGGAGCTTTTCTGGAGACTCAGGGGTGGAAAAAGGACCAGCAACTCAGGAAGTCTTTTAGGGGTCATACAGAAAGAAAAGCTGAGAGTTGAAAACTCTATTAAAACTTAACCTGGAGGGTTCTGCAAAAAGAATAAAAATGTTTTTATAAAAAAAAATAGCAAAAAGGAGGAGTAGGAGAACCTCTACTCTTTATTGGATGCAGTGGAGAATATAGTAAGTAAAGATAAGGAAAAGGCTGAGCTACTTTACCCCTATTTTGTTTCAATTTTCAATATTTGGAGAGGATATCCTCAGGACAAGTGTTGTCCTGAGCTGGTAGATGGGCACAGGGAGCAGAACAGCCCCTGGAATCCAGGAGGAAGCAGTGGGTGACCTGCTGAGCCACTCAGATGCTCACAGGTGAATGGGATCAGACAGGATCCATCCTAGGGCAATGAGGGAGCTGTGGATGAGCTCCCCAGGCTGCTCTCCATCATTCACCATCAGTGCTGGCTCAGCAGGGAGCTCCCAGAGCACTGGAGGTGCCAGTGTGAGCCCATCCCCAAGAAGGGCTGGAAGGAGGATCTGGGGACCTCCAGGCCTGTCAGCCTGACCTGGGTGCCCAGCAAGGTTATGGAACAGACCACCTTGAGTGCCATCACAGGGCACCCACAGGATGGCTGAGGGTTCAGAGCCAAACAGCGTGGATTTCAATATCTGCACTGATGATCAGCATAAGGGGATTGGGTCCAGCATCAGCAAATTTGCAGATGACACCAAGCTGAGTGTGAGTGTGGATCTGCTGGAGGGTAGGAGGGCTCTGCAAAGGGCCCTGGACAGAGTGGATCCTGAGAACAAATCCAGCAAGGTGTGGTTGAACAAGTCCAAGTGCCGGGTCCTGCACTTTGTCCACAACAACCCCTGCAGTGCTACAGGCTGGGGACAGAGTGGCTGGACAGCAGCCAGGCAGAAAGGGACCTGCAGGGGTGATGGACAGCAGGCTGGACATGAGCCAGCAGTGTGCCCAGGTGACCAAGAAGGCCAATGGCTCCTGGCCTGGATCAGGAATGGTGTGGCCAGCAGGAGCAGGGCAGTGATTCTTCCCCTGTGCTCAGCACTGCTTGGGCAGCACCTCGAGTGCTGTGTCCAGTTCTGGAGCCCCCCAGGAAGGACATGGAGGGGCTGGAGCATGTCCAGAGAAGGGCAACAAGGCTGGTGAGGGGTCTGGAGCACAAGTCCTGTGAGGAGTGGCTGAGAGAGCTGGGGTTGTTTATCCTGGAGATGAGGAGGCTCAGGGGAGACAAGGCACTGTCAGGGCACAGGTTGGACTTGATGATCTCCATGGCCTGTTCCACCCTTGCTGATTCTGTGACTCTCTGAAGCCACCCTTGGAGCAGTTGCAGGATGAGCCCTGGGCCTCCTCTTTAGAAGCTCCAGCAGCCCAGGCCCCTCAGCTTCTCCTGCCAGCCCCCAAAGCCCATCCTGTCAGTCCTGCAGAGCCTCTGCAGCTCCTCCTCACTGCCCAGAACAGGGAGCCCCAGAGCCAGACACAGCAGCCCAGATGTGCCCTCCTGGCCTGGGGTGCCTCTGGCAAGGGAGCAGCACCAGGCACTGCAGGAGCCTGCAGACAATTCCTGCAGCACTTGTAGGATGATCCTGCTGCCCAAGGGACGTTCCCATGGGGCCAAGTCAGGAACTGCAATGGGGAGTGGGGCCAGAGAGGGAAGGGCAAACAGGGATGGGCTGTTTGCAGGGGAGGGAACAGGGGTGGGCAATGGGAAGAAATTTGTACCAGTGAAGAGTAAAGAAATCAAAGGTGAAGCCAAGGAAATGCTCAGGGCAGTTTGGGGGTGGCTGCCAGGCAGCCCTGGCTCTGAGCAACAGCGTCTGCAGTGGGACAGGAAACTCCCAGCTGATGGGAACAAACTTTCTGGCTGACTGCAGAGGCCAGGACAAAGCTGAGTGGTTTCCCTGGTGTCCCCCAGCCCTTGCTGGCCCCAGGGGCTGATGGCATTTGTGCTCCCTCAGGTTCATGTCCCCACACCAACAGCATGGGGGTGCTCCTGCCTGCTCTGTGCAATGCAAACAGGAGCTCCTGAGCCAGTGCTGCCAGGTCTGTGCCTGCAAGGATGGGGCACCTGTGTGAGCTGGGGGAGAGGCCAGGGCTGCAGAGGGGGGATGTTGTTGGCAGCTCCATGAGGACGCTCTGGGACACTGCCCTGGGCTGTGCAGCGCACTGGGGATGGATCAGGCCCTGCTCTGCTACTCCTTCCCCTCTGTCCCAGGGCCCTTGCAGAGCCCCAGCCATGCTGTTTGCCCCCAGCCTGCCCACGGCCAGCCTGGGGCTGCTCACGGGGCTTTTCTGTGCTCAGCATTGGCCTGGGCGTGTTCTTGAGAGAGCCTGGGCAAGGAGCCTGGAGCCCCCAGGCCCTGGCCTGAGGCGTCAGCATTGCCCCAGCAGTGCCCATGGCCTGTCCCTGCTGCAGCCCCGGCACTGCCACCCCCACGGCTGTGCCCGGCCCCGAGAGCACTCAGGCCCTGCAGCAACACCAGGGCCACCAGGGCAGCGGGGCAGGGCCACGGCAGCAGCACTGGCAACACCAAGTGCTGCTGCTGCTGCTGGGCACAGCTGCTGGGCCAGCCCTGATCTGCCCCCAGCTCTGCACACAGACATTGCTGCTGCAGCTCCAGAGAAGGCAACAAAACGGCATCTCTGCAGAAAACCTTGTTGGGAGAGATCATCATTTCATTTAAAGGCACCAACAGCACAGCCCCTCATTGCCACAGTCTGTGGCCACAGGGATGGTGGAGAGGAACAAAATGACCACTCAACAAACAATGACATTTCTTTTTGGACAATAAGAAAAAAGTAAAACAAAGGTAAAGAAACTCTAAAATGAAGTCAACAAGAAGTAGCAAAGATGACTTTGATTGCAAGTTATTTGCAGATATTGCCCAGCAGTTTAATGTTTTTGAAAGCATGCAGTCACCAGTCTCCACACCGCAGCCTTGAACTCCTGGTTCCTCAGGCTGTAGATGAGGGGGTTCAGGGCTGGAGGCACCACAGAGTACAGGGCCACATCCAGGGATGGGGAGGACATGGAGGGGGGCTTAGGTAGGCAAATGTGCAAGTGCTGATGAACAGGGAGACGACAGCCAGGTGAGGGAGGCAGGTGGAAAAGGCTTTGTGCCGTCCCTGCTCAGAGGGGATCCTCAGCACGACCCTGAAGATCTGCACATAGGAGAAAACAATGAACACAAAACAGTCAAGTGCTAAACAGGCATTGACAGCAATGAGTCCAACTTCCCTGAGGAGGGATTTGGAGCAAGAGAGCTTGAGGATCTGTGGGATTTCACAGAAGAACTGGCCCAGGGCATTGCCATGGCACAGGGGCAGGGAAAATGTATTGGCTGTGTGCAGCAGAGCATTGAGAAAGGCACTGGCCCAGGCAGCTGCGGCCATGTGGGCACAAGCTCTGCTGCCCAGGAGGGTCCCGTAGTGGAGGGGCTTGCAGATGGACACGTAGCGGTCGTTGCACATGACGGTCAGGAGATAAAACTCTGTTGAAATGAAGAACAGAAAGAAAAAGAGCAGAGCAGCACATCCTGAGTAGGAGATGTTCCTGCCATCCCAGAGGGAATTGTGCATGGCTTTGGGGACAGTGGTGCGGATCATGCCCAGGTCACTGAGGGCCAGGTTGAGCAGGAAGAAGAACATGGGCGTGTGCAGGTGGTGGCCGCAGGCTCCGGCGCTGATGATGAGGCCGTTGCCCAGGAGGGCAGCCAGGGAGATGCCCAGCAAGAGGCAGAAGTGTAGGAGCTGCAGCTGTCCCGTGTCTGCCAATGCCAGCAGGATGAAGTGGCTGATGGAGCTGCTGTTGGACATTTGCTGTGGCAGCACATGGGCACCTGTTCATGGAGAAAGGGACAGTGACGAGTCAGAGGAGATATCTGTAACCAAAATCAAAGGCATTTCCCATACACCCTCCACTGTAACATACACAGACACTGTTTTGTGTTTAAGAGTTGTGAGGTTTTCTTTTTGAGCTCTGCCCCTGTCTATCCTGCTCTTCAATATCAGATACACTCAGCATTTCTGCTGCCCTCTGGTAGAACAAAGTGAGTTCCCTGCAGCCAGATGGTGAGTGCAGACTGGGAGCAGATGATCTGTCACTTCATTCTGTTTTGAGTTTCTCTGGGCTTTCAATTTCTTAAATGGAGAATGTTCACACTCCCAAGTTTCTCTTACCAACCCCCAAGTACTGCTGAGAGCAGATGGATCCACCACAGCCCAGCTTCAGTTTTGTAGCCAAGGACTCACGTTGCTCATTCCACCAACCCATCAGCACTTTCAGTGTCACAACACCTCTGCCTTTCCCCATCAATTCTATAACTCAAAGTTGTTCTAGGATAGGTTTGCACCCTCGATTGAGGCTCCCAGCTCGGGCTGAAATCTCAGAGAAACTCCCAAGTGTCCTTATGCTGGCATTGGATGAAGGGAGATGCAGCTCCTTCCCTGGCTGCCCTGACAGCATTGCCCAGAGCCGGGCACTGGGGACAGCGTCACCCTGAGCCAGCAGTGCCCCCTCCAGAGCCCCCAGGGCCGGGCAGCTGCTCCCAGCCCTGTGCTCTGCAGAGAGAACTGGGCCCGGGGCTGCAGAGCTGCCCCACGGCTCTGCTGCAGCTCTGCCTGCACAGGAGGGGCTGCACGCCTTGGAGCCCCGGCCCTGAGGGCAGAGGCTGGGCTGGGGCACAGGAGGGAGGGGGCTTGTTCAGAGGGAGGGGCTGCACTGGAGGGGATCCTGTGGGCATCTCTAAACTCTCCCTGCCACAGCATTGCTGGGTTTTGTTTCCTCTCCTTCCCTGATCTTCTCTCTGCTTCCTGCAGATTTTCCTTCTGCAGGAGTTTCCCAGTGCCTGATCTCTCTGTGCCAGCACTCACAGACCCCAAATCTCTGTGCCCTCTGCTTGGCCCTACAGAACCCTGCCTGTTTGCAGGGTACTGGCTGGGGCAGGTTCTGTTTGCAGGTGGGAGAAAGGACAGCTCAGACTGAGCCTGATGGCTCCAGCAAAGGTGATGCTGCTGCTGTGCTTTGGCAGAGTGGCTGAAAGCACATTAGGGATCTCCTGTGAATCTACAGAACACAAAAATAACAGTTCCAATGTCTTGGGAACTTTTAAAATTTCATAATTAATAATTCATAATCAATCTTTAATATTAATCCCCCGCTCCCTGCCATTCTCCGATATTAGGAAACTGAATACAAAGTCTTTGGAAATGTCCTAATTTTTAATGAAATCCTTGTATTGGAAATATTTTATGACTGACAAGCATTCCTCAGCATGTCAAAGTTTCATGAGCATTTCACCTCCCCTGCACCAGAAATATTCAGTCTTTTACTCACAGAGTCTGGAGGCATTGGGATGTTCCAGCTTTAGGAGATCACTCCAGGAGCTGCAGCTGCATCCTCCTGCAGCCAGAGGCTCCTGTGCCAAGGGCTGGCAGTGATTGTGCCCCAGGCACTTCTCAGCATCTTCCCAGCCCTGAATGATTGAAGCTCTCTGTGCCTCTGTGCTGTGCCCAGGGTGGCTGTAGGCAGTGCCCCAGCCCTGCTGGGCTGGGAGAGGAGCTGCTCCTCAGGAGAAATGGAAATGTCTTTTTGAAGCTCTTCTTGGTTTGCAAGGAGTTGCCTCTGGGCCAGGAGCCCAGCCCAGCTCAGCAGCACAGACACAGCACAAGGACTTTAATGACCCTCTCGGGGCTTTGGTGTTGTTTACATCAGACTCAGTCCCTGAGAGAGTGTCTTCAAAAAACTTCTCAAGCACTCAAAGTTAAATTTAGACTCCAAAGTTTCTTGAAGTTTTTATGCGTTCTACTGAGGAACTCAACTCAGAAAGTGTCCCCAGGTTCCAGTTAGAGCAGAACATTGGAGGCAGTGATGACAGCTGGGGACAAACAAGGGAAAGCTGTCTCTGGTGCTGAGCAAAGCTGGATGTATTTGAGGAATGCAAAGGGCCAAGGGCTGAGCCCCAGCCCCTGGCCAGGCAGATCCTGTCCCTCCCTCCTTGCTCAGGGCTCTTCCCGGGATGGGCACTGGCATGTGGGGATGTGCAATGCCAAGGGCAGGAGCATGGGGCGGCCCCTGCCAGGCTGCTGAGCAGAGACAAGGAGGCAATGAGGCCCCAGCCCTGCAAGGGTCACTTGTCCCCTCCTGGCCTCAGGCCCAGGGCCAGCAGCCATGGCCAAAGTGCTGCCCAAGGCGGCTCTGGCAGGGCTGTCTTGCAGCTGCTGCCCATCCCTGTGCCCTGTGCAGCCCAGGCTGTCCCACGGTGTCCCTGCCCTGCGCCTCTGTCCCTGCAGGCTGTCGGCATCCCCTGGCTGCCCCACCTGGCTGGGCCCTTCCTTTGCTGACAGCTCTGCCTCCTGCCTGTCTCTGCCTTCCCACACAGAGCCTGGGGCTGCTACAGGCTCCTGCTGGGGGATGTGCTGCACCACAGCCCTGCCCTGGGAGGGAAATTCCTTTCTCTTTGGGTCCTGTCTGGCCCTCCCTATCTGTCCTTTGCATTAATTCTTTCTTTCTCTGTCTGTTCTCTACTATGTCAAAAGGATCCACCATCTCTGAAACCACCGTTCAGTCCCTCCCAGGGCTCTCCTCTGCTGTCCTCCTTCTCCACCCCACTGAGCACAGAGCTCCACTGTCCCTGTACAGTGCTCATGTGCTTGAGGCCTCCAAACCCCATCTTGGGAGATCTCTCAGCCCTCTCCAAGGTATTGGCAAATGAAAACATTCTGCTGATAGTCTAAGAAAATCACCTCAGGACAAGACCAGTCAGACCTGTGTGTCCTGGCTACTTTTGCCTTGGAGCAATCCTTGGATAGATGGAATTTTTTAGGCCAAATTTCAGTTTTGCCCATGGGCACTTTGATGTGAACAACGATTCTGTTCCATTGGAAGGAAAACAGAGGGCCAGTGTTTCAGGGGCAGATGAGCAGAGGCCACCAAGGACCAAGGCGAGCCAGACCTTTCTGGAATTGCAGCTTGTGCCTGAGAGAAATCCTTGGATACACAGAATTTGGGAGGTGGAATACAAGTTTTGGCCACTGGTCCCTTGATGAAAAGGCCATTTCTTTTCCATCTGAAGGAGAGCAGAGAGCCCCAGGGTTTGATGGTAGATGAGAAGCAGCCCCTGGGAGGCCAAGCCAGCCAAACTTGTCTCTCTTGGAGGCTTTTGATTGGGAGCTATCTTTGGATACATGAAATTTAGGGGCCAAATCTCAAATTTGGCCATGGCCCCTGGACGAGGAGACTGTTCTACTTCCATGGGAAGGAAGGCAAGAGCCCCAGTGTTTCAGGGGCAGATGACAGGTGGCCATCAGAGCCCACAGTGCCAGCCAGAGCGGGCAGATTTTGTCTGGGAGAAACCTTTCATGTGTGAATATTTTAGGAGGAGTAGCAATTTTGGCCGTGGAGGAATAAAAAGATTCTTTTCCATAGGAAGGAAAGCACAGAACCCCAGTGCTTCAGGGGCTGATGAACTGCAGGCACCAGAGACCAAGGCCAGCCAGACCTGTCTGTAATGGAAGCTTTTGTGTAGGAGCAATAATTGGATATAGGACTTTTGGTGGTGGAATCCCAATTTCAGCCATGGGCACCTGGAGAAGAAGGATGGTTCTTTTCCCTTAGGATGGAAAGGGCAGAGCCCCAGTGTTTCAGGGCAGAATTCAGGCAACCACCAGAAGCCAAGGCCAGCCAGACCTGTCTGTACTGGGAGATCTTGTCTGGGAGAAAAAACCCTTGAATGAAGGAATTTTGGAGGACAAATACCAGCTTTGGCCATGGGTGCCTGTGCAGGAGGGACAGCTCTTTTCCATAGGAAGGAAAGCACAGAGCCTCAGTGTTTGAGGGCAGGTGAGACCCAGCTCTCAGGAAGACTAGGTCAGCCAGACTTGTTGGTAATGGCAGCTTTTGTCTGGGAACAATCCCTGGATATTGGGAAATTTGGAGGGGAACTCCCCTTTTGGTCATGGATGCTTGAATGAGAAGAGCCGTTCTTTTCCAATTGAAGGAAAGCCCAGAGCCCCAGGGTTTCAGGGGTACATGAGAAGAGACCCCCGACATGCCAAGGGCAGTTGCACCAGTCAGGCCAAGCCAACCAGACCAGTTCCCTGTCCCCTTGTTTCCATGGGGCCCTGCAGTGTCACAGTGAGGTGTCATATTGGATCCTTGGTTCCATGAGGCCCAGATGCGTCACACTGGCCTTTTGTTTCCATGGGGCTCCAGAGTGTCACAAGGGTCCCTTGCTTCCATGAGGCCTTGCAGTGTCACAGAAGTCTCCTCAGTGCCACAGTGTCCCAATGGACCCTTGGTTTCATGGGCACTCAAAATGTCAGAATAGTCTCCTTGATTCCATGAGGCCCTGCAGAGCCCCTTGATTCGACAAGGCCTCCAAGTGTCATCATGGCCCCCAGAATTCCATGAGGCCCCACAATGTCCCAATGGACTTTGGTTCCATAGGGTCCTGAAATATTCCATGGATCCTTAGTTCCATGGGGCCGTGGAGTGTCACAATGGCCTCCTTGGTTCCATGGTGCCACACAGTGTGCCAACAGCTCCTTGGCCTGCCAAGAACCCACAGTGGTTCCTTGCTTGCATGAGGCCTGTTGTGTCAGAAAGGTCTCCATGATCCCGTAAGGCCTTGCCATGCCACAACAGACCATTGGCTTTATGCAGCCCCACAGTGTCACCGTGGTCCCCTTGGCTCCACAAGGCTCTGAAGTGCCACAATGGCCCTTTGGTTCCACAAGGCCTCCAAGTGTAAAAATGGCCTCCATGGTTCCATGAGGCCCTGCTGTGTCACAATGGCTCATGGTTCCATGAGGCCACACAGTTTAACAAGAGACCCTTGGTTCCACCAGGCCTTGCTGTGTCACAATGGATCTCTGGTTCCATGAGCTCTCACACTGCCAGCAGCAGTCTCCTTGGTTCTGCAGTGTCACCATGGACCCTTTGTTCCACGAGGCTCTGCAGTAGAACATGGCTACCTTGGTTCCGTGAGGTTCTGCGGTGTCACCATGTGACATGGACCCATGGTTCCACCAGGCCTTACTGTGTCACAATGACCCCTTGGTTCCAAGAGATTCCTCAGGGTCACAATGGTCTCCTTGGATCCGCAGTATCACAATGGACCATTAGTTCAATGTGGCCCCAATGTGCCAAAATGGATTTTGGTTCCATGGGGTTCTGCTGTGTCACAATGGACCCTTTGTTCCATGGGGTTCCACAGTGTCACAGCTGACTCCTTGGGTTTGTGAGGAACCACGGTCAGCAAATCTCCGAAATATCAGAACAAGACTTCATAACACTAATTTGCTATTTCAGAGGGTGTCATTTATTCAGGCCTGAGGTCTGGGGAGGGATAACTCCCAACCTCACATGGACATGTAATTCTACCAGTGTGTTGCTTATACACAGTCACTAAATGTGAATTACAATTTACCCATTTCCATAAAACCCACCCCAAGTTCCCAGATTCACTCCTTGTTTCCTCTATCCCTGCACCCTTGAGCCAGATGTCTTCTTCTTCTCTTCCAACCATCCTTGCTGGGAAAGCAGCCCCTGCATGCCAGGTTCCCGTGCTGAAAGTTCACAGGCAGGGTAAAAATGGAATGAACCCTTTTGGTATCAGCCCCAGGCTTTGTGTGGGCAGGCAGAGGCAGGCAGGAGGCAGAGCTGTCAGCAAAGGAAGGGCCCAGCCAGGTGGGGCAGCCGGGGGATGCCGACAGCCTGCAGGGACAGAGGCGCAGGGCAGGGACACCGTGGGACAGCCTGGGCTGCACAGGGCACAGGGATGGGCAGCAGCTGCAAGACAGCCCTGCCAGAGCCGCCTTGGGCAGCACTTTGGCCATGGCTGCTGGCCCTGGGGCCATGAGGGGACAAGTGACCCTTGCAGGGCTGGGGCCTCATTGCCTCCTTGTCCCTGCTCAGCAGCCTGGCAGGGGCCGCCCCATGCTCCTGCCCTTGGCATTGCACATCCCCACATGCCAGTGCCCATCCCGGGAAGAGCCCTGAGCAAGGAGGGAGGGACAGGATCTGCCTGGCCAGGGGCTGGGGCTCAGCCCTTGGCCCTTTGCATTCCTCAAATACATCCAGCTTTGCTCAGCACCAGAGACAGCTTTCCCTTGCTTGTCCCCAGTTGCCATGACTGCCTCCAGTGTTCTGCTCTAACTGGAACCTGGGGACACTTTCCCAGCCGTGTCCCTCAGTGGGACCCATTAAAAGATCAAGAAACTCTGGAGTCTAAATTTAACTTTGAGTGCTTGAGAAGTTTTTTGAAGACACTCTCAAGGACTGAGTCTGATGTAAACAACACCAAAGCCCTGAGAGGGTCATTAAAATTTTCCAAGTCCTGTTATGGAGAAAGATTTCAAACACCTTGAAAAAAAATACACATTCCTGTTTTAAAGGAAGTATTTTATTTTATTTCTCTTTAGAGCAGAGTTGATTGCAGCATTCTCTGATTGATATTGACCCACGGTCTCTCCTCAGCAGCTCTGGCCTGCTCACAGAAGCTGTGCCTGGAGCTCTGACCCAGTGTGGACAACCTTGCTCCACATTGCCCAGCCCTATCCTGTCTGTCCTCACTCCCCTGGGACCTGCTGTGCTTTCAGAGCTGGCTGCCCTCAGCCTAAGAGGGGTTTTCCCTTTTTGGGGTTTTTTGAAGCAATCTGAAACTCCTGAGTTGCCCCACTGCAAACAGACACACTGCTAAGGTGTGTGCCAGCCCCAGGGGCCACCAAAGCCACTGCAGAGCTGCCTTGGGCCAGCTGTGAGGGTGGATCATCAGCCCAAGCTGTACTGGGCCCCTGCAAGGGGCTGTAGCCATGGGCACTGCACTGACCCCACTGCTGGGTTTGGCTGCCACGGCCACCGTGAGAAACTAAACTGTCCTTGGAAACACTGGGGAGGACTGATGTTATGAATGAGAAGCTTGACTAGGCCAATATTCAAGCAGCAATCAATTTATTAATTATTATGGTAAAGTATGAGCAATACAGTGCTGGGTACAGTGGGGGAAGTTTTCCCTCCAACTGCACACCGATAATTGATGGTTACAGGTATTTATAGGGGTACTCATCAGCTTTTTTTTTCAGCAGTTTCTATTTCCAATCTTTTACTCATCAGCAATTTTTATTCCAAATCATTACATCACAATTCTATACACTATTGTGATTTTAGTTTCTCAGGATGTACCTCAAAGGAGTATCCCCAGATGGTGACGGTCCAGTTTCCGAAAGAAGAAAGACGAATCCCATCTGGTGGGGTCTGACTCCCCAGATGTGTGTCCACCTTTTAATTGCAAAGACTATAAATGTCATAACAGTGATGTCTAGCTTCCCTTTGGTCAAAACCATAAACCCTTGAGGTGATGTTCATCTTCCTTTCTCAAGCTGTTTTTCTCTGCTTTAATAAGGCATGAGATAAGCACATTTCCTTTATATATATTCCAAAGCTATAGTTTCAATGATACAAGTAATATTCTAACATTATACTTCAAAAGGTTATTATTGCAGAGCTTTTAATGGATTAAATGCAAAAAGCAACATCTTTAACACTTTAATTCCAATGCTCCTAAATCAACTAAGGTTAATTTGCAAACAAAAGATAGGTTCAAAGGCCTTTTTCCATGCTTTATTCTCCTCAGTTATTATTAGAATTCACAACTGTCCCACTGTTGGGGTCCACACATTTTGCATTAACAACTACATACATCACCTGTTTGTACCTGACACGAAACACAACTTTGCATCTCACAGCCAAGAAAATGCACTCCTTGCTCTTCTGACACAGCTCTCTCTGTTCATGACGTGGGGCAGTGACTGCCAATGTGCAGGAGCTGATGCAAGGGAGAGGGACGAGGATGCATCAGGCACAGTGCCAAGCTGACAGAGGGATGATCTCTGGCAGTGGCACTGAAGGAGAAGAGTTTGCAGGCAGGACAGAAAATGGCTCTTTGTTTCACTTCTTCTTTCAGTGCTGCTAAGAATGTAGCCCGGAGCAAGCTGGGAACACCAGAGCCTGGAGCCCTTTCCAGGCAGGGCTGCATCAGACACAAACCAGCAGGGGACTGAGGAGCCCCTGGGGTGGCAGTGAGCAACCTCGGGCTCTGCTCACTGCTGCTGGCATTTTCTATTGAACCATCTCCAAGGACTTCTGTGCTCTGTATTTCTAAGGGTTTTCCCTCTTGTTTTTTTTTGGTTGTCTCCTGCACCTTTTTTTCTCCAAATTTTCGTACCCGGTCAGCAGCAGCCCCTGTCCAGAACTGGCTCTATAATATCAGCAAAGCAGCTAGGAACAACAATGGGTGGAATCCTGCGGCTCAGGAATTCGTATGCCAGAGCCCTGCCTGTGCCTTACGGTTTATCAGGACCTCCTTCTCTGTGCATAAACTAGGGATTAGTGGAGTTTTTTTGCCAAAGAGCTCCTAAGAAGCAAATGTTGTGCAAGGTTTCTCAGGAGTGTATCTGTTAAGTTCATTGCCGGCAAACAGAAATTAAGGCCAGGGTAGCAGAGCAACTGGGAGCTGGTCACTCCCTGCAAAGGGCTGGTGTAGGATGTGGGAACACCACGTTCCAGGAGGGGCGAGCAGGGTCAATGTGCTCAAGGTGCTGCAAATGAGGTTTGGGTTCACTTAGAGAGTAGTCAGGGCTGGTGAGCACTGCAAGATCCAGCTGCAGTCCCCATCCACGTCTCTTTCAGTGCTGGCTTTAGGGTGTCTGCAGCCTGGATCCAGAGCGCCCTGGGGGGCTCCTGAGGCTGCCTTTGCACTCAGGGTGAGGATGCCCAGGAGCCCCTGAGGCCAGCAGTGATACCAGGGCTGGGGCTTGTGGCCTGGCAGGTGTGGCTCCGGGGGCTGTGTCATGCTGGGGCATGGGTCACTGTCACTGCCCTCCGCAGCCCTGGCTAGCTCTGTGATGCTCCAGGGACAATGGCAAGAGTGGGGACCTGGCTAGTTTAGGGTTTTGCCTGAGCCAGAACCTCTAGGCCAAATTCCCAGCAATAGAGAACCCTGGAAGGCCGAGTGAAGGAAGCAGAGGAGGCTCTTCTGTGGCATAAAGTGCAGGAAATTCATCAGGAGAGGCGGGGGGAAGGCTCTGCAGGCGAGAATTCCCACCAGGAACAGATGTTGAAAGAACCCCCAGCACCCCTGTGCACTGGTTTTAAAATCTTTCAAAGCAGGGAGTGGACACCATATAGTAACCAATAAGCGACTCTTGGGGTGTGGTTTTGAGGGCTACAACAAATCAGAACAAGGGGAGGAGAGAGCACTGGGATAGGGATTGGATCTTAGGGTTAGGGACAGGGAACTTTCTGGAACAAAGGGTAGGGTTTGGGCTGATGGATGGGGCAAAGGGGCTGGGTTGTCTTGACAGACAGGGAAAAATCTGGTGAGGAGGGAGGGGATTCCTTGAGGGACACTTGGGTAGGAGGGCATAACATAGGGGAGAGACTACCTGTAATTACTCGGGGAACACTTGAACATACCACTATATAACAGAACATTTGGCTCAATAAACTAACACACTGCAACACAGAAATTCAGGCTTTCGGCAGCTGAGAGGTGGCACTATTGGAACCCGCAGCAGCTGGTGAAAGCCATTTCTCTCCTTCAGGTTCTTGCTGTGTGGGAAGGTGCTGCGAGTTGTGGTGGCTGCACTCACCCTTTGCTGGGAGCATGATCTGTACCAGGGGAGAGCAGAAAGCTGCCATGGTGAGCAGAACATGCTCAGAGCATTACAGTTCAGAGAATGGCACTGCCCCTGAAGGGCAAAAAGCTTGAAAGCATAGAATTCTGTGCAGAACCGTTGCAGAAATTTTCTCTTCTAGAACATGCCCATTTTTGTATGCTGTAGATGAATACTCTGGGTTTTATAGAATACATGGGGTTTTTCTTAAGGTTTTTGGGAGAACTCTCAAGTTTATTTCTGTTTGTATTTTACATCCAGCATGCATACAGGTTTTTTTTATTATTATTATTTTTCCTCAGTAAATACTTACGGAAAAATACCTAAGCATTTTTTAATCCTTTGGGATATTGTGATTAATATTCTTAGGAAAAAAAACCTTGTTGAACAAGTGTGAAAACACAGAGAGAGGGAAAACAGTATAAAAGTCTTTTAGAACAGGTCGTGTAATAAGGACTGCAGAACTGAGTAATTCCTCCAAGTGCAGAATTAGCAAGATATATCACCAAGAGTAACTGCCAATATACTTCCTTCAACCAAGGGAAATGTGACTTGCAGCCATACGAAGCACAGCCAAAGCAAATGAAAACCTTTGGAAAAGAGGGAATTTTGCCAGTGACATCACTCTGTCTGGATAACTGAGGGATGCCCATCAATATTGCACTGCATTCCTCAATATTTGCAATGTCTTTTCTCCCAATTTCTGTGAAATCAATAAGCTGCAGTTGTTTACCATTAACTTAAGCTCTTAGGGGAATTACCAAGCCAAGCACCATGTATGTTTTTCTGTAGCTGAGCAGGACTTGAGTTTCCCAAATCGTCTACAAAGCAGAAGGGAATCACACAGTTACTTGTGCTAATGTTAATGAAGGGTTTCATGAAAGCAGGTGAATGACAGCATTGCATTGTAAAACTTCCACATGCAAGAAAACTGGAGTCCACTTAGAATCAAACATAGAAGGCTAGCATAACATCAGAACAGGATAAAATGAAATTGCTAGACAGGAACTGATGCATCAGAAATTAGGTGTATCATTTCTGATACATCTGCATGCATTTGCAAGCTAAAAGAGAAAAGGAAGGGCAGAGATAATAAGGAACGAAGATTTTAAAATTGCACTGTGCAGAAGAGACACATGAACCACCAGTGCGAACACAGCTGGGAGATTCAGCTTGGAGATGGATTAGAGTGGAATCCATTCACTGAAGGTCTCTGGTGCACATGAGTGCAAAGACTGAGGAAAAAAGGAGAAAAGTTTAATTTCTGAAAGCTATTTAGATTCCTGGAAGCATTGTCTAGAGATCTAAAAATCTAAAGCCTCAGAGAATCTGAACTTAAAACATCCCCAAATGGATTGATAAGGTATGATGTGCACATCTCTGCTGTTTTCAGAGTCAATGAAATTGACAATGAGTGGCTGGAAATTAGGAATGCCCACCCAGATTTTATCTCCATTACTTTAAGAACACCTTAATAAGGCACTTCAGGAGCTGAACACTGACATTCTCACCCTGCTCTATTTACTTTACATTTGAATACAGGCTGGTAGAAGGAGAAATCGGGCTTTAATTTCTCCCCAAATTACCTGCTGCACTTTCAGGTTAGGAGTAGATGTAAAATTCAGCCAATCACTCTCTCTATGCATGAATATTCCACTAGTGAACTGACATACAGAACATCCTTTTTCTCTTTTGTACCTTCCTAAATGGTGCCCAGTGAACAGGACACTTGCATAAATCTCACAGAAAATCACCAAAATTGCTGAAATTAACTCTCAATTCCATGATAAAAGCTTCTGAGAAAAGGCTTGACAGGATCACTGAACAAACTGTAACTTGGAAGAGAAACACGCATTTCAGCACTGATCAAGGGGAAAGAAAAAGAAATGCTGTGAAAATTCCAAGTGGAAGGTAAGGAGAAACACAGGAAGCAGAGAAGGAGCAAGGCCCTGTCAGATGACCTGTGCAAGGTAACTTTGTGCCCCAGCACCGTTAGAGGACATTCCCTGTCATTGGTGCAAGCACCTGGAGACATAAATGCTGATTGATTTGGGGGCCACAACCTTGATAAGTGCAGAGGTGGTTCAATAACGTGACATGAGGGAGTTCCCTCAGAGCAACTGGGATGCCAGAAAGAAGTGAACAGCTCACCACAGCCCGGCCCGCCCGGCTGCTTTTCCTTCTGACCCTCCTGGGGAGGCTCTGACATTTCCTCTTCCCTGATGGAAGCGCAGCTGCTGCCAAGGGAAACGTCCCCACACTCACTCAGTGTTCCCTTTGCTTGCCAGATGTCCCATCTGCTGTCCCTGTCCAGGAGAGCTGCTCTGCTCGGGAGGAGGAGACCGAGCGAGAACCTGGGAACATCGGCGGCTGCAATCCCTCGTGATCTAGCACTGTTTATGGATGTATAGTTGGATTTGGATAGTTACAAGTATAGGGATATTTACATACACTGACTGATATTTGTATAGGGATATTATGTATGTATATTGTTATATTGATGCGTGTATATTCATCTGTCTACATACTTGTACATCTCTGTAGCTGTGCATTTCTATTGCTGGGGATGTATAGAATATTCTATTGGTCCATTGATATTTGTGTACTTATAGACAGGTTTGTTATGTTTGTATTATATTGTCATGTTATATGTCATGAAATATGCAATGCATGTTTACATCTCTGTATTGTTATGCCTATATATGTATTTACTTCTATTTATTATGTATGGAGTTGTATAATTCTAAAATTCTATTTATTTAGTTCTGGATCTGAGATTCTTTAGAGAGGGATATTGATGTTTCTGTGTTTGTATATGGGCTGTACAGTTGTAGTAATATGTAATAAATTTAATTGTTAAACTTCAATTCAGTAACTTCAATATTTGTGTACAGTGAGTTGTTGCAGAGGGTTGCAATAAAGTAATTTTTTTTTCATTGAAGTTGATATCTCTATATATTTACATAGCACAATTCTCAGAATAAATTAGATTTTAATCATAAATTGATGTTTCTGTGTTTCTCTATTGGTAACACAGGTGTTGCAATTTAAAATAAATTTCATTTTTAAACATGAGTTAATGTTTGTGTATTTGTACATTAGTTGTGCAGGTGTAACTATCTGCAATAAATGCAATGTTTCAACTGAAGTAAGTGTAGATTTGTGCTACACAAAGCCATGAGCAGGTGTAAATGCTGGAGGATTTTGGCCATGCAAATCTCCAGCCATGCCCAGCACATGCCCCACCTGCACTCAGGCTGGGCAGGGGAAGCGCAGATTTGGGCAGGCAGCAGAGCCCCACGTTGGCTCAGAACTCGCTGCAGAGGCAGCTGAGAAAACTCTGGGGCTCCATGAGCACAGAATCCAAGCAGGAGCCACCCAGGAGGACAAATCCCTCATCCCACGGGCAGCTCTTTAGGAAAGTGCTCCAAGTGTCCCCCTGAAGCTCATCCCAGAGAGCAGAAGCCAGCAGGGATCCTGAGCCAGCTCTGCTGCCTTTGGCAGCACTTTGGCAAATGAGCTGCAGCAAGGGGGAGGCAGCAGCGACTGTGACTGCTGCAGGCTGGGGATGAAGGAAGGGCCATGGACACAAGTGCTGAGATGCCCCAAAATCCAGAAGGAGGCTGGAGAGCTGGGAATCAACTTGGCATTTCAGTGCCAAGCTCTCACAGGCACTGAAATGATGGAATCCCTTTGTGTGAAGTGACCTGGAAGAACTGACAGGGAGTTGCTGCTAGGATCAGCAGTAGCAGAAAGCAAAAATGTACAAACACTAGGAGATCATCTAATATCCCCCACAAGCAATGGCTTCAAAAATGATCTTATATATTTATTATATTATATTATATTATATTATATTATATTATATGCATAAAAATTTAATGCACATGTATTTTTGGACAATTTTATTTTTTGATATATATTTTCATTGAAGATATCTATTTGAAATAGTCTTTCAGCTTGGGAGAGTGAAGATTTACAACAGTGCAAAACCATCTGCCCACAGAGCAGTCAGCCCCCGGTGGCGTGCATGCAAACCCACCCACTGTGCTTGCTCTTCTCAGCATCTCGGGGCTGCTGTTTGCACAGAATTGGGATGAATTTAACTCAACAGAGGCATGAGTGGGGTGTCCAGCTTGTCATGAGCACTCATGTGGCAACGAACAACACAGAGCTCTCAAATCACATTATCACAGGTCATTTCATTCCTGCTGGGCACTGAGGAACTCTTAAAAGACACAGAAAAGGAGTGGAAAACATTGGCATCATGCTACTGCTGGTATCCTCCTGGAGGAAAATCTGTTGGGTTTCTTAAGGTGGTAGCTTTCCAAAACCTAGGAAAACTGCTGAGCACTGGTAGCCCAATTGTGAATGGTTTTCTTGACTTGGCAAAGGCTGGGGTGTTAACAATGGACTCTGTCTTTGGTTCAAATCACCTCCCCTTACCTGCAGACAAAAGCATCACCACCAGCAGCAGCTACATCAGTCAATTTTCTCAAAAAGCTGTGTTAAACTTGGGAGAGGAAAGGAAAACACATCAGACACTGTGGATTATTGACAAGACTCTGAGGAACAGTTCCAAAGCAAAGGGCAGCAGCTTCTCTCTGGGGCACTCCTTGTGCCCCAAGGCAGCCGGGCTGCCCTGGCTGCCCAGGACCCTGCGCCCCGCGGGCTCTGCAGAGCTGCACAGCGGGGAGGCAGCTTCGGGCACCTCAGCCCCTGGGCAGGAGGGGCTGCTTGCTCTGCAGGGCTGCCTGTGGGCAAAAGCAGGGTGCTGGCCTTCTGCTCTTGGCCCTAGCCTGGCCTTGCAGGGCTAATCCTGTATCCTGTCTCAAATGTGCTAAGGACAGGCTTGTTTGTTTGCAGCTCTGCACAGGTGTGATTTGCACCACAAAATACTGAAGGACCAAGGCCTGAACAACAGACCCTGACTGAAGCCTCAACAACAGGACCTGAGCCAAAGCTGCCCTCTAGGTGACCTTCCCAACCCAATGTTCTATGTACCTGCTCCTTAACCAAGTGTTATTATCAAAAGGATTGTTGCATCCATTCACTGGTGAAACGTCTTCACCTTTCTGCATGAGGAAAATGGACAAGGCCACATCTGGCCTTGGTTCCTCCTTGAGCCCTGGCCAGGCTCGGGGAGAAAACCAAGAGGAGAATGACACCAGCTGTGCCCCCAGCAGAAGCTCTGGCACATTGCTCGTCCAGCACGATCAGAGCCGGGCTACTCTCACAGTGCACTCGAAGCCTCGTGGCCACCAAAGGTGGAGGCACCGCAGGATTTCCCGGTTCCCGGCCGTGGCTTTGCAGGGCTGGGCTGGGACAGCTTCCCCCAGCTGATGTGCAGCTCTGGATGAAGGGGAAACCGCTGGGCTACCTGGTGATGGATCTTCCTTAATCACCAGAGGCACCCTTTTGTAATAATGCTGAGGTGCATTGCTTAGATTATCCTTTCCTGACTCTTTTTTGCACTTCTGCATTACAGTAAATCACACTGTTCCTTCAGCTGGTGTCTGTGTCTGCATCTCTGACCTTCCCCACCATCAAAACAAACACACAGCCAGTTTAGCACGTGACCTGCCTCTCTGCCAGCCCATCTCTTGGCAAACACCTCTGGTGGCCATCTCCACAAATGAAATTCCCACTTTGCAACTTCCTTTTCTGCAGGCAGGTGAGAAAAGGAGCCACTCCCAGTTCTGGACACCTCCAGAAACCAGCTGCTTTCAGCAGTCACAACCCTGAAATACCAACCTCCTTCCTTAACTTGCCACAGAGAGCTCCCACCAAGAGGCCTTTTGTCCAAGGATACCCACAGAAGAGCTGGAGAAGGGAGCAGTTTGAAACACAACTGCTTCAGAGTTTAAACCTGCCTTTACCAAATGAGCACACACCAACCTGTCCCAAAGGGAAAGCAGGCAGGAGAGAGAAGCTCCTCTCCCACAGCCGCAAATTCTCTGCTTCCTTCTGTTCCAGCTGGAGAGTGGAGGCCATGGGCTGCACCTCACTTTGGGAAGGAGCCCTGGGAATTGGCCTGATCTGGGAGGGCAGCAAAAGGAATTCCCCAAAAAGTAGGAAAAGATTCTCTTGAAGGAATAGATGATGACAACATTTCCGCAGAAAAGGAAAAAAAAGAATAATTGAAGCATTTCAAGAAGTGCCCAGACTGAAATTTGTTTGCCAGTATGACAACCCCAAAGTCTCTGTGGTGTGTCAGCAAGCTCAGGAATGAACCTACAAGCCTTGCATAAACAACATTGGTTTCCATCCCCCAAAGCACAAGCAGCTCCCCAACAAGACTTCAAGACTAAGGGACAAAGCTTCCCCCTTCAGCTCTCCACAGCAGCTCTAGGGAGTCTTTCTCTATTGCAAGACCTCCTTTGTCAGTCTACAGTGACAGGAGCTGGCTGCAGGAGGCATTTGCCTGGGGGGGGAAGAAAAAGGAGAGATGATTCCTGTGGAAATAAAACGGCAACGCCATTTGGGAAGACGCCAGTGTGAGTTTGCTACCACTCAAGGTCAGAAATCTCTTGAAGAAAGCAACATCCATCATGGTGCAGCACTTTGCCTTCGATATCAATGCTGACAAAATTGCTGCCCCTTCCTGCTGCCGTAGCTGACTCCGAATCACGAGCAATGTGCCAATTCTGCCAAAGACAGGCAGACATGGTGAGATAAAACCAGCTAGTCTGCTGAAAAGGAGTCCAAATGAATGTTTTCTAACTCCCCCTTTTCATCCTTTCCGCAGCCAAGACAGAGCAATGTCCTTCATCTCTGTCCCTGATGGTTACCCAGGCATGGGGTGCAGCGTGGGGACAGAGCTTGTCACTGCTCCCAGTGCCCTGCCCTGCCCTTCCGTGCCTGCCTTGCCCTTCCCTGTCCTGCGGGATCCTGCTGTGCTGTGCTGTGCCGAGCCGAGCTGAGCCCAGCCACCAGTCACGCATTTCGGGAATGACTTTCCCCTGTGCCGCCCACCAGTGTAATGAACATACCACTTTGTAACCTTGACTAGTTAGAGAGTCTTTGTTCCTGATTTTCAGTTTTAACAATTCAGGGAGCTTTTGTTTTCCCTGACAGTACAGTTGCTGCCAAGGGAAACACACCCAAAGACCAATAGTGACCCAGCCTTCCCTTTGCTTCCCTTTTCCTTCCCTCACTGCTACACAGCGCTCTCATACCAGGACCTATGTGCTGCCTCACCTGAGGATTCAGAGCTGCCTCCATGCCCTTCCAGGCTAAGTGCAGGTGCTCAGGACTCTGAGGTTTTCCTAGCTTCTTGGGAGAAGGTGTTTGCTTCATCTGGACTTCTTGGGGTTTCATCGGAGGAGCCAGGCACAGGCAAATTTCATCTCCACTGTGAGCTCTTCATTCTGCTTGTTCCCTTGAAGCTCAAATGCCAACCTGAGCTCATCGTTCCTCTGGTTCCCGTAGACCATCACAGCCCTTCCATGGCCTCTCCAGAGAGGAGCAGCTGCACATCTTCAGAGCAGCAGTTGTCGGCCCGCATCCCATCAGGGAGGGAAAGAGTTTCTGCCCTTGCTTTCCAAGCAGGTCCTGGTTAATGACCCTTTAAAATGTTTTCCTGCAGTGCTCTATCATGGGTAGATCTCAAGTGAGAATCAGGTAGAAAGGGTCAAGTCACCTAGGAAGGGGGACCTTGAAAACAGAAAGATTCTCTGCCTGATTTTCCTGTCCTCGCTGCAGATTTGGATGGTGTTCTGGGCATTTTGCAGACAGCCTCTCTGTAGGGGTACAAGGGCAAGGTGGAAGATATTGCCTAACAAGTGGTCAGTGTTAGGTGCACTCTCCTCTTTCTTTGAATGAAGCCAAACTAGGACTCTGATAGGGTATTGCAGATGTTTAAGACTGTCTGCCCTGCAAATCAAGCCATGCCATTTGACACTGGCAGGGGGCTATGTAGAAATCACCAATGGGCCGGGACTGCTGAGGAACGCGCCTCGAGCTGTTTGTTTTCCAGCATCAGTCTCATTACATGGTTATGACAATGGGAACATGCCAGCAGCTCACATCCCAGGCAGCAGACAAAGAACTTAATGTTACAACTTACTTTATAAATTTTTTGACCAATCACGCAAAGCAAAAGCTTATTGACAGTAGTTCTATCCAGTCACTTTAAGCACATGTTCCATTGGTTAAAACAATGCTTGCTTATTTCGAATACAATACCTACGTGTAAGCCTTAAAACACAACGCACTGAGCTCCATTATTAAGCTTCAATCTTCCTAATATCTTGCTAGATAAACTTTTCTATAGCTTAGAGAGTTATTCTAGACCAGCGTTAATGCACAGACCATTGTTCTATTTTTCCTTGCTTTTCTGCAGTTTAAATAATTTTTCTGCTGACCTATCTCATGGCTGCTGCTTGGCTCTAATCACAGTTCTACTGTATGTGAGACCTGCCTTTTGCAGCTTTCCCAAAACCCTCTAATTTTGTGGATTCCCTCAGAGGACTCAGTGTCAGAGCCTCTGGAGGAGCGTGGAGAGCAGGGCTCAGGCAGGTTCTGCCAGTGCAGCATTTGAACTAAAGGCACCAGGAAGCACCAAGCCTGCAGAGAGGAACTCAACCCTTCTGATCTCTCACTGCCAGAGGCAGGCTCAGAGCAGCCATCTCACCCCTCTCTAAACCAGTGGGGCTCTGTCCTTACCAAGCTCCTCGGGCTCCTGGGAATTGTTCCCACAGCTCTCGGTGCCATGCAAAGCTCCCTCTGCTGCAGCTCTGTCCACAGGCTCCCCTCCTGAGGACTCAGGGGCAACATTAATATTCCCCTTGAAAGAGAAACAGAAAGGAAGAAACCCTTCTCACCACTTCCACAAAACACCTGGTCCAACAACTCCATGGCTCACACACTTAATCCCTTGTTCCTAACAAGAACTCTGGGCCCCAAAGCCCTTCAACAGTCAGAAAAATTTGACTTCTCAAACACAGTCCAAAAGCTGTCAAAGCTGACAGTGACAGTGTTGAACATGGGGGTGACACTGAACACATGGAATGGCTGCTAAGGAAATCAATTGCTGCTCTGTTCTGTAAGGTTGCATGTCTGACAGCACTAACATCAGTCATCATGTCACTAATTGCAATGGAAGTAGCACTGTCTTCTTTCTTCTGCCAACACCCCAATCGGTGTAATGGTTTCAATGCCTCGCCCTAGGCAAGTTGATGTAGAAATAAATTCGATGTACCTCATTTTGCAGGGCCCTAGGGTCTGAAATTGCTATTACAGTTTTCTTTATAATGATGGGCAAATCTTTTTTCTCTGTGTTTTCTCTTGATGGCTTTTTTAATGATAGGTGCTATCACAGTGAGTTGCATGATGCTACATGGGCCACCTTTAATTTTTGAGGGAATGTCCTGCCAGGCTCTATCTCCACAAATGAGCCAATATTTTGTTGCTAATTGTCATGGGGACTCATCTAGGTCATCTACTCGTCAGCAGTTTCACCCTTAGGGGGCACTGGGGTAGTACAATTGCACCACAAACTTGAGTATCTGTCCTCAGGATGATGGGGAGTAACATTTTACTGTGGATCTCCCTGGTACTGAAACTCAGCACAAAATTACATCGCCAATGAACCAAGAATCCCAATTCTTGAGGTTCAGAAGGTGCTTTAAGAAGATCCGGGGCCCAGTGATGCCAGCTGGTTATGGGATTGGTCTCGTTGGCAGCCTCACACCAATATTTGTCACGATTGGGTATTGGCTACTCCTTGGCTGGCACAGGCACACCAACCAAAAGGGTTGCAAAGGATTTATCTAGGCTCAAATTGGTCAAACACATGGTGTCTGAGCCTGCTGACTTGGCTAAAGCAAGGCAAACATTCATTTTTGGTTGATCTACAGGCATGTATGCATGCAAAAGCAAGCAAGCAAAACCAACAAGCGCCTGTATATCATTTGATCAAGCTCCATGTTCCTGCTCAGCTGTTTTTTGGCAAAAGCTTCCCCATCTATTTCAGTTCTCAAGCAAATTTTTTAGCACTTGTTCAGGGACTGGCCAACTATAGGGCACTAAACTGTCCCTCCACCCTTCAATTTTTACAAATTTGGATATCGTAGAATTCTTTTGAACACAATGGACACCACGCTTTTGCTGAAAGAGCTCTATGATACAAACCATTTTCACAGTCCAAAAATCAACATCAAACTCAAGATTTGTAGCTTTCACAGGTTGAACAGGGAACAGGTGGCATGCACTGTAGCTTCTCCATGCGGCTCACATCTGCGTGCTCATTTCCCTGCTGGTGGAATTGTCGCTGCGCTCTTGTGTATGAGATGGTTTCACGTCCTTCACAGGGACCATCTTAGGTCCGGCACCTGTGCAAATGCAACATACCCTTTGCCCCAAGTGATTAGCGGAAATGGTCCTTCAATTTGTCCTTACTCAAGGTTTCTGATCAAAATCGAAGGATTTTCTTTCAATTTTTCCTGTGTGCTGTTTGAAAAGTGCCTAAAAATTGGAGGATTAGGTCCTGCAAATGAGCTATTCAAAACATAAAAACATATAAAGCTTTGCTCAACCTCATCTGGGTTGTTGCTTGAGCCACTCCCCCTTTTGTTGATCTAGAATGAGTTTAGAGTTTGGTGCGTCCTTTAAACAATTGCCTGACCTGTGTGGGAATAGGGAATTCCAAAATGTGGCGAACACCCCAGTCCATCAAAAATGTGGCCAATTTTTGAGCTGTGTATATGGGGCCATTTGTCAGTTTTCATCTCGTGGGGGATCAGTTTGGCGAGCTCTGGGCCCAGTGACACTGACAAGGACAAAAGCAAAAGACGAGAGGCGCTCTCTCTTTCCGGGACCAAAGTCCCACAGCTTTAATGGAGAACAACTCCAGAAGAGAAAGGGAGTGTCCAGGAGAGGAAATAAGATGTCCAGAGGAGGATAGAGAGTGTCCACCTCATGGCAGGGGATTTTAAACCCTGGGGGAGGAGGGTGGGTAGAAAGGAACTACCATAATTCAACATAATAAATCACCACACTGAAGTTTTCTGCATAAATTGCTGCACTTGTTGCAAACAAAATCCTAAAATCTCCCCAAACACAACCGTGCAGTCCCAAATGACCACAATGTGGGAGAAAAACCACTCAACCCTCCTGTATACCCAAGCACCAGGTGTCACAGGGAGCACCAACCCCTGTAACTAGAAAGTCCACATACACAGGCTCACCGGGAAAGGAGTATCTCTTTATGAGGGGACAGAGTGCTCACTTTTCTCAACACAACACACACCATCCACCACATCAGCATCCACCCACATCATCTTCCTCAAACATTCACACACTGAAAACACAACCACAATTACAAAACACAGGAAAAACAGCAGCAATGAAACAGGATTTGCTCAATTCACCCCCAGAATTGCTAGCAGGTCCTGATTAACACAGCAAATCCTTTCTGCCAGCAGCCAGACCCAAACCCAAACTGTACAGGTGTACGTTGTGCACAGGACATCTCTGTGTGACTTGTGAACAGCCCTTCCCCTGCATACACCTTAGGGGTTTCTTTATACAGAGTTAAACATCCCCTTTCTCCACAGTCCCAGCAGTCTTGTCTGTCCCCCTGGAGGAACAGCCGAGAGCGGAGGTGCCTCCAGGAAAGGAATGTCCTGGCAGCGCCCAGAGACGTCGAGAGCCCTGTTGTTCTCGCTGGAGCAGAGAAGCGTTCCTGCCGCGGTCACCAAATGAGGTGTGGAATAGAACTCCCCACAGTTAAAGGTAGAAGGTGGTGTGTTTATTACAGCCAGGCACAGGAGGAGTTGTCTCCTAAAGACATGTGTGAAGAATCACTGCCGCTCTACTTATCTAAAAAAGTCCTACATATTCATATAATTCCCAAAATGACTAATACATATTCATTAGGTAACCCCACCTACCCCCTTTGTATTAAAATGTATTATAATTGAGTCCAAAGTTCCCTCATATTTGCGGGTTCTTTCACATCACATGGGTGGGTGGGTTTTAAAGCAGGGAATGGTCTCCTTCTGATGAAGCCAAGACGTCTTCCTCAATTTGACCTCTTTCCTTATGACCTGTTGGCAGGCTTTCGCACCCCTTGGCTAAAGCTGAAATTTCGGGGCCCAGGTGCAGGCTACGGTCCTCTTCTTTGTCACAAAGAAATCCGCATCCCATCCTGCTTCTTTAAACATAGTAAAGACAGGCAAGTGATATATTACCCTAGCCTTAACTACCTTATCTGCTAAAAATTAACTATTCCTTATTATTTCTCCTCTTCTTGCTATACTCTTTCTGCCTAAGTAAATCTTGCTAAAATTTTAACTCTTCCAGTTCTTTAAAATCCTGGATTCATTGGTCTCATCTCACACACCAGCCATGTGTGAGCTGATGCTGTAACTGGGAAATTCCACTCCTGAGCAGGAGATACAAGGCCTGGTTCTGAGCTGGAAGGGTGAGAAGGATGAGATGCACAGCGTTTTGATCCAGGGGATGTCCTGAAAGTGCACTGCCTACCTGCCCCTGCTGCCAAGTACCACGCTCCACCTCCTTCTCCTGCTCAGCAGATTTTTAGGAATCCAGGGCTTGGTATGTATGATTTGCTACTGCAACAAATAGAATGAATTTGCTTTGCAATCCCAGTTTTGTCCTGGGTTATTTTGTGCATAGGTCTCCTTCTGAACCTGTGTCAAAGACAGGCAGGGACTAAAGGACACTCCTCTTCTCATGTCAGTAAATTCGGTGAAGTGATTTAAGTATCAATAAGTCAATAAGTATCAATGAGTAAATCAAATAATTTGGGGGAATATTTAGCCTGTGAGTTTCAGCAAAGTATTGAATATGTCTTAGATCCATGGATACAAACTAGTAACTGAGATTGCTGGGTGTGCATGTGTTGGGGAAGTGACTCCCCACACACCCCGTGCTGAGATCAAGGATTGCCTCTCTTCTAACCCTGACCTGGCAGCAGGGATTGGGCCCTGCTTGGTAACGTTCATTTTGAAGACTTCTGTTGAGCAGGTAAGAATGGTCAAAATGAAATCTTTTCCAGCTGTTTCCCTTTGGTTTACCTGTTTGAGGGTTAAAGTTCTGTGCTGCAGGTGTGCTGGGTGTGTGCAGAGCAGTGCAGCCCCAGAAACGCCTTGGCTTGCCCACAAGTTGTCATGCCTTGTTGCCAGATGTGCCCAGCTGTGGCAGGAGAAGGAGCCCGCAGCGCAGTGGGCACCCTGCCCTGCCCAGCCGGGGCTCTCTGGCACAGAGCAGCAGCAGCGCCAGCGCCGTTCAACCCGCTCCTGCCTTGGCTTCCCCTGGCACACAGAAGCCTCTGGAAATCAGCACCGCCAGTGGCATTCCCAGCTTGGAGCAGCTGATGCTGGCGGGCAGATGCTGCCAGTTCGACTGCTGCCAAAGGGAAAGAAAGGCAGAGATGTACACACACCGGAGCCCTGGGCATGTCCAATAAAGGTGCAAATATGTGGGGAGATTTGTTAGGAAGGATTTCAGCTGTGATGCCAACAGTGGCTTCACTCCTGGTTCTGTGTGTTCTAGACAAGTAATGCAATGGTTGGCTCTGACAATTAAGAAGTAGATGTTATGTGGATGTTCAAATGTGTAGTGATGGTATTGTAATATATCCTCCCATAGTCCTCTTTCTTGTCTCCCTTGTAATAGCCTTGGTAGTCAGGGCATTTGGGGAGGGCTGGCTCGTGACCAGCAGGCAGGGTGTAACAACACCTGACCTCCAGTCAAGATGCAAGAAAGTAATCTCCACCAATGGACAGCAGAGAAAGAGTTGACTGACAAAACTTTTGGAGGGGCTAAGGGTATAAAAGGCAGAGCATCCTTTTTGTAGATGAGCACATGGCTGCTAGTCACAGAGACTCCCAATGCTGAAATTTTTCCTTAGTCAGTCCTTTGTTAAGGTTTATTAAACCTTTAAAAGTGGGAGTCATTTCTCACATGTGCAATGCTGTGGGCCATTTTCTTGGCCTGGTTGCCTTTGCTTGAGGCCCATCTGAGTGCTCAGCTGGGGTACAGGCTGTAGGTCCTTGGGGCACTCTTGGAGTTCCTCTTGGATCCCTGAATAACAGGGTTTGGCCCATGAGGGGATTTTTTGCTGCTTTGTGACAGAGAAGAACTTCCCAGGCTCTTTTGTGTTTTCTGTAGGGAAGGTTGGTTATTGCTTTGCATAAATTCACAGACCAACATGGAGCGTTTGCTTTGTGATGTCAGGGCATGGTTGCCACATCGTCATAGTGGCATCAGAAGGTTGCCTTGGTGCACGGAAGGCCTGAGTGTCAGAGCAGCCCTAGGCCTTGCTCAGATCAGGAGAACCCTCCTGTTTTGAGCATTGGTCAGTGGGCAGCTGCACTCTGACAGGACACTTGTTTTTCTAGTGTTGGAGAAAACTTGCACAGCACTGGGACAATGATCCACCATCTGGCCACAGCAGCTTTTGCTGCCTATGGTGTTTGTTTTTCCGCATATTACGGTGCACACTTTGTTCGTAAGTAGAGTTTTCCATTCTACTTCGGTAAGGGTGTATCCTAACCTGGCTTTTGTATGTCTTCCTGCTCTTTCTTGGTGACTGAGTTTTTGATTTTGAAACAGAAAGAGAATTAGAGTGCCAGTGGTTTGGTAAAGCTCCTGTCAAGAGGTTCAGCTAAAAAGGGGGTGTCTGTAGCCACAGGAGCAGTATTTACAGGGAAACCTGCAGGGCTTCCGTTCCCTCCGCAGGGGAGTCTGTGGCAGCAGAGTCTGTCATTTACTCAGGTTGCTGGGACAAGCAAGACAGCTTTGAAAATGCAGACTGGCAGAGCTTCAGGGAAGGCCTTCTAAAAACTCGGCAGTTGTTCCCAGAATTCAGAGAAAGCTTATTTCTTTTTAAATTTTGTCATGAAAGGATTTGACTGTCTAACTTAATAACCTTTTACTGAGTGCAAAAATAGTTATTTCCTTTGAAAGGAAGTGCAAACTCTAAAGCAGTGAGTGTCTGCTCCTGAACCCTAGAGGTGCTGCTGTGCTCTTCCACAACAGAACTGCCACAGCTCAGGGGAATTTTGGGAAGCTTTTCTGGGCAACTGTTTCCTGCAAGTTAATGAGAATTAGTGCATGTATCTGATTGGAAAAAAAAAAAGAGTACCTGAAGGAGAGGATTTCAGAAGCTGTTTTATGTGTTTGGTAGAACAGGAGCATTGAGTGTTAAAGAACAATTTGCATTTTCTTGATCATCTTTGTATTCATTTATTGGCTAAACAGGCTGAAGTGTAGGAACAGCCAAGAATATTGTCCTGATCCCTTGCTGGCTGTGTGAATGGAATGTGTCTCCTGGAGGGATGTTGTGAAACGGGAAATCGTACCTGTTTGGGTTGACTTGTTCTGTTGGATTCAGCAGCCCAGGCAGTTTTCTGACAGCATCTGGTTCATTTTCCCTTCCCACTACAGGTCACCTGAAGCGTGTATTCAGCAGTGCTAAAGATCCTGAGGTGAGTGAGAAAGGAACATTTCATGTTCCTGGTGTTTAGGAATTGTAGAGCAAGCTGGGAGCTTGGCCAGTAGCAGTAGAGTGTAGAGGGCCAGCTAGGAAGGCTGAAAGAAATCCATTTCCATGCCTGAAACAAAAGGAACAAAGGCAGCTATAGATATTTTTAAATTTCCTTCTCAGAGTTTGAAGAACTAAAACCTAGTTTTGAAAAGAGAACAATGCTTGCAGACAGCAGATAGGAAAAATTTAATTAAGACCGTTTTGCTGTACAGTTGAATTAGATAATTTTAATTTAAACAGAGTGACTTAGACTCCTATTCCTATCACATTTTATGATATCTACTTGGAACATGAGGTGCTAGAAAAGGAAGGCCATTTTGCAATGGTGCCTGCGTTATCTGAAGTGCAATGGGCACCTTTGTGGCTGGGGAGCTGTGTGGCCCAAAAGGACGCAGGGCTGGCGGCCGTGAGCAGCTGAAGATGAGGCAGCGTGGGGCCAGGCGGCCAAGAAGGCCAAGGGCACGGTGGCTGTGCCAGCAGCAGTGGGGCAGCAGGAGCAGGGCAGGGAGCGTGGCCTGTGCTGGGCAGCGCTGCGGCCACAGCTGGAGTGCTGTGTGCAGCTGTGGGCCCTGGGAAGCAGAAAGTCATGGAGGGGCTGCAGCGTGTGCACAGAAGGACAGGGGAGCTGGGCAAGGAGGTGCAGCACAAGGCCAGTGAGGAGGTGCTGAGGGAGCTTTAGCCTGGACAATGGGGGCTCCTGAGGGACCTTCAGGCAGACTGCCATAGATCCCTGCCTTAGATCCATAGAGCCAATGCTCAGCACAAGGGCTGCTTCCCTGCCAAACATCTCTTCAGTGCATCCAAGTGCTTTAGACACTGGAGTGGGTAACACTTTCATATTTTGCTTGTTTATTTGTTTGTTTGTTTACTAGAAGGAGAAGCCTTGTGTTATTTCTCCTTCTCCAGGGAGCTTTTTCTCAATCTTTCCTGCCCTTTTCCAGCACTGGCAGAAACACATCACTTTCAGGGTAACGGCTCCCATGTCTTTTGGCAGCCCAGGGAGTCAGTGTGTGTTGTGTTTGGGAATTGAGCAGGAAATCAATGCCCTTGCATTCCAGCTGGTGCTCAGGGATTAGAGGAGCTGGGAGGGGCTGGGCTGTATTTCTGATTCCAGCCACTTCAGCACTGTCAGTGTGGTCGAGTCCAAGAGAAGAACTTGCCCGAGCACAGATGCACAAAGAGTGCAGTTCCCAGTGCAATGCTCTGAGTGTCTGATTGCATTCCATAAGGACCCACACGCTGCAGATTGCCCAAGAGTGTGGGTTACTGAAGCAACAGGAGAGCAAGTTCAGGATGGCTGCTGATTGGGGCACTGCTACCGAGTGTTGATGTGTGTAGCAACAGAAATGACAGTGTTGATTCAGGGTGAACCCCACGTGGTGAATAATGTGCTTTGACTCTATGATTTAGAATGTTAAACAAATGCTTTTTTAAGCTATGTTATATTACACTAGTACTGTATTAAAACTATACTAAAGAGATACTATACTATAAAGCTACTAAAGAAAAACTCGTGACTGTCTCCAGACAGTCACAACACAGCTTTTATCTAATTAGCTAATCAAGCTAAACAACTACCACTAAAATCCAATTAACAAATCACTTTCAGTAAACAATCACTAGAACACATTCTACATGTACTAAACAACAAGAACAGCAAGTAGAGATAATAATTGCTTTCTCTTGTTCTTTAAGTTTCTCACTACCTTCTCTTAAAAAAAAAAAAACCTAGGAGACAGAACTATATCTCTTTGTGCACAAAAAATGTAAATACCACAGTACAGTAAAGAGAGATTATAAAAGTGAGATCTGTCTACCTGTCTATTTGAATCTTCCTGGCTCTGCTCCAAAGCAGAGGAAGATGCAAAGCTCACCTAAAGGCATCCCTTCAGGAGAGGGGTAGAGACAAGTTCCATTGACTGATCCTGAGCAGGCAGAGATGTTTCCCCCTCCAGAGATGGTTGATTTTTCCCCTCCTGTTCTCCTACTCCAGCCTCTTGTGCCCTGAAGCCTTCTTTTTATCCTTTAAATTTTTGCATGTCGTAAGGGAGTGGAACTATCCCATGCTGTAGCTGGGGTCTGGTGACTTTGCTCATACATGAATTACATGACACATGGTTTCCTTCACTGGCATCCCCAGGGCTGTGGAAGTGCATTCGTTAATGGGGCCTTATGAGAAACTCTGTTCCTGCTGGTCAGAATTCTCAGTTGACAAAAGAGGGAGAAGAAACACCTTGGTCTTCCTCCATATACTGAGATGGCCGTAGAGGTTCTCTGACTTCCATCAGGGATCTTTGCACGCATCCTCATCTCCTGAATGACCCGGTTTTCTAGCAAGAGTGTAGATGTCAGGAAGGAGGAATGCTGGTGCAGGCCTGAAGAGAAGGTGAACTCCAGAAGTGTCTCTGACAAGGAGTGAGCTCACCCAGGAAGCCTCTGCAGAGCCAGGATGGAGCTGTGGGACAGGGCGGGGTGTCAGTCACTACTGAAAGACAAACAGGCCATGGCAGAAGCAGAGGGAGGCTCTCACCAGACCCTTGAGAAATGCCACCCCTTCCCTGCCAGCTGCCTGAGAGGCTGTTGGGGCTTCAGTCCCAGATGGCCCCTGATTGTAGGGCCAGGGTCACTTTGGAATCTGTGCCTCCCGTCGGGCAGAGAACGACCCAGGAGAGCAGCAGCACAGTGCTTTGGGAACGTGTGAGCCCAGCAGCCTTTGAGTCTTGGCCCACAAAGGGCGTATGGGAAGTTGAAACCCATCTTGTCTTGCTTTCTGTGCAGGTGCTTCTAGAGAAAGAGCAGGAGCACACTGCCTTATCTGAGATGCCATGCCAGACTCAGGGAGAGCTGTTCCCTGCCCGAGAGCAGGAAGAGCAGCTCAGGCAGCAGGTGGAAGAGCCACAGGAGAATGGCCAGGTGAGCCTGACTGGCCAGGGGACAGAGGGAAGGGCAGGAAGAGGGGCGTAAACCAGAGCTCCTGGGACTGAGGAGGCCAGGAGTCCCACAGGCACTGGAAGGACAGAACCTTGCAATCTGCAGAGATCAGCCCTGGGACAGGAGGTTTGCAATTGAGGCTGATGTGGAGAGGGAAACAGAAAGAAATGGCTGAATAAATGTGATTTTGAGGCTGCAAGAGGAAAAAAGCTGAGCCTGATGGCAGCTCTCAGTCCCTTCCTCTGCTTTTGTGTGTACAGGACATCAAGGCAAAGCCACAAGCAGAGCTGCCCGAAGCTCAGAGTGACATCATGGCAGTGAAGAGAAAGAACAAGGAAGACATGGGAAGAATTCAAGAGGAGAATCTCCATCAGCAGAGGGGCGATCAACAAAACAAGGTGAATGAAAGAGTGGCAGCCACTCCACTCATGAAATGTCCTCTCTTTTGTTTGTTAGAGAACATGAAGGAACAGCTGGATGCAGAGCTTCAGATAGCTCACAGTATGACCAAGGCAAGGCATAAGCAGCTGGAGGAAGAAATGAAAATCATCAGAGAGAAACTTAATCGCTTCCATCAGTCTCTGCAAAACCTAGTGAGTGAAAGAGGGATGCAGCCACTGCAGTCACCAATCTGGTGGTTTCTGCCCTTCTTGCCTTTCCAGTGCAGGGCAGCAGGGAGTGGGGCCATGCCTCTGAGTGCCATGCTGCTGTAGTGTGTGTATCACAGTCACTCTGAAGGACATTTCCTGGTGTGCTGAATCTCAGCTGCTGCCCTGAAACTTGTCCTTTGGCCTTTTGGCCAGCAGTCATCCAAATTGATTCCTGCTGGCCTGTTCCTGCTCTCCTTTTTTCTTGAGGTGTTTTTACAGTGGAACTTGGTGACCCAGACGGAGGATTGAAACAAGCTGTTGTATCTGCTGTCAATCTGTTCTTTGCCTTTTCTCACAGCCGATGACTCCTGGCTGACAGGGACAAGCTGTAGTGTCTGACTGCTTTGTTCTGTTTGACTTGAGGTGCAAGTGTTGACGTCTCACCGGGCAGCCTGCGAAGACTTGCAGGGAATGTGTGGCAATGAAGGACCCCAAGCTAGGAGTGAGGGACAGGAACAGTGCCCACCAGAAATGCTCCAGGTCCAGCACATCCTGGGCTCTGAACCTGCTGCTGCAGCAGCATCACCTCGAGGAAACCCTTCTGTGAAACCTGGGAACTCAAGCTCGGGCAGATCCTGGGAACAGGAGATTGAGGAGGAGTACCTGGAGCTGCTGGGTACGTACGTCTGGGGTGTTTCTTATCTGAGGGACAGTGTGTTGTGTGCGGGTGTCAGCAGAGCTGTACCAAATGCTCCTCCTGAGCTTGGTGTCACAGGGCCATTTAGGACTCCCCAGGGGCAGTGCTGTGCTCCGAGGCAGTGAGAGAGCTCTGGGTGTTCCTGCTGCCTCTGAGGGCACCTGGGACTGGCTTGGGTTTGCCTGAGCTTCCCTCTCTGCTAAAGGCTGAAGCAGGGATTGTTCTTGGATCAGCAGAAGGCTGTGACCTAGCAAATGATCTAGGCAAGTCCTGTGTGCTAGTGGCCAAACTGAACAGAATTTTTAGCTTCCTAAATTCTCCTTAGGCTCCTGACTTCCAACCAGTCATCAGAGCAAAAAAACTTCACAGAAATGGACTGGCTTTGGAGTTTTGTCTTTTTGGTTGGGGATTCTTTTTTGGAGGGGAGGGGGGGTGGGATTGCTTTTGTGTTGTTCATTTTTGGTGGGGGTTTTTTGTTGTGTTTTTCTCCATCCTGAAGGAGCCCTTCTACCCCACATCTTACTGATGTCATTTTTATGACTGTTACTGTCACCACTACTACATCTGCAGTTTATTTTCATGAGAATGCTATATTTTTGTCAATAAGAGAATGCTATCTTTTTGTCAATAAGAACTACTTTGAAAGAACATCAGGTTACAGGACAAATAGAGAGCACGAGGTATTTTCCATGTGCCCCAAAGAAAAAACAGAGACTTTGATTATTGAAGTGAAGGGAGAAACGACCATCCTGATAATGCATCAAACTCCAGCTTTATTGATCAATCCATCATCTTAAATAACAGTGCTAACGAATGCCATGAATATTCTGTAATCCAATTTCATGATAGGCTAACAGAGAAACTTCTAACCACTCCCTTTGTTTTAGAATACCTACAATTGTTTATTAAAAACAGAAACCAAAACAGAAACCAGAAACTAAAACAGAAACCAGTGTTCCCAAAACTTCTACATCTGTTCTCAGGATGGCAGGCCTTCCCAGAGACGGTGTTCTGCTTGTTATGGGAAGACAATCTGAGAACTCCATTGTTTATAGAATGATGCCTGAGAGAGTCTAATTGTTTATACAAATCAGAAGGCTGAGAACTGTTAGAAACTGCTTTACTTTTCCCTTATACTTTTCTCTCAATTGTATGTCTCATGGCCTTTTCTTTAAGTCATTCTCCGACATTTCCCCCGTTTTTTCTTCTTTGAGAGAAAAGTGGTTAGTTTGCAGGTTTTTTCTATTATCTTACTGACTATTTTTTGAATGCAACAAGGTAAGATAATGGTGAAGTTTTTCCTCACAGAAACTCTTGTGGAGGAGACATTACCTCCTGTTCACTATCAGGGGCAAAGAAAAAAGAAGGGAACTCATCCACTATGCTTGGCAACACTTTAAACTTCAGAGCAGCTTCATGTGGGCCTCATAAACTCCAAAAGTGCAGACCCTGCTCTGCCAGGGCTCAGCTGCACCAAAGGCCTGAGAACAAACAGGACACTCAGTGTCAGAAATGTAATCCTGTGGAGAAGGATCAGAACCAGTGCTCAGAGGTGGAATAATGATAACTTGCTTAAATAACAAGATCCACCCTGCGCTTGGGCTGGTATTCCATTCCAGGCTCTATCTCCACAAATTAAAAATATCCCTGTGGGTAATTTCCTAGGTGTCATAATAGTAGAGCCTTTACACTGGTTATAAAGCTGTTTGGACACTATTTCCAGGCTTAGAGATGAATCCAGAGTAGCCCATGTCTGTTTATGCTGACTCATCCTTTGAAATTCAGAGTAATCACAGCTGAACTGCAATTATCTAATGCTTGATTGGGATCTCTTCTTATAGGGCCTACAACAGAATGTTGTGTTAAAGGCACCAGTTTTCTACACCTTATTGAGGCTATATATGATGTACTTTGAGCTTTAACCTTTTTCAAAATACACTGTGCCTCCCACCGATAATAAGCCAAGATTTTCTGCTCATGAGATTCATAAAGGTCTAAAGCTGAGGCAGTGTTTAGCCCTGTCTCATTCCGTAGTGCCCGCTCCCAATTATGTTCCCAGATATGTCTATAATTACAGGTGTGGCACCATAAATGAAAAAGTAACAACTGATCACAACCCCCACAACACAGTGCAACCCAAGCAGCACAATTTAGGCTGTGATATTCAAAACAGTTCTCTTTTGCCGGTCCTCTTATATGGAAAGATGATAATGATTCAATAATGTCAATCAGTTCTCTGGTCGTCCGGCAACGGCGTGTTACGGCCTTAGCAGGCATTGCACGACAGGTGGTAATTGGACTAAGAAAAGAAAGCTGTTAACTGTTTTCATTCATGCAACCTGGAGAGAAGGTGAAAAAGTCTGAAAATGCTCCTTTCTGTCCTTACATGGGTTTATCAGAAATGTTCAAGGTCAGTTTTCAGTTTGTCATCCTTTAGTCATTTGGCTCAAATGGCATCAACTGGGTGATTCTCAGTCCTTTGTTAATTTGGAGTGGTGAAAAGTAGTATGCATTTAAAGTACTTAAAATATTTGACCTAACAGACTTATTTGCAAATCATGTAAAATCACTTAAATCTAATTCAAACTTAACAGAATCTAACTTAACTTACTTAATAATACTTAACAAAAATTAATTTTCTTCAAATCCCACACAACTCAAACCTATATATAATTTAAACTTAGAAGACCTCGAACCCAACCGAAAACAAGCTCAACAAACTTAACCTTAACATTTAATGGCACTTAATTGATAACTTAACTTAAACTACTTAATAACAGATAAAACTTACTATAGAAATAATATATGGCATTTACTGTCACTCACCCACAGGCCTGACTCCCAAACACTCAACCAAAACAACCTTTCTCACGTCTTTGCTGCAGCATTTATACCAAAAACACACTCACAACATCTCACTCATACAATCAATCCAACACATCTCAACATTTTTAAACTTTTCAAAACACAGCTTTAAAGTCTAATGTTCCACTGGCCCAGCCATCCGGGCTTCTGATGTTTAAAGTCTCTGGTAATACAGATGTTTCCAAGACAGCATACCCAATGCTGAGCCAAATAGGCTGAAATTTGACTCCTGCATTCATTTACGCTGATCTGCTTTACAGTCTGTGCTGGGGAGAACAAAAGATCTTTCTAACTTAGGTGAAAAACATCCTGACAGCAACAGTCCTTGGTGTCGCTTGTTTAGTTTCACTGGTCTTTTAATTGCAATAGGAATCTTTTCTTTTGTTGACAAAAGTCACAGTTATTACGGCTGTTAGATCTCAAACTGTAGCTCCTGCCGGCTACGGGGCGGAGGGAGAAGCGCTCCCGCTCGAAAAAGCACTCTGAAGTCGGAATCCGCTAAGGAGTGTGTGACAACTCACTTGCCGAATCAACTAGCCCTGAAAATGGATGGCGCTGGACGCTCATCAGAGCCCAGAAAAGATGTTGGTCGATCTAAACAGCAGGACGAAAACTATCAATACACAGCAGGATTGCTCCTCCATCACCTGCTCTCTGATGTCCAGTCACTGTTCCCAAGCAGCAACTGGCCGCCCGTGGACATCTGGCCCCCAGTTCACACATGAGGGCGATGTGGCTCCGGTTGCTCCCCCCGCGATGCTCTTTGATCACTTCCGGCACGGCGCGGCTTGGTTTCTGTGGCAGCGGCGCGGTTGCTCCCGCGCAGTGGCTCCGCTCTCGGGGCGGCGCGGCTCGGCTCCTGCGGCGGCAGCTTTTGATCTTCCCGCCGCTGCCTCCGGTGCGCCCGTGCCAAGTTCGGAGTAGCACAGCACCGCAATTCCACCATAAATCACCGAATTTACACATTTCCGTTAATCCATAAACTATATGGAAAATCCCTTTACCGTAGTCATAAGCCCAAAGTCCTGTTAAGTCCTTTTGCCAATTCATCTCTGCTTTGCGCTGCGGGTCACTCCCTTCGCGGTGGTTCAGCTTCGCCCGCGGTGGCTCCCTGTGGTGTCGGGTTGAAGGCTCCCTGTTGCGGAGGATTAGAGGCTCCCTGCTGCGGAGGGTTAGAGGCGGAAAAGGTACCGATGATGCAGCGATGACTTCTGAAGGTGCTTGGCATTCCCGGCGCAAGTGGCCCGTGCCTTCCCATCGGCAGCATTTCGTGCGGCCCTCTTTATTTGATGCTGCAAACGCAGCGGACGCTTGAAGAGGTGCAAAAGCGGCTAACACCTGACTCTGAGAGGACCTTGCCTGTTTTCGAAAACCTATTCCTATCTGCTTGAGTACATCCGCCACAAAAGCCTGCTGCCCGGTAGGAATAAGAGCCATCCTCTCTAATGCTTCCTCTACAGTCCAATCTGCACCTAAAGCATTAAGTATGTTTCTAGTAGCAGAATTACAATTTTGAAGGACACACTGCCTGAGTAGGACCCTGCGCAAATATTCTGGCACGCCAGCTCTTTCAATTGCAGCAGCAGCTTTATCAACAAAAACGCCAAATGACTCATCTCTGCCTTGCTTAATTCCTATAGACACTGGTATCTCTCCCGGTTCCTTCACCATGTCTATTGCGAGTCTGACTAACTGCATTGCCTCCTGGCACTTTTCTTGACCTATTAAAGCTTGTGCATCAGTACGAAGGAAACGTCCCAGACCCATAAGTTCATCAACAGTGACGCCATGCAAGGGGTCACCCGACTGTCTTTGAACTACCACACACTCACTGACAAGTGTCCGCCAATGATCATTAAACAGCAATTGTTGATGGTGGGTAAAGATTAATTTAACTATGCCAAGACAATCATTAACGAGGAGGATACTGGTGTTAAAAATATAATCAAGCATTTGCTTAGCTGGTCTGCTTCCAAGCCCAAACTGACTAACAGCAGCTTGCAATTGAGATAACAATTCCCAGTCAAGAGCACTAATTGCGGCTTGAATTCCTCCACCAGCCTGAGGGTTAAAGACAACCGGACAAACCAGCTCCGGAGCCGAACTTATTGGCTCTAGATCTCCCTTTTCAATTGCATCTTTGGCCAGGGCAGCCCACGCATCTCTTTCCCTTGCAATCGCCTCCGCCAAGTGGTTTTCCGACCCAGGGACCGGCTGATTGCTTGTCGGGAACGGAGTACGCGTTTTTGGCCCCGGCTGCTGGGACGCAGCAGGTACGGGAGAGTCAGAAGTGCTCTGTGTAGCCTGCGGCAAAGCAGACAACAAGGCACCCTGCGGAGCTTGGCTCGTTAGGGGGGGCTGCGAAGCGGGTAATAAAGCAGTCTGCATAGCCTGGCTTGTAGGCTGGCTCGTAGCCGGGCTTGTAGCCTGGCTCGTTAAGGGGGGCTGCGCGGCGGGCAGTGAGGCGGTCTGCGCCTGGCTCATAGTGTGACTCATAGCCTGGCTTTCCGAGGGAGGTGGTGAAGCAGGTAATAAAACTGTCCACGTCGCGGGGCCAAGAGGAGTTCCCGCGTTCTTATCAAATTCCCTACCTTGATCGTAGTGTTTGTTACGATCGTGAGCAGCAGTGGCCTGATAAGCAGCCCTTTTTTCAGCTTGAATTTGCAAAAGCTCGGTGTTAACGACCCGCCATAATTTACCCCACTTCTTAGCAGTTTTATCATCATCTAACGTAGCCTGCCACAATAAATCACCAAATTTACCCCACTCAGACAATTCGTGAACTGTGTGAGGATTTATAAAGATCCCCCTTTCTAGGCCATAAGCTAAAAGACCCGGTAATTCTTTCTGTAAATCTATTCCCTTAATTTGCCGTTTTTGCAAAAGGGTAATAAAAAGTTCATATGCGGCTTGCCTTTCCATACCTACGTGCGCACGTTGCAGCTCTTCAAATCAAGGTCACGGCCACATGAATCGGACGAGCCTATCTGTATAGTCGCTCGCAGCGCGGCGCGGGCCGGCAGGTTACCCTCCGCTTTGTCTTCCGTGCTTCCTTGCCGTTCCGGCTGCAGTTTCGATCTTACGGAACCCGAACCTGGCTTCACTTCGCGTGGCGTTTGCTTCCCCATGGTGTTCGCTATCACGGTCGGAGGTCACCATATATTGAAGTGAAGGGAGAAACGACCATCCTGATAATGCATCGAACTCCAGCTTTATTGATCAATCCATCATCTTAAATAACAGTGCTAACGAATGCCATGAATATTCTGTAATCCAATTTCATGATAGGCTAACAGAGAAACTTCTAACCACTCCCTTTGTTTTAGAATACCTACAGCTGTTTATTAAAAACAGAAACCAAAACAGAAACCAGAAACTAAAACAGAAACCAGTGTTCCCAAAACTTCTACATCTGTTCTCAGGATGGCAGGCCTTCCCAGAGACGGTGTTCTGCTTGTTATGGGAAGACAATCTGAGAACTCCATTGTTTATAGAATGATGCCTGAGAGAGTCTAATTGTTTATACAAATCAGAAGGCTGAGAACTGTTAGAAACTGCTTTACTTTTCCCTTATACTTTTCTCTCAATTGTATGTCTCATGGCCTTTTCTTTAAGTCATTCTCCGACATTTGATAACAAACTTTATTTAATCTTCTAGTTTTATGCTTATCAAGATGTGTCCAGGAGACACATCCAGGTGGCATGATCTGATAAAACTGTACTGCAGGCATTTCTCAGGAGAGAGCCTCCAGCTCAGCCATGGTATATCCCTCAGATCCATGGCACTTTTCCATACCTGATTCCCACTCTTTCCCATGACTGTTAGAATCCTACCCATTGGCCCAGGCCCTGCTCAGATACATCTCTAGGAAAACATATCAAGCCCTTTGTGATTCTGCAGCACAACCCAATGAATCTGCTTCTTGCCCGTAACAGCTGCCAGTGCTGTGCTCTCAGATAAGACCTGGTGTGGCTGAGGCCAGAGCCCAGTGAATTCTGTATCTGCCATCACCTACTGGGACAAAAAGGGCACTGATCTGCGCCTCAGTGTGGCTGATCTCAAAGCCCATCCTGGTGTGTCCGGAATGGGGGCAAAAGCTTGTCTGGGGCCCAGGCTCACTCTGGCTTCTTCCCATCAGTGCCTGTCAGTGCTCATGCTTGGGCTTTGCCAGCCTTGTTGTGCTAACTGCCCTGTCCCTGAGGGCTGGAGGGACTGCAGAGGCTGGAGCCTTCCTTAGCTGGGAGAGGGGCATCTTGGAGTTCAGCCTGCTCATAAACAGGTCAGGGTCCTGATGCTGAAAGCCCCGTCAGAATCAGTTACAGCTTGAGCTGCTCTGGTTTACAAATGGGAAGGCATTCCTTTGGCAAATTGCTGAAAGGTGAGGAAGATGTCCTCCTCTCCTGGGATTGCAGGTCCCTGTGCTTTGTTTCCTGTCAAGAGAACTCTTCAAAAGACTGTACAAATCAGTCTCTGTGCTGGCCACCTGTGCTGCAGAGCTGTCTGCCTGGTTGTGGTCGTTGTCACCCTGCCGACCACAAAGGGCTCAGAGCCCCAGGCGCTGGGGCTGCCTTTTGTATCTCCTGGAAGCTGGGATCTCTGCTTTAAAGTCAGCATCTTGCATTTTGTTTCCCTCAGGAAGAATGGTGAACCCCACTGAAAATCCCCTAATGAAATACACGCATCTGAATTATATTGGCAGCGGGTGAGTCCAACAGCAGTTATTCCTGCACAACCATAAGCCGGGTGTTTTTCTGGTGGAATGTCTATCCAGCGTGAAGTCAGGCCAGCTGCAAAGATGTTCACACACTGGGGATAGATTGTCCCATCTCTCAATGCTGCTCAGAATTTGTGAGTGGGCTCAGAAGGCATTGTCAGAGATGCCTTGCTACCGAGGTCTTGCCTGCATCAAGGAACAGGACCTGGAAGGTCTCAATGTCTCTCAAGTGTGGGACAGCTCTGTGTTAATTTCTTTAGCATTTTTTGTATGTCTCAAAATCATACTGGCACACTAATGAAAAGAGAAGAAACTTGCTTGCCTGAAAGAGCAACCTATGCCCTATCAAAGCTGTGAGATAACAGTTCCCAGGAGCAATTCTTTCCCCTGGTTTGAGGAAGGAAACACTCTGTGGTCAGGATAGGAATCACACCATTTAGACAGTGAAACCCAAGAGGAAAGACTAACCTCCCTTTAGAAGTTGAACCCCAGTGCTTCAGGAACAGGCCCAGTGCCCATGCACTTGAGAGGAAAATGCATCATCTGCCTTCTGGCAGAGCCCTCCTGCATCCTGCAGATTTTGACACTTCCAGCAGAGATTTCCTGTGTGGGCTGGCTTTCACTGCAAGATCTAAATGGCTTCTCCTTTCTCTGGTTCTGTTTTGTTTCTAGGGGGTATGGAGATGTTTACAGAGCACTCGACACTGCCACAGGAGGAGAGGTAAATGTCAACAGCCCCTGCAGGCTCTGCTGCACTCGAGGGCTTTCCCCTCTGGTGTGAGCTGTGGCTGGAGCTTTGGGCGGAGCTGTACTGAAAAGGCACAAGAAGCACAGACTGGTGCCAGCCCACAGAACACATCTAGGACTTTGTCCTCCTCAGCTGCCGGAAGGAAGGCACGGAGGGCAGCGGTTCCTTTCAGAGAAGGACGCGCTCACTCGCTCTCCATTGCTAAAACAAAGGCGGTGCCTGCGAGCACCTCACTGCTCTCTGGGGCTACAGCTTCAGAGTCCTGAATTCTCATTTCTGGCTGCCAGAAAATCCATCTGAAAGTTACTCGTAGTTCCTTGGCCACCTGCAGTACTGCACTTGGAAACTGCACGTAGGGAGAGATCTGCAAGGCATCCCTGAAAGCCCTAAGCCCTGCCCATATCCCAAGATGTATCCACAGAGTATTAAGGCATGGATTACTTCTTCTGAGTCCCAAACAAAGCAGCAGAGAGTGCGGTCAGAGGTTTGTGGGTGATAACTGAGACACTGCTGTTAGCAAGTGGTCAAGGCAAAATGTCAGTGCCCCCACGTGTCCTGTAACTGGCTCCCAAGGGAGCAGAGAAATGGGCTGTTGGAATGTCAGTTCCTAATTACTGCAGTGCCTAATCACAAGGCAGTTTGGCACAGCTCAGCTGTGTCATTGCAAAATCACTCGCTCCACATGCCTTGTGGTCTCGTGCCACCAACCTCCCAAGTTACTGATTTTCAATGTCATTTTAGGTGGCAATAAAAAAAAAAATCTTCAAGGAGTGAGGAGGAAGGAGCTAACCTTTAATGAAATAACGATCATGAAGAGGTATAGGAGTTCCAATGTTGTGAATTATTTAGACAGGTGAGAGGTCATGGTCTTATCCCATGGATGTGTGTTTACATAAAGCAAACATTAGAGGTTAAAAACCCACTTTGGTCAGTGGCAGCAAGTAAAGCTGTTATTTTTATTTATTCATATGTCTCTACTCATCTCCAATGGATGAGAAGAGAGTGCATCTTGTCTGCATCAGTCTTCCCTGGCACACCTAGTTTGATAATTACTCCAAAATTATTCAAAACCTGGATCAGCTGTATCTTCCTAACTCAATACCCTCAAAGTTCACTGCCTCCACATTTATTTGGGATTGATTTTTTAAAGTTTCTTAAGTGCAGATGAACCATCCTAAAGTGGATTAACCTTGGATTGTTGCCCCTCCCTGCCATTGCTATGCATGCCAGGAAGACTAGGTGCTTATTTCCAGAAACACCATGCCTGACAGGTTTTTTATCTGGGCTGTTTCTAAACTGCACTTTTCATCTGCTGCCCCTCTAAGACAGCTCCTTTTTCACAGATGTGTCTTTCTCTTTGAGACTGCACAGATTGCAAACAATGCACAGCCAAGAGGGAATATCTATTCCTTTGATTCTGTCCTTGTCACAAAGGCATCTGGAAATAAGAAACTTGGAAGCAAAAAATCAGTGTAGCCATGCATGTTCATCTCTACCCCCTTGTTTCCTTCTTTCAGCTACCTTCTAGGCGAGGAACTCTTGCTGGTTATAGAGTACATGGATGGAGGTGTCCTGAGCGATATCGTCAGCCAGACCTGCCTGTCTGAAGATGAGACAGCAGCCATCAGTCGGGAGGTCAGCAATCCCAGCTGTGTTTCCAAGGGCTTGGGCAGGATTGTCTGGGAAACAGGGGCTCAGAACAGGAGAGGTTCCTTTGCCAAGCTTTGTTTCTGTGTTGCTGGTATGCTATGGGCAAGTAAAAGCATCTCAAGTGAAAGGCCTGCCAGTGCCCCTGCACTCCCTGTACTCAGTGCCAGTACTCTTAGCTCCTGCTGTTGTATTCTCGCTCTGTCTCTTGTATTTGTATTTGCTGCTCTCCACCTTGCCTCTCTAAATGTTTGCCTGGAGTCTGTCTTCACTGCATTCCTTGCCTGTAAAAGCAAAGGTGCTGGTGGCAGGATTTGAAACAAACAGCAAAGAAAAAAGAGAGAGACTTGTTTCTCTCAGTCCTCAGCTAAAAAGGATAGGAGTGCAGCCAGAATGCTCTTTGCTTCTGAGCACATGCACTGCAGCAGGAGTCATCCTGGCTGGTTGGCAGGGGACAGCCTACAACAGCAGGTGCTGTTGCCCTTTCAAAAGCTGACGTGCCTTTCCTCAGAAAGGTCCTGCTCTGCAAGTGTTGGAGCAGCAAGCTCTTCCTCTCAGTGGCCATTACTGTTCTGCCATTACTCCCCATTCCCCTGGAGAGGGAATCTTTTAGATTCTTTGTTTCCTTTCTTGTGTGATGAAATCACATCACTCATTTTTGCCCTTCTGTTTCTGTTTTCTCGCTCAGTGCCTGCAAGGACTGGATTTTCTTCATTCAAACAATGTGATCCATCGAGACGTGAAGAGTGACAACATCCTTCTCAAAACCGACGGTTCTGTCAAACTGGGTCAGTATATTCTTGGTCAGGTGCAGTGTTCCAGGGATGTGGGTGTGGGGCTGCTTGGAGTGACTGCCAGCCCCCCAAAAATGGTGCTGGTGGCAGTGCAGGGACCCCTGCTGTGAGCTGAGGGCACAGTTGCAACATGCACAGAGGTATAAGGAACCACAAGCAGTCAAGAGTGGCCTTGCTCTGTGTGTGTCCCTTCCAGAGGGAGGGAGTTACAAGTCCAAAGTTTCCAAAGAACAAAAGCCACCGCTAGAGGCAGTGTAAAAAATGGGGGGATTTTTAAAGTCACCAATGCCAGGAGATTCAACAGCACATTTTCAAACTTCCACTGGGGAATTCTTTTGCTTGCTTTCCTAATTGCACAGAATTCAGATAAAACCAGTATTTTGTTTTCTCCTCAGCTGGTTTTGGCCTCGCTACTCAGCTCACCCCTGAGCAGAGCAGACGGTGCTCGCTAACCGGGACTCCTTGGTGGATGGCGCCTGAAGTGGTGACAGGTCAACCATATGGCCCCAAAGTGGACATATGGTCTTTTGGAATTGTGGGAATTGAAATGATAGAACAAGAACCTCCTTACTTGAGTGAAAGTTCTGGCACGGTAAGGAGCAAATACTCACTGATCCCACTGTCTTTCTCACCTGTCCCATGTCCTGTGTGCCACTGGACAAAATCCCATTGCCATCTGCTGGAACTACTTCCACCAAGGTCCCCTCCTACAAATGTCCCTGCAACACATCAGCATCTGCTGGACTTTTGGTTGCATCAGTGGGGGAATTCAAGCCTTACCACATGCAAACAAACTCCAAACAAACAAAGTGTTCTCAGGCAACACTTTCATTTGGGTTAGTGGTTCCAGTTCTTTTGTCTGTGTAGATGGCCTTAATAACAGGAAAAGAGCATCTTAAGAGTGTTGTTATCTTTCCAGAAATGAAGGAAGGAAACCCAAACCCAAACCCAACAAAGTTTCTAAAACTGTGGTCTTTAGAGAGGAACCTAACCCTGTGTGCAGTTTCTTCTTATTGGGAAACATGGGCATGAGGGTGTAAAGGCCACAGAGTCTCTTCTGCTTCTTGTGCAGTGCTGTTGAAACACTCAGTGACCGTGTTTCTCTCCTAGCCCAAGCAACATTCTGCACGTCACCAAGCCAGAGCCTGGTGATGCAGAGGGCCTGCCAAAACCTCCCAGTGATTCCTGGCACTTTCTGGGATGGGCCTACCATTCATGCATTGACTTGAGTAGCCAAATGACTAGAGGGTGGCCATAGGGATGGAGCCTCTCCTTCTTCTGACCTAGACAATTTTTCTTTTGCTGCAAAAATGGGAAGCTGAAATTTTCAGACTGCTGAGAGACAGAACTGCAGGTGGCTCCTGTGTGCCCAAGCAGGCATTTTCATCCCAATACATTTGTGCAGGCACCTTAATGTGTCTGTGTTGAAGAGGAGATTGTAAATGTTTGGTTCCCTATCTGGGTATTAACTGATGGATTTCCTTTCTTTTCTTCCAATTACCATTGTTTTCAAGAACAGCACAAAAAGCCTGATGAGTTTTTTTCTAGGGCACATGCGCTTAAAGGACCAAAAAGCACTGCAGAGATGCCCTTCATGTACTAACCCTTGAAATTAGTTAGTATAGCAAAGTCCCTCTTCCAAAAAGCCTCTGAAGCTGGCATGAATCTTCAGAGATGCAAATGTCCTTTTGCTGATGTAGTTCCCACTAACTAGGTCAGGCAATGAAATCAGCTGCCAAGGCAAGATCTGAGGGATGGTGGAAAAGCTGTGGCTGCATCGGGGTTTGGGTTTTTGGTTGGTAAAGGAAAGTTATCTCTGGGTCTGTGCCAGGGCAGAAACTGCCACTGCAGAACAGAGGTTAAACAAAGGGATCTGGGAGAGCCTTAGAGATGTGAAAGCAGGAGGTGGAGCCTGGTGTCTCCTTTTTCTCCAGGCTACACACCTGATAGCCACAGTAGGGACTCCACAGCTGCGGCAGCCCAAGCTCCTCTCGGCTTTGCTGCGTGACTTCCTGAGCTGCTGCCTGCAGACAGACGAGGAGAAGCGCTGGTCTGCCAAGGAGCTCCTGCAGGTAAAATGTGAAGGGGCTGCAGGTGAAACAGGCTCTGAGGGATGGGCTCCTCTTCCACTCAAGTCCAAGGCAGCAGATGAGCCCCCTTCCTCCTCACCTCCACTCTTGGTGCTCTTCAAATGAAAATGGTGAGGAATCCTAGACTGGGCTGGGCTGGATGGCCCTATAAAGGTCCTGTGGTGCAAGTGTCCTGCAATGAGCAGGGACCTCTTTAAAGAGATCAGGTTGCTCAGAGCCCTTTGCCACCAGAGCCAGAATGGTTGCAGGGATGGGGCTCCTACAAGCTCTTGGGGCAAGCTGTGCCAGGGTTGCACCATACTCCGAGAAACAAGTTTTTCCTTAGATCTACTCTGATTAGATGCCCTTTGTGTTTAAAAATATTTGTCCATATCCTATTGTAACTGGCCCTGTTAAAAAAGATGTCCCCCACTTTCTTCAAAGCCACTCTGAAGTCTTGGAAAGTGGCAATAAAGTCTACCCGGGGCCTGTTCTTCACAAAACTGAATAACCCCAGCTCCCTCTGCATTTCTTGAGAGGAGAGGCGCTCTGTCCTCTGACTGTTTCAGTCACCCTCTTTTGTGATTTGGTGGGGTGTTCAGTTTTATCTAATGGCAAAAGAATTGAAGTAGAGCAATGTGGGGTACAGAGACATGAAATGGTGGTGGAGGAACCTAAGGAAGCCAGTCCCAGCCTAGGGGTCAGAGATTTGGCTGTGGGCAGGAGGGGCTGTGGGGGGCTCACTGTGAGCCTCTGAGGGGCCCTGGTTTGTGCCCCCCAGCCCACCCTCAGAGGTTTCTGCCACGCAAACAGGGACAGCTTGGAGGGAGTTGTCCCAGCCCCATCTGCTGCCTGGCACGCTCAAGCAGACGGGAACTGCGCCAGGGTTACTGCCAGGTTGTGTGGCAGAGAGGGAACTGCAGGGCCCAGTGCCACTGGGCTGGCCCTGCTGGGAAGGAAGGTGCCATCCAGCACACGAGGGGCAGGGCATGGAAAGGTAGACACTGCTTTCTGTCCCTGTGGGAATCAGCACAGTGCCTGTCTTTCAAAGGCAGGGGCCTGTGTGAGTCATTGGAGTTTCCTGAAAGGAAGAAAACCTAGGGACACAAAGTGCCATTTCTAGAGCACTGGCAGGGCAAAAATCCCAGCATGATGAATACATCACAATAAACAGATGAGTGGGATTCTGGGCCAGGTTTGCCTGTGATGGCAAGGTCTTGCACACTGGAGATGACTGGGGAGCAGATGGTCCCATTGCTCCTCTTTCTGGGTCTTTCCAGGAACTTGATGTATCCTGATTGAGTCCCTGAAGCAATGAGCTTGGAAAGTAATGGTTCACTGTTCTTTGTTGTATTTTTTTTTCCGGTGGACAGCATCCATTTGTAACTTCAGCCAAGCCACCATTCATCCTGGCACAACTCATCAACTCAGTGAAGAAGACGAATAACCCTAACTCTAAACCCTAACCCTAAACCCTAACCCTAACCTTAAATGCTAACCCAAACCCAAACCCTAACCCTGTCCCTATCTGTAACCCTTACCCTAACCCCAACCCTAAGTCTAAGCCTAGGCCTAAACCTAAACCTAAGCCTAAGCCTAAGCCTAAGCCTAAGCCTAACCCTAACCCTAACCCTCGGAGACGAGAACATAGCAATCATGTCAAGATGTTATCTCTGTTACCAATTTAGAGTAGGATTGTAGAGTAGGGTTGCTGAACAGATTTGTAGCATAGAATTATAGATTAGAGTTGTAATTAATAAAGTTTCTGAAACATCAACTCATTTGGAAGATTCTCCTCCTTCTGACCCCTTCAGAAAATTCAACATTTCCTTCTGAATTACCAGTTGTTTTTTATGGGTGCTAAGTCACACATATGGCTTCTTTTGTATGGTTTCATAAGTGAGGAGGGCTCCTCTTCATTCATCCTCTCCAGACCACACTGCCTTTGGAATATGACCCACTGGCTGGTTATGGCACAGCTGTGATATTTCTAGTTGAGGCAGTAAGGGCAATGGCATTTGAAGGCAAAAACAAAGGAAGAATGAGGCAGCCCAAACATCTTGTGCAGGTTCAGGCCTTCAGCTGTGACTGCAGAGCATTGGGGTTCCTGCCACTTGGATTTGGATCCCTAAATGCAATAATCTCTTTGGCTGGAGGAGAGCCTTGCTCAAGTGAGAAAGCAGAAAGATCAGAGAGGGTGCTCGGGAAGGTCTCCTGTGGTGCAGAGCTGTCAGCGCCTGTGAGGTGAGAGTGGGCCCGGCCTTGCCCGGGCTGGAGCCCCAGCAGAGCCCCGGCAGAGGCCGGAGCAGCCTGAGCCCCGGCAGAGGCAGGCTGGAAGGAGGCCCTTGGAGCTGCAAGAGGCAGCAGCCGGGCCCTGGGTGCCTCTTGCTGGGAGCGGGCGAATCCTCCGCTCTCAGAGCCCAGGTGGCAGCTGGCTGCTGCCGAGGGGAAGCGCAGCCGTGCTGGGCACAGCCCAGCCTGGAGGCATTGGCCGTCTGGAGTGTGCCCAGGAGCAGAGAAAGGCCAAGGGCAGCCGCGGGCCGCTGGGCTGGCTGAGGATTCCTCCTCTTCTGCAGGCTGCCCTGCAACCCCTGGCAAAGGCCAGCAGTGTGTGCAGCACTCTGGTCACCATGGGAGGGAGCTGGGCTGCTCGGCAGGCTGGAGCACAGGGCATCTCCTTCAGGCCGGCACTTGTGCCAGGGAAGTGAGGCCAGCGTGAGGCAGGGACAGCTTGACAGGGCACACCTGCAGGAGCCAGCGCCTCACGCAGCTCTGGGAGGAAGCGCCTGCAACCCTGCAGTTCTGCACTGAGCCTGAGCAAAGGTGTGAGATGCAGAGTGATTGGCAGAAATATTCAGGCCCACCAGGCCAGCCTGCTTTGTGCTTTGTGGCGCACAGCATGCACTGTGCAATGCAGCTCTGAGCTGCTGGGAGAGAGGCAGTCGGGGATGTGCCTGAGGTTTGTGCTTGTGGAGTGAACTGATTTGGAAGGGGGCAGAAGGGTTTGAGCAGGCAATTTGTGTTTTCTTCATTAATTTCTGAAAGAAAGTCATAATGTGTTGCACACAGGTAGGGTTATTAGAAAAGAAAGGCCTTATAAAATCAGGCCTTGCTATAGTAAATTCCCAGATAGCCTGTTACATCTTCTACATGCAGCCAGCAAACTTCCCATGGGAACAGTCATGAGTGCAGTTAGCACAACAAGCTATTGTGCTAAGAAAACTGTTTGCATCTCTAATAAACAAGAAATCTCTCCCATGAGCATCCATGAAAAAAAATGTAATCACCTGAGTAAGAGTGAGTCTTAAAAAGAGTGAGTCTTTGCATGTACACACTAATACACCTTCTAAGCAATAAATTGTGTGGCAAGGAAACTACCAGCCAGCTGGACTGAACACGAGATCTGTGAAAACCGTGTAAAAATGAGTTATGTGAATGAAGAATTGGCTTTCCCTGCATGAAGAAACTGAGTCCCAGCCGCTTTATTGACACAGCAATGTGGCTTCACTCAGCAAGAGCACTTGCAGGGTGTATTGATGAAACGCTTGTGTTTGATTCCCAGAATAGGAAGAAGAGGCGTGTAACAAACAGGGTTTAGTCTTGTGAATTCTTTTAGCTTTAACAGGAGTGCTGAAGCCTGTATTCCCCCACTGCAGTGCTTACTGTGTGCAACTGGCGATCTTGGCCTTGAGAATAAGGAGAGTGCCCCTGCTAAGAACATAGCTGGAATGCATTCAAAGGGAAGAAAGTGTTTTTAGGAGGCTCTTGACCACCAAAGGAGAATTTGAGGAATGGGAATATTTCCCAAACAACTGTGTCAGGAACCAGAGACGGGCCCGAAGCCCTGCCATATTTGATCCATGTTTGAGCAGGTTCACAAGACAGTGAAGGAAAGTGTCTTGTTTAACATGGGGGACCTTGACCCTTGAAAGAGAAACAATGTATTGGTCAATCAGTGGGCAGTCAAGCTGTGAAAGGGGAACAATGGAGCCGTCGGTGGCAGGGAGTCATGGAGTCATCCTGAGCCATCATCTCACACGCCAGCCATGTGTGAGCTGGTGCTGTAACTGGGAAAATTCCACATCCTTAGCAGGAGATACAAGGCCTGGTTCTGAGCTGGAAGGGTGAGAAGGATGAGATGCACAGCGTTTTGATCCAGAGGATGTCCTGGAAGTGCACTGCCTAACTGCCCCTGCTGCCGAGCACCACGCTCCATCTCCTTCTCCTGCTCAGCACATTTTTGGGAATCCAGGGGTTGGTATGTATTATTTGCTACTGCAACTAATGGAATAAAGTTGCTTTGCAAGCTCAGTTGTGTCTTAGGTTCTTTTGTGCATGGATCGCCTCCTGAACCTGTGGCAACGACCAGCAGGGACCTACAGGACACTCCTATTCTCATGTCAGTAAATTCTGAGAAGTGATTGAAATATGTCAATAAATTTGAGGTAATGTTTAGCCTATGAGTTTCAGCAAAGTATTGAATATGTCTTAGTTCCATGGATACAAAACGGGTAGGTGAGATTGCTGGGTGTGCAGGGCTTAGGGAAGTGATTCCCTATGCACCCACCACTGAAACAAAGTAATGCCTCCTTTCTAGCCCAGAGCTGGCAACAGGGATCAGGCCCTGCTTGGAAACTTTCATTTTGGCAACTTCTGTTAGCAGGTAAGAAAGGTCAAAATGAAACATTTTCCAGCTGGTTTATCCTTTTAGGCACCAAAGCTCTGTGCCACGGGTGGCCTGGGTGTGTGCAGAGCAATGCAGCCCCCACAAAGCCCTTGGTTTCCCCTCAAGTTGCCAGTTTGACTACTTCCAAAGGGAAAGAAAGGCAGAGATGTACATCCACAGGAGCCCTGGGCTGTGGGCCATTTTCTTGGTCTGGTTTCCTTTGCTTGTATCCCATCTGAGTGCTCAGCTGGGGTACAGGCTGTAGGTGCTTGGGGCACTCTTGGAGCTCCTCTTGGATCCCCTGAACAACAGGGTTTGGCCCCTGAGGGGAATTTGTGCTGCTTTGTGACAGAGGAAAACTTCCCAGGCTCTTCTGTGTTTGCTGTAGGGAAGGTTGGTTATTGCTTGGCATAAATTCACAGACCAACATGGAGCGTTTGCTTTGTGATGTCAGGGCATGGTTGCCACATCGTCATAGTGGCATCAGAAGGTTGCCTTGGTGCACAGAAGGCCTGAGTGTCAGAGCAGCCCTAGTGCTGGCTCAGATTCAGGAGAACTTTCCTGATTGGCACCTTTGTCAGTGGGTAGCTGCCCACTGACAAGAGCATTGTTTCATCTATTTACCTAACTTTCAAAAATAACAATGTTTCACTATCTGGCCAGGGCAGCTTTTGCTGCTTATGGCATTTCTTTTTCCGCGTGTTATGTTACCCACTTTGCACGTAAGTAGAGTTTTCCATTCTACTTAGGTTAGGGTGTATCCTAACCTGGCTTTTCTATGTCTTCCTGCTCTTTCTTGGTGGCTGAGTTTCTGATTTTGTAGGAGAAAGAGCATTAGGATGCCAGTGGTTTGGTAAAGCTCCTGCCAAGAGGTTCAGCTAAAAAGGGGGTGTCTGTAGCCACAGGGGCAGCATTTGCAGGGGAACCTGCAGGGCTTCCGTTCCCTTCACGGGAGAGTCTGTGGCAGCAGAGTCTGTCATTTCCTCAGGCTGCTGGGACAAGCAAGACAGCTTTGAAAATGCAGACTGGCAGACCTTCTTGGAATGCCTTTTAAAATCTCTGCAGTTGTTCCCAGAACTCATGGAAAGCTTATTTCTTTTTAAATTTTGTCATGAAAGGATTTAACTCTCTAACTTGACCCTTTACCAAGTGCTTAGCTAGTGATTCTCTTTGCAAGGAAATGTAAACTCTAAAGCAGTGAGTGTCCGCCACAGCTCAGAGGGGATTTTGAGGAAGCATTTCTGGGCAAGCATTTCCAGCAAATTAAAGAGAATTAGTGCATGCAACTGATTAAAAAAAAAAAAAAAAAAAAAAAACAAAGAAAAAAAACCCAAAAAAAAGACCTGAAGGAGTGGATTTAAAAAGCCATTTTATGTGTTTTCTAGAACAGGAGCATTGAGTGTTAAAGAACAATTTGGATTTTCTTGGTCATGTTTGTATTCATTTACTGGCTAAACAGGTTGAAGTGTAGGCACAAGCAAGAATATTGTCCTGACCCCTTGCTGGCTGTGTGAATGAAAGGTGTCTCCTGGAGGGATGTTACAAAATGGGAAATCTTCTCTGTTTGGGTTGACTTTTCTGTTGGATTCAGCAGCCCAAGCAGTTTTCTCACACCATGTGGTTCATTTTCCCTGCCCACTACAGGTCACCTGAAGTGTGCATTCAGCAGTGCTGACCCTGAGGTGAGTGAGAAAGGAACATTTCATGTTCCTGGTGCTTAAGAGTTGTAGAGGAAGCTGAGAGCTTGGTCAGTAGCAACAGAGTGTAGAGGGCCAGCAAGGAAGGCTGAAAGAAAATCAGTTTTCATGCCTGCAATGAAAATAACAAAGGCATAAGTGGATATTTTAAAATTTCCATCTCAGAGCTTTAAAGAACTACAAATCCAGTTTTGCAGAGAGAACCTTGCTTGCTGACGGCAGATAGGGTGGAATATTTACTTAAGAGCAATTTCCTGTACAGTTGAATTAGACCATTTTGATTTAGTCAGAGTGCCTTACAATTCTATACTTATCACACTTTATGATATCTACTTAGAAGATGTCGTTGTAGAACAGGAAGACCGTCTTGCAATGGTGCCTGCTGTACCTGAAGTGCAATGGGCACCTTTGTGGCTGGGGAGCTGCGTGGGCCCAAAGGACGCAGGGCTGGCGGCCGTGAGCAGCTGCAGATGAGGCAGCGTGGGGCCAGGGGGCCAAGAAGGCCAAGGGCACGGTGGCTGTGCCAGCAGCAGTGGGGCAGCAGGAGCAGGGCAGTGAGCGTGGCCTGTGCTGGGCAGCACTGCGGCCACAGCTGGAGTGCTGTGTGCAGCTGTGGGCCCTGGGAAGCAGAAAGTCATGGAGGGGCTGCAGCGAGTGCACAGAAGGACAGGGGAGCTGGGCAAGGGGGTGCAGCACAGGGCCAGGGAGGATGTGCTGAGGGAGCTTTAACCTGGACAATGGGGGCTCCTGAGGGACCTTCAGGCAGACTGCCATAGATCCCTGCCTTAGATCCATAGAGCCAATGCTCAGCACAAGGGCTGCTTCCCTGCCAAACATCTCTTCAGTGCATCCAAGTGCTTTAGACACTGGAGTAGGTAACACTTTCATATTTTGTTTATTTGTTTGTTTGCTCGAAGGAGAAGCCTTGTGTAATTTCTCTTTCTCCAGGGAGCTTTTTCTCAGTTTTTGCTGCCCTTTTCTAGCACTGGCAGAAACACATCACTTTCAAGGTTAACGGCTCCTGTGTCTTTTGGCAGCCCAGAGAATCAGTGTGTGTTGTGTTTGGGAATTGAGCAGGAAATCAATGCCCTTGCATTCCAGCTGGTGCTCAGGGATCAGAGGAGCTGGGGTGGGCTGGGCTGCATTTCTGATTCCAGCCACTTTAGCACCATCAGTGTGGTCGAGTCCAAGAGAAGAACTTGCCTGAGCACAGATGCACAAAGAGTCCAGTTCCCAGTGCAATGCTCTGAGTGTCTGGTTGCATTCCATAAGGACCTACATGCTCCAGATTCCCCAAGAGTGTGCTTTTTTGAAGCAACAGGTGAGCAATCTCAGGATTGTAGTTGAGTGGGGCACTGGCTACCAAGTTCTGATGTGTGTAGCAATAGAGAGGACAGTAAAGAGAGATTTCAGTAATGAGATCTGTCTATCTATGTATCTATGTATGTATGTATGTATGTATGTATCTATCTATCTATCTATCTATCTATCTATCTATCTATGTAACATTTACATAATTGAATCTTTCTGGCTCTGGTCCAAGGCAGTTGGAGATGCAAAGCTCACCTAAAGCATCCCTTTTAGGAGAGGATTAGAGGCATGCTCCCTCGACCAATTCTGAGCAGGCAGAGATGTTTCCCCCTTCAGATATGGTCGTTTTTTTCCATCAGAGTTGTTTTCCTCCTCCGGCCTCTTCTGCCTTAAAGTCCCCAGTTAATTCTATAAATTTCTGCCTGTCCTAGAGAGGTGCAACAATTCCATGTTTAGGTGGTGTTGGTGACTCTGGTCACACATGCTTTATGTGACACACGGTTTCCTTCACTGGCATCCCCAGGGCTGCGTAAGTGCATTCGTTCATGGGGCCTTAGGAGGATCTTCTCTTTCCCTCAGCAGCAGCAGCAGCAGCAGCAGCAGCAGCAGCAGCAGCAGCAGGGAGCGGTGGCAGGGTCAGGACGAGGAAGAGGTGGCTGCCCTGGCCCTTTGCTCCCGGGCCCCAGGCCAGGAGGGCTCTGGCTGCAGCAGGGCACTCTTTAGGCAGCCCCTGGCAGCCTCTGCATGGAGCACAGCACGCTGCCCCGTCCTGCTTGTGCCACTTTTCTTCAGCAATACCCGAGCTCCTCCTCACAAGGAAAAAACTCCAGCAATCTAAAAAGAAATCATTCAAGTACAGTTCTACCTGCCTTTGCATTGTAGTTCAGGGCATGTATTTTTTGGTCTATAATTTCATGATTTTTATGAAAACATGCATTCATATCTTCACATTTTTGTGGTTTTAATTATTCATATACCTAAACACTCCATTTTAAACTCTTGATTTATTGAAGTTGGTAATTTTGAGGTAGTATATTTTAAAATGCCACAAAACAACACCTTTTGGGTAGTTTTTCTCACTCTTAAAAAAACCCCCATAAGCCATTTTAGTCTCTGTCTCTCCAAATTGGTTCATATCGGCCTATTTTTAATCAGGGCTACAATACTTTTATAGGATTGAGAGAGCTCCAATTAAATGCACACCGGTGATTCCTCTTGTGCAATGTCAGGGCCCCACCGTAAAGCCTCTATTTACTTTTTTTTTCTCTCATTAGCTCAACTGCAAACACACGTTCAGTTGCAAACTTACACAAGATGAGCAAAATCAAAATTATTTGAGGGGCCTTTGGGAGCTCCTTGCTGATCTTTCTGCTTCTTCAGCTGAGCAAGGCTCTGATCCAGGCAAAGAGATTGCACTTAGTGCTACACAACCATTTGGCTGGAACTTGCTGATTTCTAGGAACAGCTGGAGGCCTCTCTCTCCCGAGGATGTTTTGGCTGAGCCAAGCTTTGCTGGGTTTTGGCTGCAAATACCATTGCCCTTGCTTTCTTCTATCCACAAGTACCATGGCTGGGCAAAAACTGCCACGTGGGCCATCTTCCAAAGGCACTTTGGTCTGGAGTTTGTGAATGAACAAGAGCCTCATCCACTTCCAAACCACATGAAAAAAATCAGGAAAGAAAACTTGCCATCCTTAACAAACAACTGACAATTCACAAGTGGATCTAGAGCTTCTTTACGCAATGAAAAGGAAGGCAATCTTCCAATGGAGTTGTGCTTTCATGAGTTTTTCTTCTGACTCCCACTCCCAGCTGGCACTGGAAAAAGTCACGTCTCTGCAAGTGTCAGTGTCTTCTGTCTGCCATCAGTTGTTTTGCTGCAACAATCAGAACAGGCATCAGGCTGGAGAGAGGCTCAGCTGATGCTAGCAACAGGAGCTGCCCCAAGGAGAAAAAAGACATGAACTTTTACCTCCCAAACCCATCTCCCCAGAGGCTCAAGTAGGATTCCTCTGGTTCCCAGAAATACAAAGAAATAGGGCTGAGAAGACCCTTTGCAGCTACGTCTTCATGCCCAAGACTTTGCTGATGCCATTTGGGTTTTGCCTTTTTTTTTTTCTGTCTTTTCTGTATTCCTTGCACATCAATTTAGAGCTCTGTAGGCTACTCGATTTGTGACTACTTTTCCCAGTCCTTTTCCATGGCCTTTGCCTAAGCAGAAAGACAAACTTCCAGAGCTCCAAGCGCCGGGGGGTAGAAGGCCCCAGTGTTATCTTGGTTCTTCCTGGGACAGACCCCTGCAGGGAGCTGGTGGACTCACCATCCCTGCAAGCCTTTGAAAGAAGACTGGATGTGGCACTCGGTGCCGTGCTTTAGTTGAGGTATTAGGCCATAGTTTGGACTCGATCATCTTGAAAGTGTCTGTCTTCCAAGCCAGGGATTCTGTGATTCTGTGACTGAGGCAGCTTTTCCTGCAGCCCTGCAAAGGGCTGTGGGGGCCCTTGGCCATAGACGGGGATCAAGGCTCATGGAAAAGAAGCAAAGGGCTCAAGGCGAAGGCTGACAGGGCACAGCTGCCACAGCCCGGCCCAGAGGGAGCCTCATGTCCTCCTCCTCAACCTGCGCCCTCTGCGCTGCCCTTTGCGGCGCCGGCAGCTCCTCTGGCTGCGGGGCTCCAGGGCGTGCTGGGGGCCGGGCCCCTCGTCTTCGGGAAGCGCCGGAGCCTCGGAGGCGAGCGGCTGCTGCTGTGGCCGGCAGGGGAGAGCTGCGGCTGCGGCCCCGGGCACGGCGAGCTGCCGCTATGGCCGGCTCCTGCCGCGGCTCCTGCCTCTGCTCCTGCCCTGTGCGCACAGACACGGCCGAGGGCTGCCCGGCAGCTCCATGCCGCTCCGCTGCGGGCCCGGCCGGGCTGCTGCTCTCTGCGGCCTCTGCCCGCCGCTGCCGGCCCCGCCGCGCTCCCGCCTGCTTCTGCCGCAGCCGGGCCCACACGGGAGGCAGCACATTGCGGCCGGCTCGGAAAAGCCCTGCCCGCAAACCGCCCGCCACGGCCTCGGCCTCAGGGCACAGGCTGCCGGCGTCCTCGCAGCTGCGAGCCGGCACGGGCCGCCTGCCGGCCTCGGCCACAGCTCCCGCCTGTGTCTCCATGGCCGCGGCTGCTCGGCACAGCGGGCTGAGCACAGCCAGCGCCAGCAACAGCTCCTCAAGGGCCCAGGCCCTGGGCGCTCCGAGCCCGCCCTCCCCCGAATCCCAGCCATGAGGGGCTTGGCATCCCAATGCATCCCCTGGGGACAGCAGAATCGGCCGCTGAGCTCAGCCCATGGTGACACCACCAAGTGACCAATGGAAAATTCACCAAATCCTCATCAGAGACAAGAGAAAACTCCCATGGTGCCTGACAGCCTGAAGGAACTACCAATTCCAGATCATTCCATCCATGTATGAAAAGAAGCTTTTGCATTAAAGCAGAAAAGAGTTATCGAAAAGGAGGGCAGGAACAAACAACAAAGTTATTTGGACTCATGCTTCTTGTGTCTGTTAGAAAGGCCAAGAAAATGCACTCCTTGCTCTTCTGACACAGCTCTCTCTGTTCATGATGTGGGACAGCGAGTGCTGATGATGTGCAGGAGCTGATGCAAGGGACAGGGACAAGGAAGGATGCAGTAGGCACAGTGCCAAGCTGACAGAGGGATGATCTCTGGCAATGGCACTGAAGGAGAAGAGTTTGCAGGCAGCACAGAAAATGGCTCTTTGTTTCACTTCTTCTTTCAGTGCTGCTAAGGATGTAGCCTGGAGCAAGCTAGGAACACCAGAGCCTGGAGCCCTTTCCAGGCAGGGCTGCATCAGACACAAACCAGCAGGGGACTGAGGAGCCCCTGGGGTGGCAGTGAGCAACCTCAGGCTCTGCTCACTGCTGCTGGCATTTTCTATTGAACCATCTCCAAGGACTTCTGTTGTGCTCTGTATTTCTAAGGGTTTTCCCCCTTGGTTTTTTTTTTTTGTTGTCTCCTGCACCTTTTTTTCTCCATATTTTTCTATCCTGTCAGCAGCAGCCCTTGTCCAGAACTGGCTCTAAAATATCAGCAAAGCAGCTAGGAACAACAATGGGTGGAATCCTGTGGCTCATGAATTCATATGCCAGAGCCCTGCCTGTGCCTTATGCTTTGTCAGGACCTCCTTCTCTGTGCAAAACAAGGGACTAGTGGAGTCTTTTTGCCACAGAGCTCCTGAGAAGCAAAGGTTGGGCTAGGTTTCTCAGGAGTGTATCCGTTAAGTTCATTGCCGGCAAACAGAAAGTAAGGCCAGGGTAGCAGAGCAGCTGGGAGCTGGTCACTCCCTGCAAAGGGCTGGTGTAGGATGTGGGAACACCACGTTCCAGGAGGGGCAAGCAGGGTCAATGTGCTCAAGGTGCTGCAAATGAGGTTTGGGTTCACTTAGAGAGTAGTCAGGGCTGGTGAGCACTGCAAGATCCAGCTGCAGTCCCCATCCACGTCTCTTTCAGTGCTGGCTTTAGGGTGTCTGCAGCCTGGATCCAGAGCGCCCTGGGGGGCTCCTGAGGCTGCCTTTGCACTCGGGGTGAGGATGCCCAGGAGCCCCTGAGGCCAGCAGTGGGGACCAGGGCTGGGGTTTGTGGCCTGGCAGGTGTGGCTCTGGGGGCTGTGACATGCCAGGGCATGGGTCACTGTCACTGCCCTCCGCAGCCCTGGCTAGCTCTGTGATGCTCCAAGGAAAACGGCAAGAGTGGGGATCTGGCTAGGTTAGGGTTTTGCCTGAGCCAGAACCTCTAGGCCAAATGCCGAGCAGTAGAGACCTCTGGAGGACCGAGTGGAGGAAGCAGAGGAGGCTCTTCTGCGGTGTAAAGTGCAGGCAGCAAATTCATCAGGAGAGGCAGGGGGAAGGTTCTACAAGTCAGAATTCCCAAAGGGAACAGATGTTCAGAGAACCCGCAGCACCCCTGTGCACTGGTTTTTAAAATCTTTCAAAACAGGGGGTGGACACCATATAGTAACCAATAAGCGACTCTTGGGGTGTGGTTTTGAGGGCTACAACAAATCAGAACAAGGGAAAGAGAGAGCGTTGGGATAGGGATTGGATCTTAGGGTGAGAGACAGGGAACTTTCTGGAACAAAGGGTAGGGTTTGGGCTGATGGGTGGGGCAAAGGGGCTGGGTTGTCTTGACAGACAGGGAAAAATCTGGTGAGGAGGGAGGGGATTCCTTGAGAGACACTTGGGTAGGAAGGCATAACTGAGGGGAGAAACTAACTGTAATAACTCGGGGAACACTTGAACATACCACTATATAACAACATTTGACTCAATAAACTACCACACTGCAACACAGAAATTCAGGCTTTCAGCAGCTGAGAGGTGGCACTATTAGAACCTGCAGCAGCTGGTGAAAGCCATTTCTCTCCTTCAGGTTCTTGCTGTGTGGGAAGGTGCTGCGAGTTGTGGTGGCTGCACTCCCCCTTTGCTGGGAGGATGATCTGTACCAGGGCAGAGCAGAAAGCTGCCATGGTGAGCAGAACATGCTCAGAGCATTACAGTTCAGAGAATGGCACTGCCCCTGAAGGGCAAAAAGCTTGAAAGCATAGAATTCTGTGCAGAACCATTGCACAAATTTTCTCTTCTAGAACATGCCCATTTTTGTATACTGTAGATGAATATTCCAGGTTTTATAGAATACATGGGGTTTTTTCTTAAGGTTTTTGGGAGAACTCTCAAGTTTATTTCTGTTTGTATTTTACATCCAGCATGCATACAGGTTTTTTTTTTTATTATTATTATTTTTCTTTAGTAAATACTTAGGGAAAAATACCTAAGCATTTTTTAATCCTTTGGGATATTGTGACTAATATTCTTAGAAAGAAAACCTTGTTGAACAAGTGTGGAAACACATAGAGAGGGAAAACAATATAAAAGTCTTTTAGAACAGGGCGTGTAATAAGGACTGCAGAACTGAGTAATTCCTCCAAGGGCAGAATTAGCAAGATATATTACCAAGAGTAACCGCCAAGATACTTCGTTAAGCCAAAGGACCTGCAGCCATACAAAGTACAGCCAAAGCAAATGAAAACCTTTGGAAAAGAGGGAATTTTTCCAGTGACATCAGTCTGTGATAAATAGGTATGATTTCTGCTGATAAATATTTAAACAGTAGTCAATATTGATACAGTAATTAATATTTGAGAATAATAAAATAGTTTAAAGTTGTAATGCCAAAGAAGAGAGGGAGAGGAGGGGCTTCACCCGCCCTTCCCAGCAGATGTTCTCAAGGACCACAGGAAAGAAGCTGAAGATACAGTTGCTAAAAATGACCAAGAACCTGGTTGGATCCCAGAAAATGCTAATTATAAGGGATTTATTGCCTTGATATGTAGATGCAGTGATACATTGTCTTGGCTTACATTGTACTGGCTTGGTGGGCATGTGTAACCCAAAGGTGAATTAAAGGACAACGAAGAAGACTACAGAGCCTTCATCAGTGACGACCCCCAAAGACTCGTGCGACCACCAAACCGAGTGGTGGCGCATGCGTGCTAAAGGTGGTAATGAAGGCGGAGATAGAGATATGACGAACCGAAAATGGGAGGAGATGGAATTGACACATGGCATATAAGGGGTGATTTTCACTTGGCAAGCTGGTACGTGAAGTGGCAAGGGTCATTGAACCCCGCACTCCGTACCCCGCGGTTGTTTTTGCTTATGTGCTATTATTTGAACCAAATTATCCCTTATTTTAATCAAATTATATTGTATCCAATTTTATATTTTTTTATTTTAACTATTCAAATGAAATTGCGACTACTTTTAATATTGTTTGGGGTTTTTTTATGATGGGATAATTGGGCAAACATAACAGCTTCACAGTTAGAGCTGTACATATGTTCTGATCTTTAGATACAGTTTTGAATTAACGTGTTTTGATTCTGTCTTTAAGTTTTGATGACATATTTTTAATTCTATATTTTTTTTGATGATGAAAAAAAGTAAATAAATAAACAAAATTGAAAAAAAACAAAAGGAGAATGTGAGACCAGGACCTGCTAGCCTAGAGATTATGGGAGTGCAGCTCACTCGATGTGCCAGCGTCTCACCACATGCTTTCCGCATTGGGCCTCTCCTCCTCCTCTTTGGCCAGGTTTTCTTTGTGTCATTTGTGCTGCTCTTTGTTACTTGGCATTACAACAGAGTCACCTGTTGACCTGTTTGAGGGACAATGGATCCAAAAGATCCTGTCTAGTCAAAGGTGTGTTCTGTGCTCACCAAAGGCCTGAGCAAAGAAACCAAGAGAAGTGTGCCCAAATCCCAAAGCTTTGCTCCTTTGCAATCTCCCACAGATCTGGCTCACAGGTGTCTTCAATCACAATTCCACAGGTAAGAAGAGGTCATGTATTTCACTGGGAAAAGATGCACTGCTTTGGAAAAGCCACCTGTATGTATATTTACCCAGGACAGCACTCCAGCTGTGTTGTTTGCTCCTTGTCTGCAGAAGGATGAGTGCACTGGGCGGCCAATAACAAGTGACAAGGTTTCCTCCAATCTGCACTGCAGCCTGGGTGCCATTCAGCCCAGAGCTAGGGGATCATTTGTTCCCATGGACCAGTGCTTGCCAGTGGAATGAATTCCTGCACAGCTGGAAGAAGCAATTCTGGATTCAGCTCCAGCTGTTGGTGGGCTGCATGATCATTGACAATGCTGCACTTCCAGAAATTATTCTGCAGTTTCCTTTCATAGTCATTTGAAACTTTGAAACTTCATATTTTAATTTGCTTTGCTTTAGGGTAAAACACTTCTGGGCCCAGTGCAAGCTGTAACCTTTTGACAGCAAAGTCCTCATGGTTGCCAGCTTCTGATGTTACATAATGTCACCTGTCTGCATGTGTCTGCTTAGCTCTTGGTCTAGTCCCGGCCTAGTAAAGCCCAGGCAGGGTGGCACGTTGCAGGGAAAACTGGTCCATGAGCTTATGGTGTTGCCATCAGCAGCAGAGTGAATGTGCCCTTTGGGGATTCCTCTGGAGACAAATTTAGTGACCTACTCCATGCCACAATATTACCTTAGATCTTTCTGCAATATTCTGGAAAAGGCTGTGAAACATCACATCTCCTTGCACAGCCACTGTTTGAAGAGGGGCATTTTTGTCCCTCCTCAAAGTCATTGCTCTTGCACACCAGAAACATGAACATCCACCAACAGGAATGATGCATGGTCCTGCTGCTGCTGCTGCAGAGCACTGGGTAGTGCAGACCTGGATGTTACCAATATGAGCACTTAATTAGCATTTCATGCTCCTTCAAGCTGTCCAGATCCCAGGACTTTTTGTTTCAAAGCAGCCACTGCACCATCTCTAGGGAAGAACAGGAAATGGGAAACAGCAACTGCCAGCCTTGCAGGGGTGTGGGGGAAAACCTGAAGTGTCTGCATCAAGAGATGAATGGGAAGAGTGTAATTGCCAAAGCAAATGCTCTGTTAGGATAGCAGGACCAGTTCTTTACTGCATGCTTGCATGAAGATCATTTGGGATCTCCTTTTTGTGTCTCATGCAGAAAAGGAGCTCTTAATAATACCACGCTACTTAAACCAGATGGGGATGTAGCTCTGTAGTGGTTCACAATGAAGCAGACTGCCTGCTGTGTCACTGCCAGCCCTGCTGAGCCTGCGAGGGACTGTAGTGTATCCCATGCCTGTTTTGCCTCCAAGCAAAGCTTGGTTTTCCTTATTAGTGTGGAGTAAATACAAGAGTCATAAAATGGGCAATTAAACTGGCCACTTTGGAGGATATGCTCATGCTTTCACACATCAGTCTTGCACCTCACACTCTCAAGGCTTCGTACTCATCATGAAATATTTTAACAAAAAAACCTCAGCTCTCAAGTTACATCTGAATAAAATTGCACAAGATCATCAAGAATTCTGCTGTCAGGAACAAGACAAGAGCCTTCCGACACTCACTTGCAGCTGTCCTGGATTGCTGCAGCCCTTTGTGAAAAGCTGCAGCAGACAGAGTGTTTGGAGTTGGTTTGGGCCTTTATGAAAGATCTGTGGAGCAGTGTGCAGGGCTCTCCTGGCAGGAAACTGTTTGTCCAAGCCCAGGGACACGGTGCCGGCAGGAGCGGAGCGGCCCCGCTCCCAGCCCGAGAGTCTGTGAGCTGAGCCACGCCGGGGAGAAAAGGCAGCGAGGGGCTCCAGCCCAGCTGCTTCACTGCCCTGCCCGCCCCATGGAGCTCTGCCACGGGAGAAAGCTGACGCCGGACGAGCCCCCGAGCTTCCATCAGCTGCTGGAACTGCTCCATGACGGCTCCTGTTCTTCCGAGAGAGACCCCGGCGCCTTCTTGTAACGCGTATCATGGGGGGATTCTGTTTGTTAATAAACTGTTGGGGGTTTTCACTTTCATCTATTAGTAATAATTTCCTATTGCTGGAAAGGGATTGTTGGAACACTTTAGAGGAAACAATTTATTGCACAATATCCTGTTTGAAGTTGTCTCAAACTGTGAGAGACAGATGGCTTCACACAGGAGCATCCTCAAGGCTGCTGAGGTGAAGGCACAGAGAAAGACAAACCCAGTATTTCTGAGGGAACTCCTTGACTCCAACCCAACCTGAGTTGTCAAACAGCAGACCTGATGTTTCGAGACATGGGCCACAGGGGAAACCTTTCAGTGTGTTTGGTCCAGGCTGGGTTATGCTCAGGGCAAAGGTGTGTCAGTGTGTTGGATAATACTCTTTTCTTGACCTAGAGATGGGGCAACTGAGAGGTGTTTTAAAAACTTTTATTCCATTTTCAGTCTCATGAGAAGGGTGAGACAATACAGATGTTATAATTCACACCATCACAATTAAGAAGCCAACTATTTCCTAATTACAGTATTTCTTGGTCTATCAGCTTTTTGCCGTGCCATGTTGTAGATGCCTTAAAGCCAATTATTTAAAACTACCCCTTGTGTGTCCCACTACAATGCATCTTTCATAGCTCTGTTTTTCCAAAGTCTTATTTGCAAGGCCATCTTTTGAAACTTTTTTCCAGCTCCATTTCTATCTCAACAATATCTGTCCTATTCCATGGCATTTTTAAGTTAGCGCTTCCTGTCTCAAGGTTCATATACAGATGCATACTGTGTGGGCCTTCTATTAGGCCTTAAAAGCTTTCTACAAATCCATTTCTCACATCAGTGCACTTTGCTCCTTCTCTCCTCATTGTGCCTGGCAAGCACAGGAGGCCAGAGCTCCTGCAGAACCCATCACAGCACTCAGTGGGAGCACACTTGTGTGCAGTCCTCACCTGGAGCTGTGGTGCCCAGCATTCCACCACACTGGAATGAGGAACTATTCCTGCTCTTTCAGAAGGAGCTAAGGAGGTTTGGCCTTCAGATCAATTGTCTGCAGGCTCCTGCAGTGCCTGGTGCTGCTCCCTTGCCAGAGGCACCCCAGGCCAGGGGGGCACATCTGGGCTGCTGTGTCTGGCTCTGGGGCTCCGTGTTCTGGGCAGTGAGGAGGAGCTGCAGAGGCTCTGCAGGACTGACAGGATGGGCTTTGGGGCTGGCAGGAGAAGCTGAGGGACCTGGGCTGCTGGAGCTTCTCAAGAGGAGGCCCAGGACTCATCCTGCAACTGCTCCAACGGTGGCTTCAGAAAATCCCAGAACCAGAAAGGGTGGAACAGGCCATGGAGATCATCAAGTCCACCCTGTGTCCTGACACCACTTTGTCTCCCCTGAGCCTCCTCCAGGATAAACAACCCCAGCTCCCTCAGCCGCTCCTCACAGGACTTGTGCTCCAGACCCCTCCCCAGCCTTGTTGTCCTTCTCTGGACACGCTCCAGCCCCTCCATGTCCTTCTTAACTGGGGGCTCCAGAACTGCAAACAGCACTCAAGGTGCTGCCCAACCAGTGCTGAGCACAGGGGAAGAATCCCTGCCCTGCTCCTGCTGGCCACACCATTCCTGATCCAGGCCAGGAGCCATTGGCCTTCTTGGCCACCCGGGCACACTGCTGGCTCCTGTCCAGCCTGCTGTCCATCAGTCCCTGCAGGTCCCTTTCTGCCTGGCTGCTCTCCAGCCCCTGTGGCACCTTGTTGAGGGAGGGAGGCAGGGAGGGAGCGGGTCCAGATCCAATCCTTCCTGAAATGCGGTGTTTGCTGGCACTGCCAGTTCCCAGATCTTGGTATTTCCCTATTCTGGCACAGCCCAAGTGCAGCAATTTGCTGGCAAAGAAAGTCAAAACCAAGCAAAGACCTGGTACCTACAGCAACCCGATCTCATGTTTGCTGACACCGCCAGTGCCCAGATCGGGAATGTCTCAGATGCCTGCACAGCCTAAATCCAGCAGTTTGCTGGCACTGGAAAATTAGCATCTGGAAATTTCTCAGTGCCAGCAAAACCTAAATGCAGCATTTTTCTTGCAAAGAAAGCCAGAACCTAGCAGCTTCCCGGTGCTGCCACCAGCACCACCCAGGTCTGGTGTTTGCTGCGCAAGTGCCCAGATCTGGAAATTTCCCAGTGCTGGCACAGCCAAGTCCAGCAATTTGCTGGCACAGAAAGCCAAAATCCGGCAATTTCCTGATGCCAATACAGGTGCCCAGACCTGGTGTTTTCTGCCACTGACAGTGCTCAGATCTGGAATTTCCCTGTTCTGGCAGAGCCAAGTCCAGCAATATTCTGGTAAAGAAAGCCACAATCTGGCAATTCCCTGCTACCGTCATTGGCAATGCCAAGATCCGGTGTTTGCTGGCACCACCAGTGCCCAGATGTGGGAATTTCCCAGTGCCAGCACAGCCCAAGTCTAGTAATTTTCTGGCAAAGAAAGCCAAAACCTTGCAAATACCTGGTACCTACAGCAACCCAAACTTGTGTTTGCTGACACCACAAGTGCCCAGTTCCAGAATTTTTCAGGTTCCTGCACAGCATAATTCTTGCAATATGCTGGCACTGAAAGTTCACATTTGGCAATTTCCTGGTGCTGGCACATTCCCCACCCAGATCTGGTGTGCACTGGCACTGCCAGTGCCCACATCTGGCAATTTCCCTCTTCTGGCACCACCCATGTCCAGCAATTCACTGGAAAAGAAAGCTAAAACCTGGCAATTTCCCCTTGCCAGCACTGCCCAATCTGGAGTTTGCTGGCAGCAGGACCCCAGGAAAGAAGGAAGGAAAGAAGAAAAGAAAAGAGGAAGGCATCCAGATCCAGTCCTTCCTGGAGCCTGGAGCCTGAAATGGGCTGTTTGCTGGCACTGCCAGTGCCCAGATCTGGACATTTCCCTGTTCTGGCACAGCCCAAGTGCAGCAATTTGCTGGCACAGAAATCCAAAACTCATGGTAGCTTCCTGCTACTGGGTCTGGCTCCACCCACATCTTGTGTTTGCTGCACCAGAACCCAGATTTGGAAATTTCCTGGTGCCAGCAGAGCCCAAATCCGGCAGATTTCTGTCACTGGCAATGACACCACCCAGATCTGGTGTTTGCTGGCAGTGCCAGTGGCCAGATCTGAAAACTTCCTGGTGCTGGCACAGCCCAAGTCCAGTGATTTGCTGGCACAGAAAGCAAAGTTTGGAAATCTGCAGGTTCTGGCTCCAGCGCCACCATGATCTGGTGTTTGCTGGGACCGCCAGTGCCCAGATTTGGAAATTTCCCAATGCCTTCACAGCCCGGGTCCAGCAATTTGATTTTAGCCACCTTAGGAAGAGAAGTTCCTCGGACTGTGACTTTCCTTTTTCTTGGAACTGTTTAAACCTGCTCTGGACTGAAAACCCAGACAAACAGCGGCAGCTCACACCTGTGGCCCCCCGAGCTCTGGGACGCTGCATTCCAGCACCAGAGGGACTTAGAAGAGACCGAGAGAGCCAACTACAACCCACAAAAAGGACTTTCGGAATTTGCCATCTCTTCAGCACTGTTCGAGGTTTTATTTAATATTATTCATTTTTCATGCTTGTGAATACTTTACTTGTTTAATAAACTGAGGTTTTTTTCACTTTTCTCCAGGGGAGTCTTTCCCTGAACTAGTAGGGGGAGGGGCCGCTTGAACTTGCTTTCTAGACAGACCCCTTTAGGAGGTTTCCTCCCCAAATTTGCCCTAAGCCAGCACAAACAGTCACAATGAAAACTTCACCAGTGGCATAATTTCCTGGTGGAAAATCTTGCGACAGAAGCTTGATCTTGTTCTCCATGAGAGATTCTTGGGAAGAGCAGACAGGAGAAGATTCCTGGAAAACTGAAACAGCTTTCCAGAAGTGAAATGAAAATGAAAGAAACAATCCAGGATGTTTTCCTCTATTTATTTCTATGCTCCCCTTTTCCATGTTACACTACTTCTCCATCCCAGTAATTCCAGATGCACTGCACCTCTAAGATCGGTGACTTGGTGATTTTTAGACACTCTAGAATCCCATGAGCCACACACAGTTTTCCTTCCCCTGTTTTTACTGGAAAGCAACACTGGAGATGTAAGTGCAATGCTGGGCTCAGGTAGGAATCCTACCCCAAGGGAAGGTGGCCCGACAGTGTTTGACCCTCAGCAAGGACAATGCACAGCAGCAGGCGAGGGGATCGCTGTGCCAGTGCGCAGGAGTCAGGGCTCTGCATCCGGGCTCAAGGCTGCAAAGTTCCCGTGTTTGGGCAGACGGAGGGGCTGTCCCCGGGGCGCGCGGGGCTCGAACGTGGGGCTCGTGGGGCGAGCAGGGAACGGACACGGGGACGAACGGCCCCGGTGCTTCAGTTGCAGCGGCGGCAGCGGCGGCAGCGGCGGCAGCAGCGGCGGCAGCAGCAGCGGCGAGAGCAGCGAAACAGATAATTTAAAACACACTTTCTCCTATTTTTCTTCCTCTTTCTCTTTGTCCCTTTATTTCTCTTTCTCTCCCTTTCCCGCTGTCGGGCACCCTTCTCTCGGGGTCCCTTGCCCGGCGTCCCTCTCCTCTCCCCGCCTCCCTGTCCCCTGCCGGGCCGGGCCATGCTCCCGGCCCGCCCCCGGCCCCGGGCGGGGCTGCCCCGTGCCCGGCCCCGACCGTCCCGCCGCGGTCTCGCCTCCGCCTGGCTCTGGCCGTACTGGCGGTGGCGCTGCTGGGCGGGAATCAGTGCCTGGTGCGGGGGCGGCATCGCCGCCCTTCGGCTCCGCCTGGCCCGAGCCCGGCCCCGGCCCCAACGCAGGGTCCAGTCCCGGCCCCGGCCCCGGCCCCGGCCCCGGCTCCGGCTCCGGCTCCTCCCGGGGCCCGCGGAGGACACAGGCGGCGCGGCCGCTCCCGCCGCCTCCGCTGCGGCTTCCCCGACCCGAGCTCTGCCGCTCGGCAGCGCGGCCGCCAGCCCCGAGCCTCCCGTGCCGCGTTCCAGGAAGCGAACGCCTGGGCATGGCCGGCCCGGGGCGGGTGAGGGGCGCTCGGGGGCCGTTGCTGGCCCCGGGCCGAGCGCTGACCGCCGCGTCCCGCCCGCAGGTGAGGCGCAGGAGGCCCTGCAGGAGCGGCACCGGCTGCGTTCGGTGCTGGGGCGCCAGAGAGCCTCGAGAGTGCCCAAGCTGGCCACTGTGGAGGAGGAGGAGGAAGAAGGCCCTGGAGCTGCTCCAGCACAGGAGAATGAAGAGGCGGTGCCGTTCCATCCACCGCAGGAGGGTGAGTGGCAGAGCTGGGCTGCAGGACTGGAGCCTGCAGCCAACTTGGCTCCATCCCATCCCATCCCATCCCCTGGGGAAATGCCCAAGGACAGGACGGAAGAGGGGCCGGGCAGACATCCCGCAGGGGCCGTGCTCCATCCCCTGGAGCATCCCGGGGCTCTCCCTGCCTGGGGAGCGCAGGGCTGGGCTGTGTTCTCCGGCCTCTCCCGCAGCCCCTCAGCTCTGGCTGCGCTCGCTCTTTGCCAGATGCAGCCCTGGAGCGCACACAGCAGCAGGAGAGCAGACGTGGCCGCTTCCGCAGCACAGCACAGGTACTTGCAGCCACCCCCACCTGGGCTGGGCCTGCTGTCCCTGCTCAGCCCAGCCCCCTGTGTGCAGCATTCCATGCAACATCCCCGGCTTCTTGCCCTTCTCCTACAGCTTGTTTGCGACTTCATCAGGAGCATTTGGCAGGAAGAGACCAGCACCATGGGTACTGGGCTCAGAGCACACTCAGAGCTCCTCAATCATGAGACCAGTGCCACCCTGCTGGATTTGCTCCTGGAGAAAGGTGTTGCCAGGCCAGAACAAGTAAGCAGCCTGGGGCCAGGCTTCAATTCCACCATGAGTCCCGTGCCTTCCCCAGCCACGCCTGGTGGTCCCTGGGAGCCTTTGAGGCCATGGCAGTGCGCTGGGAAGGGAAGGACTTCTCTGGGGACCCTGGGGACATTGTTCCCTCTGGCAGCTTTCCAAGTCTCCCCATGCCTTCTCCAGGTGCCCGCCATGGTGAGGTACATTCACCGCTGGCTCATGGCCAATGATTCTGCCGAGCACAGGCTGGACAAGACCCTGCTGAATCTCACCATAGCACACCCGGGTGATGCAGTCGTGACACTCCTGCGTGTGGCCCCGTCCTGTGACAGGTATGGGGCCCACCTGCCCAGAAGGCTCAGGCCTTCCCAGCCCATCAGCCTGTACCACCTGTCCCAGGTGTGTGAGCAACAGAGAGTTCCAGGGCCCTCTGGCTGCTCCCTTTCCCAGCCCTGGCACGTCAGCCCCCGAGCCTGCTGCCATGCTGCCTTGCTGCCCCTAAGGGCCCTGTCTCCACAGGCCTGGGCTGCCTGGCTGCTGCTGGCCAGGGCCAGTGGACAGAGGCAGAGCCCGTGGGCAGCCAGTCCCTTAGGTATGCCCAGGCCACGGTGCCGTGTCTGAGACCCACCCTGAGACAGAGCTCTAACCCTACAGAGCTGCTTTGACCATGTGGAAGACCATAATGTGCTCGCTCAGGACTGCAGAGCCAGTGCAGCTGATACTCCTGGATGTGCTGGGGAGCTGGCTAGAGCACAGCATGTGCACCTCTGACAGGGACAAAACGGGTGTCTTTGGCCTGGCTGTGAGTTTCTGACACTGGCCTTTGCTGGCCCCAAGGCTCCCTCTCCAGTAGCTCTCCTTCCTCCTTCCCCCACTGCATCTCCCTGCCTCAGGCGCTGATCTGAAACCTGGCCCAGGGGCAGCTTCAGGCCCACCAGGCCCCGTGCTCCCCCTGCCAAGGTCTCTCGGGGCCTCTCCCTGCTAAGCTTGGGCCCTGCCACACGGACCCCTCGGCACTGAGTGCTGTCTCGGGGGGCTTTGTCCCTTGCAGGCAACCGTGGTGATGTGGAAGATCCTTCAGGAGGCCCCTGTCCCACGTATAGTGGCGCCGCATTTCCCCCACCTGTTTGTGCATCTGCTCTTCCAAGTGTTCTTCAGCACAGAAGAGATGCCAGAGGAGGTTGATACCTTCTGGAAGCAATGCCAGGAAGAGCACGGCCTTGCCACCAGCCCCAACAGGTGCTCCATCCCACTCCTCCTGTCCCTGCCACGTGGCCTGCCAAGGAGCCAGTGCTCCCAGTGTGACCTGTGCTTTGCTGTGCACACAGGTTTGCAGTGCAGACCCTGAAGTCCCTGCTCTGCCTTCTCCAGTGTGAGCAGGTGGTGGTGTCAATGGAAGGCAAGCGTGGCTGGGACACGCTGCTCTGCGTTGATACCCATCACTCTGCCGTGGCTCTGCTGGCCAGGTGAGACACCCCCTTCTCCCCATTGCTCCTGGCATTTGTGCCCTGTGCCCAGGCTGTCCCACACAGTCCCCGTGGCTGTGGGTCAAAGGGACGAGTGACAGCCAAGCAGACTGGAAAAGGCTGGAAAAGGGGGTGCCCAGGAGCACATCTCAAAGGGCCCAGGTCCCCTGGCAGTGGGTGGTGGGGAAGGACAAGAACCATGTGAGTCAGTGCTGGGAGAGGCTTCCCCCCCCGGCTCAAGGTCTTAGTGACACTTTCCACCTTCCAGGGAGATGTGCCATGCATCCAGGCCCTTGTGTAAAAGGCCCTTATGTAAAAGGCCCTTATGCTGCCTCCTTGAGATGCTCAGCATAGAGATGCCATACTGGGATTTCCCTGCCCTGGCATTCCTTGTGGAGGTGAGCCTGATGGCCAGAACTGCCTGGCTGAGCTGCCTCCCAGCTCTCTGCCCTCTCGTCGCCGCAGCCGCCTGGGACGGTGCCCGCGCCCTGCGCTGCTGCCTGGGCCCAGCCCCGTGCGGCTCCGGGTTCCTGCCGGCCGGCTCCCCTGTCACTGCCCTGTGCCTTGCAGGTCCTTGAGTGCCTGGACTTGAGGGAATGCAGGGACAGCATCATGGATCTTGTCTTGTCATGGCACCTGCAGAGGGACCGCGCAGACATTGGCAGCCAGCTGCTCAGGGCCCTCCTCCCGCTCAGGGACCATTCCCGCTGGTGAGAAGGGGGCAGTGGCTGAAGCCGTGCAGGCAGCGTGGGGCTGGGCAACGCAGTCGCTTGGCCTTGCCTGGCCTTCGGGCGCTGGGGCAGCTGCTCCCAGCTCTCCTGCCTCCCGCTTCAGCTGCCCCAGTGCTTAAGGACAGGCCTTTGGCCTCTGGGCCCTGTGGCAGCAGGGTGGCCTTTCACAAAGTCGTGTTCCACACAGGCCGAAAGAATGTGGAGCCTGACCGAAAGGCTCGTGGAGCTCCTGCGGGTCAGGATGACCACCATGCTACTGGGCTATCTGTTCCTGGATAATGGTGCCCGCATACCCAGTCCCATTGCCCTGCATTTGGCTAAGGTGTTCCTGCCACTCTTTGACCACGTAAGGCTCTGTGCCCCCAGCCATGGCCACTGGCTGCTGCCCGGACACTTGGGGCCCTGTGCAGATGCAGGCCTGTGCCAATGTGGGCCAGAACCAGCTGATGCTGAGCTCTTGCTGCCTTCCTGTTCTACAGGATGATAGCCAGGTGCAGCAGCTCTCCATGATTGTCTTTCACACCTTGATTTCTGCTGTAGAAGAAGAAGGAAAAAAGCCCCTGATGACACAAGTGTGGCAGAGCCTGCTCCCACTGCTCTTCCACTGCCATGATGAGAATCTGCGTATGGCACAGGTGAGGACTCGTGGGCTGCTGCTGTCCCCCTGGCAGGGGGCTCGGCTGCTTCCTGCCCTGCACCTGCTTGACCGCAGCCTCCTCCAGGCTGCGGCTCCTGTGCCCTGGGCTGTGGGGCCATGTCCGCATCTCTGCTGCTCTCCAGACTTCTCGGGAAACGCTGCTTTGTGCAGTCAAGTTCCTGAAAAGGAAAGATCTTGAAAAAACTGTGAAGAAACAGAAACTCTCGAAGTTCACTGAGCTCCTGGTAAGGAGGGCCTGCATGCCCCAGCCTCAGCCGGGAGAAGGGCCCTGAGGGCGGTGCTCAGTGTGCGGGGCTGGCAGCTGTGCCCCTGCCCGCTGCTGCAACCAGAGGCCCCGCGGGCTCTTCTCCAGGCTCCCGTGGGCCAGAGCCAGGTGCCCATGAAGCCCCGGCCCGGTGGGGCTGCGGGGCGGGCCGGCACCGGGGCTCCCCGGGCAGCAGCCGGCCCGCTGCCCCCTCCCCTCGGGAGCCCTTGGCCAGCGGCTGCTGGCTGTGCCTCAGGGCTCTGCGGCCAGGGGAGGCCGGGGCTGGGCACAGGCAGCGCCCGGCCCAGGGGCTGAGCCCGCACCAACCCTTCCCTCCTGCCACTCTCTGCAGCTGGCAGAGGACAGGAGCCGAGTGGCCGAGCACCTGCGCCGGGCCCTGTGCTACGTGGAGAGCCCACAGGAGCCCCTGCGAGAGGCGGCCGTCAGGTTCATGGGTGAGTCCCGAGCCCGGGCTGCCCCTCCCCTCCCTGGCCCGCAGCAGCTTGGCCCCAGCCCGGCCTGCTGCCCCGGCAGCGCCAGCCGTGCCCTGGGGCGCCGTGGAGCCCCGCCTGGCCTGGGCATTGCTGCTGCCGCCCTCTGGCAGCCATGCCCTGGGGCGGCAGCATGCGGCAAGGGCCGGGCTGAGCCCTGCCGGGCCAGCAGCCCGTGTGGCCACAGCGCCGGCAGCGCCGCTGGCAGGGAGCTGTGCCGCTGGGGCCGTGACAGGCTCTGTGTTCACAGGCATGGCCGGGCGGCGCCTGAGGGGGCAGCAGCAAGAGCTGCAGCTGATCTGCACTGGTGAGTGAGGGCAGTGGGCTGACAGCGCGGGCTGCCGAGGGGAGCTGCAAGGCCTGCTCCAGCTGCGGAGAGCTCAGCTCCCGTGGGCAGAGCACAAGGAGCTTTCAGGGCCCCGTGGGCCATTCGTGGCCAGCAGCTTCGGGCTGATCCCCTTGCTCCCTGCTCCCTCCTGGCCACGGCAAGAGCCGGCTGGGATGGCCCTTGCAGGGGGCTCTCCTCGGCTCCCCGCAGATCCGGCTCTGACCGTACCTCTGTTCCTCTCTCTTGCAGCCCTGGAACGCCTGACGGATGACAGGAGCAGTGCCGTGTCGCAGCTGGCACTTGAAACACTGCATGTCCTCGGGGAAATACAGTGTGGGCGATATTCCACCATCCAGAGGCTGCAAGATCAGCTGCACATGGCATGGAGGACTCAGCCTCGTCTGTCGGGGCTCGGCTGGCTGTGCTGCCGGAAGACTTAGGAGAAGAGCTGATCCTGGAGGCTGGGGCAACCTGAGCCAGGGGTAATTTTCCTTTTCTTTAATATTTTTCTGTTCTTCTTTTCATTGTTTTATCTATATTGAAAATAAATAAATTATAGGGTATATATAATTATATATATTATTATAGATTATAGATTACTGTAAATAATTATAGAATGTATTATGATACACAGACTGCCAGGAGCTTTTCTTTGCTGCCCAGGGTCTGCAGGACAAGAGGCAGGAAAGGGTGAAAAGGGAGCTTGTGCTCAGCAGCACAGCAGGCTGAGGGGTCCTGAGGCCCTGCAGGGGGAAAAGGGTGCTTGTGCTCAGCCAGCTGCCCAGGTGTGCAGCGGGCAAGGGAAAATGGCCAGAAGCCCCTTGGCCTTTGGTGGCTCTGCTGAAGCCTTTGTGCTGCCCACAGAGCAGCTGGGCAGGGGCCAGGGCTGTGGGAATCCCTGCCAGAGCAGTGCCTGGAGATGGCCTCAAGCCCTGTGCCAGGCAGGAAGCGCCATCCGTGTCCTCCTGGCCGCGTGCTGCTGGCTGCCTTGCTGAGGGCTCCCAGGTGCCTCTGGATGGGGCTGCTCTGCAGCTGCTGTGGGGCTGCGGCGCTGCTGCCGGGCAGCTTGGCCAGGCTGGGGGAGACCCTGAGGGGCTGGGGCGCTGGCAAGCCCTGGGCAATGGGCTGTCAGAGACCACAAGCAGCCCCCCAGCAGCTGCCTTGATCCTGACAGTGTTGACTTGCAAGAGGGATCCCGGGCACTGTGTAACTAACATCATTGGTACTGTGGGAAACCCAAATGCAGGGAAATCTCAGACCTTTGGTCTTGTCAGCAAAGCTTAGAATTAAGCACAGGATTTGATCTGAGACCTTGGAAAGGGCTTCCAAACTTAGGTGCTAGATATGAGAATGCAGATTTTTAGTTTATAGCAGAGACACGGGGAGGAATGTTGAAGTGGAGGAAAGTTTAGAGTTTTAGAGTCCAAGATCTAGAAAAAATAAAAGTAGTTACAATGGAAAACAAGAAGCTTAGGATGCAGTGCTGTAGGTTTGTGTGTCATAACATGATTGGCTAAGGAAGTTTACACTGTAGCATGAGTCCCTAAGGTGAAATATTGAAGGGTTGGCTCCAAACCACAAATATCTTTGTTGGCCGTGTCTTCTTGGCCAAGAAATCCTTCAAAGCTCTTGTAATTACAAGTCTTGCGGCCCTGTGAGCCATGCGGTGGAGATGTGAGCCAAACTCACCCTTCCTGTCTGTGTAGAAGTGAAGAAAATGCAATGGCATCATGTAAAATACTCAGAGGTCCGCTCTCTAGCTCGTTCCAAACTCCTTCAACTCCTGTAGAGTGGGATTTAGCTACAAAGAGATGACAAGGACCCTTAGTGCTTCCTCTTTGACTCCAGAGTTAGAATCTTTAGAATTTAGAGTCTTTAGAATCTTTCACATAAGCCTGTGTAGTTATGTGCCAGAAATGGATCATTGGAAGAAACTTTTCCAAGTAACTTGCATGGAGGTTTGTTTGAAGGGTATTTGAGGAGAAAGGCTCCCAGCAGAGGTCTGGGCTTTGGCCGAGCTGTGTCCCCTGCTGATTGTGAAGTGTGCCATCAGCTGCAGGGCTTTCTGGGCTAAAAATGTCATCAAGTCACTTGGACTTGCTCGTTATGGCCTCTAAAAGCTGGACCCAATTTTGGGGCAAATTTGGAGACCGCATCTATGGGTGGATGGAGCACCTAGGATTTTCCCAGTTGCTGGGAATGGCTCTCCAGGTCTCTGGAGTATCCATCCCATCTGGTTTTGCTTGTGCTGGTTCCCTGACATCTGGGGCCCTGGGCAGAGCCCTGAGAGCCTGGTCTTCCCCCAGGGAAGGAGAAGGAGCCCCTGGAGAAGCTGTACCGGGTGGGGATGCTGCTGCTGCTGCTGCTGTTGCTGCTGCTGCTGCTGGAGACAGCGAGGGTGACATCAAGGATGACAAGCTTTTCCTCAGCCTGGCCACGGGAGGCTGAAGGTGATGGACTTTGATTCTGGCACCTTCTTCAAAGCCAAAGTCCACAGGGAATTTGCAGATGATTCCCCAGCTGGGGAAATTCTGCCAGATTTGGGCATGGCTCAGCCTGGCTGGGAACCAAAGGCTCCCCCTTTGCGGGGGCAGATGCAACTCATTCTTCAGTGGCTGCCCAGCTGCTTTGGCAGGGCTGGGGCATGGGCTGGGGTGGGTACGAAATGGGAGTGGGCTCCTGGCCCTGCCAACAGCCCCCAGCACTCACCGTGCCCCGGGCTGGGGCTGGGGCAGCCAGCCCGACACAAACAAAGCCCCATGGTGAGAGCAGAGGTGGGGCTCCAGAACCTGTGCACAGCTGCTTTGCTGTGCAGGCAAGGAAGGGCTTGGGCTGCTCCACTGCCCTTGTTTACTTTGGGATCACCGTGATTTTGGGGGGCAGTGCAGGGTGGAAGAGAGAAAGTGTGGGCTTCCCACACCCATGGCTGGGTTTTTCCCTGGCATGCAGGGGTTTGGCCTTCCTCAAGGCCCTGACAGAGATAAGAGTTTTTACCGTTTTTCTTGTTTTCCCTTTTTGCATCTAATCTCTTTTCAAGAATGTGTTGTTTGTTTTTCCAGAGGAAGCATTCCAGGTGGTCCAGTGTGGATGGGGAAGTGCTTGGGAGCAGCTGTGGCGTGGATGGGCCGTGTCCTTGGAGAAGGCTGAGGACATGGTTTGGGAGCAGCTTTTCTTCCAGCCATGGGTGGCATGAGGTGGGTCCCTGTGTGCTTGGCAGGGTGGGATCAGAGCTTTTGGGAGCTGGCAGCGAGCACAGGAGCATCCTGCTCTGGGCAGCTGCTGAGGGCTGGATGTGCCGTGGCTGGCTGCAGGCTGGGCACATGTGCTGCCCTCCTGCTCTGCTGCCAAAGGCAGCAGGGATGGGCAGCTCTGGGCACAGCTCTGGGCACAGCCAGCATGGCCTGGGCACCGCAGGCCTTGGCACAAGGGCACAGGAGCCCTCAGCTGATGGGCGGTTTCTGCTTTCTCCCCTTGCAGCCGGGCTCTGCGGGTGCTGAGGCTGCTCTGGGCTCTGCCAGGGCTCTGCTGGGCTCAGCCCTGGGCCCAGCTGGGCTGGCTCTGCCCTCACATTGCTCTGACAGCTCTGCATCAGACGAGCCCATTGCGAGCACAGTGCCTGAGCTTTCTGCTTTGGCAGGTGAGTGAGACTCTGCTGCAGGCCCAGAGATTGCAGCTGGGGACACACATCCAACTGGCAAGGACCCAAACTCTCCACAGTCCCAGCTGAATGCCTGGATCTGCACAGGGTGTTTTGTCTGTCCCATTCTTCCTTCTTGATTGGCTGGAATTGTGCAATTGCACTTTCTTCCTCCTCTAGAAGTGCCACGAGTGGGCGAAAGCTGGCGAGTGGGCCCTGCTCCTGAGGCAGTGCAGTCTGGAGCTGATGGATGGAGAATTGCCCTTCTGCACTGCCAAACCAGAGCAAAAAGCCGTAAGTGGGACTTTGTGTCTCTAAGAAATCCCTGACAGTTTCAAAGGGAATGTGCAGCTCATTTCCAGGCTGAGAAGGAAGGTCATCTTCTAAAGGATTTGGGGTTTGACAGAGTTTCCATTCCCAGTCCTGCTTGGAGCTGGAAGGGCACAAAGCAATTTCCTCTTGCTTCAAGCACAATTTCAAATACAAATTTCAAATGTTTGGAAACAAAGCCCAAAATCTTTAAAAGGCTGCTGAGGTCAGTAAGATGGATGCATGCCATCAGCACATTTACAATGTAAATAACTGAGGTCTCTTTTTAAAAAGATCATTTACCTCTTAATGCAAAGAATTTAACTTTGCCTTTATGTTTTGTTTTTTCAGTAACACCTGGATTTTATTCCTATCCTTTACAATTTACCTATTTTTTTCCTTTTTCCTTTTTTTTCCTTTAAATAGAAAACATGTCCTATCAAAGGAATGTCCTTTGCTCCTGATTCCCTTGTGGAGCAGCTCCCTTCCTGCTGGCTGAGCTGCTCAGGCAGAGCCCGGCAGCTCCTGGCCCTGCAGGGCTGAGGCTTTTCCCCGTTGCTGGGCACAGACTGATGGAGCAGCACTGCTGAACATGGGCACACAGAGGGACCAGCAGCAGCTGCCTTTGGCCACCTGAGGCTCCAAGGCCCAAACTCTGAGCAGCCAGGGCTGGAAGAGACTGGCAGGATCTGATCCCTGGATCTCGGCCAGGGCTGCACAAATGACCCCACAGCAGCAGCAGCAGCAGCAGCAGCAGCAGAAGCAGCAGCAGCAGATGGAGCTGACTTTGAGCACAGCCCCTGCCCCTCTTCCCTCCCGTGTGCAGCGGTGTCACAGCAGCCTGAGGCACCTGGGAGCCCCCAGTGCCAGCAGGGACTGGAGATGGCAGTCCTGAGCTCCTCGAGGCTGTGCAAGGAACGGAGCTGGGCACTCCCTGTCCATGGGGAGCTTCCAGATGGAAAAGGCTGCTGTGCCCAGGCAGCTCCAAGGGCACAGAAAGGAGGCTCTGGAGCACTGGATCTGTTCCAGTGCCACAGTCCTGGGCAGCAGCCAGCGAGCCCTGGGGAAACAGAGGGCACAGCAAGAGGGACAGAACCAGGCAAGGGCAGAGACTGGAGAGAGCCAGGCCTGGGAGCAGGAACAGCTGCTCCATTGCACTCTTGGAGAAAGCTCTTGGCTGGTTCAAAGCGCTGAAAGGCGTGAAGGGCAGAGAGGAGGCCCCACCAAACAATGCTCCTGTTTGCACAGCCTCCCCTCTCCGTGTCCCAGAAGGAATTGCATGGACTGTGTTCTTCTCTCTGAGTCGTCTCGTTCAGCATGAGCAACTCAGCACCAGGAGCTGAAGGAGCTGAAGCCTCAGGCCACAGGAGCTGGGCAAGAGGGAACTTTCTGAGCAAAGTAATACTGCTAAAATAGCCCCACCTGAATGCAGTGGATAGAATAATGGAATCACAGAATCCTTTCTGTTGGAAAAGCCCTCTGAGCTCACCCAGTGCAGCCGCTCACCCAGCAGTGCCAAGCCCAGCACTAAACCACGTCCCTAAAGTGCCAAGGCCTGGACACCAGCCCTGAGTGAGGCCTGGACAGCAGTCCCTGAGCCAAAGGTGGCCTCTGGATGAACCTTCCAAGCAAAGGTTATCTTTGTATCTGCTCCTAGATGAAATATGCATGGTCATTAGGCCATGTAATAGATGTAGCCACTCCTTAGTGAGACATGTCTTGACCTTTGTGTATTTAGAAGCCAGACAAGGCCATGAAATCTGACATCTGGCCTTGTTTGGGGCTGTATGGTCAAAGTCAGCTCCCTTGGTTCCTCCTTGAGCCCTGGCTAGGCTTTGGGAGGAACTGAAGAGGAGGATGAAAGCAGATGTTGCCACACTAGCAGTGCCTTCAGTTTGTTCATTCAGCACTGTCAGAGCTGGGCCCTCTCCCAGTGGGGTTGGAGCCTCACCTGGGGCTGGAGGCACCTGCAGGAATTCCCAGTGCCCAGGAGTGGCTCTGCAGCCCTTGGCTGTGACAGCTTCCCCAGCTGCTGTGTGGGTCTGGGGGATGGTAAAGGCTGAGGGTAAATGCTGCTGGATCTTTCTTAATCACTGCAGGCAATCTTTGGTGGGGATGGTTGGGTGCATTGCTGAGCTGCTCCTGTTGTGATTCTTTGCTGCTCTGAACTGCAGTGAATGACACTGATTCCTTCAGTTGGAGTCTGTGTCTCTGGTGCTGACTTTGCCCACTGGTAAAACAAAACTGGCACAGTCTGACCAGATCCCAACCAAAGGTCACTTGTTTAGTGTCAATGTGAGGAATCAGTCCCATCAGAAATTCCCAGCTGGGAAACCCTTCCCTGGAGTTCTCTGGCTCTGGAGTGGGCTGAGGTCAGAGCCCTGTGGGAGCAGTGGGGCAGTCTGCAAAAAGAATCTGCACCCCTGGATGCTTTAAATGTATCCAGAAATTGCATATGGAAAAGGAAAAGACCTTGTGGGTTTGGGCAGACAAAGATGAATTTCTTCAGAGTACATAGGAAACAGCACCTTCAGAAGGAACAATCATTGTTGGAATGCTCCCACATGGAGCAACAGAAGAAGGTTTTAATCTTGAGCTCAGATGCATTTGTGCAAGTGAAATATTGATATATTTTATAATTATATACGTATTTATAGGATAAGACAATATATATATTTATATATGTATTTATATATTTTAATATGTATCTATATTTCGGTATGTCTATATCAATATCTACATAAAAAATAGGAACAATATGAAATAGTGCTGACAATAATAATTTGGTATCTTTGGCTGCTCAGGGATGTAACACTAAATACCCTACAGGACAGGATTGGCCAGGACCCTAATGTCAGTGGTCAACTTTGTGAGATTGTATACAATGGAAAAAGGAGGAAGGGAGGAAATTGGCTATTTTTACAGGGTGTGCTGATACTGTGATGCAGAGTGTTTTGTCTGTTCCTGTGAAGAATACAGTGGTTTTGCCTGCAGGGTTTTTCATGTACCAGACTATGCACAAGCTGCAAGATTGGTTGAACAGGTGAAGGGGTTGTTAAAAGAGCAGCTGGAAAAATGAGGAGATGGGAACCTTTGCCCTTGGAGAACCCATCTCCCAGATGTGCTCCATGCCCTTCACAATGGCCCACTGGGGAAATGAAACCCCCTGGCTGTGCCCGGCTGCCCCCAGTTTGCAAATCCAACCATGGGCAGTGAGACTTGGGCTGCCTGGGAAATTGTTCTGGTTGTGATGGCCCCTGGCAGGGCCAGCCCAGAGGCTGCAGGGCTGGGCCTTCATGCATTGGAATTAATTAGGATAAATTCAAAGCAAATGAGAGCTATCAATTCTGAAACAGGAATTCAGATTCCTTCAGGACACTTTGCTTTGGTAACTGCTCCCTTGGAGCTTGGCCTTGCAAAGTGTTCCTGTCATGGCAGGAGGAACTGATGCGGAATGTCCAGGAGAAATTACAGTAATTCTGTTAAACAATAATGAACAAGATTGGATTATTCAACCCTGTGACAGGGTAGCACAATTATTGATCTTGCAATTTTAAGAATGATTGTGAAAAAAGGAGATCCAGCTCCAATCACCACCGTTTGTGGAGATAAAGGGTTTGGATCCAGCAGCCCTAATAATGGAGCCAGAGTGTGGGTCCAGAGGCCAAATGGCCCTCCTGAGGCAGTTGAAGGAGCAGCTCCTAGGAAAGACAACTGTGAGTCCTGAACCCTGGGCAGGAACAATGGGAATGTGTCCCTGCAGCCAAGGATTCTGTGTGAGAACAAGGAGATCTGACAGGATATTGTTTTACACATCCTGCCAAACCAGATCTCCCTGTTTGCCCCAAGGGCCCCTGTGGAAAATGCTCTGATCCACTGGGCTCCATGTGAAGGCTGCTGTGACACTGAGGGACTTGCACAGGAATTCCATCCAGGAGCCTGGGTGCCCCTCAGGGATTGGGACCCAGCCCCTTCCAGCCAGAGGGGGAAGGGCCCCCCAAGCCTTGTTAGCCACAGACAGCATGGTAAAGCTGAACATCAAAGGGCCTGGGGGCATTATTCTGGAATTAAAAAGGTGCCAGCTCCATGGACAACAGAATTCTTGTTCCTAACTTGAATGAGATTGAGAAAAAAGAATGAAGAATGGTGTCACTAAAGTAATACTGATGTCTGTAAGGTGTACCTTGATAGTCAGCCAGAATCTTTGTCTGCCACAAACACCTCTGGTGTTTCACCAGGGGATTGGTCATCAAAATGTAATGATGGCTTATGATGGATTGCTGAGCTTCTTTTGTAATTCTTTGCTAATGATGATGTGCTTTGCTGAGCTTATCCTTTTGTAAATCTTTGCAGCTTTGCATGATATAAATGACACAATTCCTTCAGTTGGTGTCTGTGTTTTTGGTAGTGACACTGCCCACTGGTGAAACAGGGCCCCCTCTTGCCTAAGTGTTCCCTGGGAAGGCAAAAACCCTCCCTCCAAAATTCCCCCCTTCCTCCCTGTTCCCCCCTTTACGCCCTGAGCATGATGTGCTCTGCTCTGGTGTATGCCCGGGTCAGTTGGGCTCCCCTGTCCTGGCTGTGTCCCCTGCCCAGCTCCCCCGCAGCCCCAGCCCCTCCCCAGCGTGGCTGGACGAGGGGCAGGACAGGCCTTGGCTGTGCTGCAGCTCAGCAAGAACAAAACCATCTCTGTGTGCTCAGCACCCGGCCCAGCAGTGTCTCAGTGCCAGGGCTGTGCCCTCAGTCCCTGCCAGGGGTTTCCATGGCAACTGCCAAGCCAGGTGACCCAGGTGTCCCCCAGTGCCGGTTGCCATGGAAACAGTGCCCAGCCCCGCCCCTTTCTGTCTGGCTGACCTGGCCTTTGGCCCTGGCCGTGCCGTTGGCTGCTGGTTCCTGGTGCCTGAGCGGCCAGCGCAGCACAGGGCAGGTGGCCATGGCACAGCCCCCAGCAAGGGATCCCCTCTGGCTCTGGGCACTGACACCAGCCCTGAGCAAGGGGCCAGGGCAGCTTTCTATGGCCACCAACCATCACAACAGCTCCAGGCATTGGTTGTCATGGCACCAAACCAAGGAACGGGTCCCCATGGCCATTGCCATGGCACCTGGTGGCACCAACGAGTGTCACTGCAATTGTACCTGGAACAGCCCTGGCACCGCTTTGTCCTGAGGGTTGCAATGGCAGCTGAGGGCAGCAACAGCTGGTGCTCTGCAAGGGCCCTGGGGCAGACGGGAAGGAGGAGCAGAGCAGGGGCTGATCCATCCCCAGTGCGCTGCACAGCCCAGGGCAGCGTCCCAGAGCGTCCTCATGGAGCTGCCAACAACATCCCCCCTCTGCAGTCCTGGCCTCTCCCCAGCTCACACAGGTGCCTCATCCTTGCAGGCACAGACACGGCAGCACTGGCTCAGCAGCCCCTGTTTGCATTGCACACAGCAGGCGGGAGCACCCCCATGCTGTTGCTGTGGGGACATGAACCTGAGGAAGCACAAATGCCATCAGCCCCTGGGGCCAGCAAGGGCTGGGGGACACCAGGGAAACCACTCAGCTTTGTCCTGGCCTCTGCAGTCAGCCAGAAATTTGTTCCCATCAGCTGGGAGTTTCCTGTCCCACTGCAGACTCTGTTGGTCAGAGCCAGGGCTGCCTGGCAGCCACCCCCAAACTGCCCTGAGCATTTCCTTGGCTTTACCTTTGCTTTCTTTACTCTTCCTGCAACAAATTTCTTCCTATTGCCCACCCCTCTTCCCTCCCCTGCAAACAGCCCATCCCTGTTTGCCCTTTCCTCCCTGGCTCCACTCCCCATTGCAGTTCCCGACTTGGCCCCATGGGAACATCCCTTGGGCAGCAGGATCATCCTACAAGTGCTGCAGGAATTGTCTGCAGGCTCCTGCAGTGCCTGGTGCTGCTCCCTTGCCAGAAGCACCCCAGGCCAGGGGGGCACATCTGGGCTGCTGTGTCTGGCTCTGGGGCTCCCTGTTCTGGGCAGTGAGGAGGAGCTGCAGAGGCTCTGCAGGACTGACAGGATGGGCTTTGGGGCTGGCAGGAGAAGCTGAGGGACCTGGGCTACTGGAGCTTCTGAACAGGAGGCCCGGGGCTCATCCTGCAACTGCTTCAAGGGTGTTTTCAGAGAATCCCAGAATCAGCAAGGGTGGAACAGGCCATGGAGATCATCAAGTCCAACCTGTGCCCTGACACCACCTTGTCTCCCCTGAGCCTCCTCTCCTCCAGGGTAAACAACCTCAGCTCCCTCAGCCACTCCTCACAGACCTTGTGCTCCAGACCCCTCCCCAGCCTTGTTGTCCTTCTCTGGACACGCTCCAGCCCCTCCATGTCCTTCCTAAATTGGGGGCCCTAGAACTGCAAACAGCACTCGAGGTGCTGCCCAAGCAGTGCTGAGCACAGGGGAAGAATCACTGCCCTGCTCCTGCTGGCCACACCATTCCTGATCCAGGCCAGGAGCCATTGGCCTTCTTGGTCACCTGGGCACACTGCTGGCTCATGTCCAGCCTGCTGTCCATCACCCCTGCAGGTCCCTTTGTGCCTGGCTGCTGTCCAGCAACTCTGTCCCCAGCCTATAGAGCTGCAGGGGTTGTTGTGTCCAACATGCAGGACCCACCACTTGGACTTGTTCAACCTCACCTTGTTGGATTTGGGCCCTGGATCCAGCCTGTCCGGGTCCCTGTGCAGAGCCCTCCTACCCTGCAGCAGATCCACACCCACACTCAGCTTGGTGTCATCTGCAAATTTGCTGATGCTGGACTCAGTCCCCTCATGCAGATCATCAATGATCTGCATTGATTCATTGAATCATTGAATTCCACGCTGGCTGGCTCTGACCCCTCGGCCATCCTGTGGGTGCTCTGTGATGGCACTCAGGGTGATCTGTTCCAACACCTTGCCAGGCACCCAGGTCAGGCTGACAGGCCTGGAGTTCCCCAGATCCTCCTTCCAGCCCTTCTTGGGGATGGGCTCACACTGGCACCTCCAGTCCTCTGGGAGCTCCCTGCTGAGCCCGGACTGATGGTAAATGATGGAGAGCAGCTTGGGGAGCTCATCCACCAGCTCCCTCATCCCCCTGGGAAGGATCCCATCTGGTCCCAGAGACACCTGTGAGCATCTGAGTGGCTCAGCAGGTCCCCAGCTGCTTCCTCCTGGATTCCAGGAGGGCTGTTCTTCTCTCTGTCCCCATCTACCAGGCCAGGAGAACACTTGTTCTGGTTGGAAACTGTCTTATTTTTTAAATTAGTCTTACTTTTGAAGCAAAGAAAGGTTAGGTACCTCAGTATTTTCCTCATCTTTGGTAACCATATCCCCCACAATAAGAAATGGTGGTTTTCCTCAACCCTTTTGCCATGAATGCATTTATAAGATATATTTTGTTATCCTTCAAAGAAGTGGCCTGATTAAGTCCTAATTAATCTTTCGCCTCTCTAATTTTCTTTCTAAATGACCTAGTGATATTCTTAAACATTTCCTGAGTTTCCTGCCTGTCCTGTGTTGGCTACATGATGATTGTATCATATAATTTGTATAATGTAATTTGCTCCCTGCCCAGCCAGGCCCGTCCTTTCTCATGCTAACTCAGTTTTGGGCACAGAGGTAAAGGCTGTTGCTGCTCCTTTGAAATTTCTATCTTGAAGGGTGTCCATCCTTCCTGGAATCCTTTGTTTTTAAGGGCTGTTTCCCTTTAAAAAATCAGTACCTGATTCAGTACTTTCCAAATCTGCATCCTGAATAGGCTGAAGTCTGCTCTTAAAAATCCAATGCAGAAGATTTGATGATGCCCCTCCTTCCACAGAATATATAAAACCTCAATAATTTCATGGTCATTGTGCCCCAAACAGCCTCTGACCACCACATCTCCCACCAGCCCTTCTCTGTTTGTGACCAGCAGGAGACAGAGCTTTCCTTGGCAGTGGGAATTGCAGGAAACCTCCCCAAAGTGAAGCTTGGAGAGTTCAGGCTGGATCTGAGGAGAAAGCAAAGTCCCTCGCAGGGCAGAATGTTGGTGCTGGAGGTGTGGCAGCGTGAGGCTGGGCCATGGCCGGGCTCTGTGTGCCAGGAGCCGGCAGCGCTGGGTGCAGGGAGCCCAGGGAGGGCACAGCAACGCTGGGTGAGAAATGCTGGGGCACAGCGAGATGGGCGAGTGCAGCCAGCCAGGGCAGAGGAGCAGCACGCCCAGGGGGCACAGCCTGCAGGACAGATGGCCAAGGGCTGGCAGGGCCACAGGCACCCAGGCCTTTGTGCCCTGGGCTCGGGCAGCGCCTCTGGAGGCCCCACAGGAGGAACTTTCCTGGCAGGGGCTGCACTTTGCTTCTCCCTCGGCCTCCCTGGGGAGGCTGCAGGGGCTGCAGGTTTATGCCATTTGTCCTTACTGCCCCTCACATCCCCCTGCCCCACAAACAGCCCCAAGGCAGCCGTGAGGGACAGGCCCTGCTGGCCCAGGCTGGGCTCAGGGCTTGGCCTTTCTGCTTCCCCCAGCCAGCCCAGGCCTTGCTCAGCATTGCAGTTCCCTGCTCAGAGCCTTGGGCTCCCTGCAATCCTGCCTCAAGGATCTGCTCTCACCAGGCCCTGGGCAGCCTTTGGCACTCCCTGCCCTCACTGGGGCCCAGCCATGCTCCAAGGCACTTGGAGTTTTGCTGCTGACTCCTTCAGCAGCTTCTTCATCCTTCTCTGCATGCCTGAGGCTCCTGGACCCAGCCCCAAATCCACTGTGGGGCTGATTAAAATACAGAAAACCCTCAGGAGATCTTGGACTCTGAAAAAAACAGGGCCAGGAGACTTCTTCTCCTTTTTAATGCCTTTATTAAAAGTGATCAGCTCAGGATTGGGTAGCTCGGCAGGTCTGCAGCATCCCGTTGTCCCCCAAGGCGACTCAGAGGAGGAGGATATGCGCAGATCTGTCCGCAAGGGGCAGAACTGGGGGAATCTAGTCCTCATGGGAGCTTTTTGGGCATGGTGTCCCCACCAGATGTTTCTACTTTTGCCGGCTGTCTTAGCAGGCCCTCATCTCCGGGGGCTACTCCCATGGTCAGGGCGAGAGGCTCCGAAGATGTTCCGCATCTCTGCAGGCCCAGCACTCGGCTCCTCACGTCCAGACATCACTCTAGTCTCTCAACTCTTATTTGGTTCGTTGTTTTTGGGGTCTTCTCAGTGCAGCGGGGGACCCATGCTGCATTCTGGTCTTGGAGTCACTTTGCATAACCCCCTCCCCTTCTCAGGTGTCTTCTCCTCACTGTTCGGGAAGGTTCTCACCCTTCATTGTGTCAGAGAAGGGCCATTACCTCGCCCTAGCCAGGGCTTTTACTAATACAAAAACAACCATTAACGACAACGACTTGTAATTACTATAACACAGGCAGCAGCCCAGCAGTAGTGGTCCCTTTTTTTCTCACAGAAAAAAATCAACTGAATTTTTGTTCATAACAGTCTCCCTTCCATTGTCTTCAGGTTTTCAAGGCTTGTGCAGTGATTGGAGTTAGTTTGGAGTTCTCCTCAGGAGGGAGATTCCAAAATGCACCTCATGATTGTTTTTTAATCAAGGGTGCATTTTTTTATTTTTCAGTTCATTGAAAAGGTGACAGAGGCTTTCGCCTGGTGATCTTGATGCTGAATGTCTCCTGTGGAGGTCTGGGCACAGAGAAGAATGAGCCCCTTGCAGGCTGACCGTTTGGACAAGCTGCTCCTCACCCCCAGCCTCACCATGTCTGACATCGCCCACCTGGGACTGACATCCCAAAACATCCAAAAAATGTAGGCATTTATCCTTAAAAGAAAAATTTAATTAATTAATGATAATTATACTATTCAAATTCATGATAGTATTATTCAATATTTTTATTACCTGATTTGTATATTTATATTTTAAAAAATGTTACATTTTTATCAGGCAAAATAATTATTGGTCATTGGTTCTAAACAACAATTCCCTTCGTTATTCAATTATTCTCTACTGCCTATTTATTTATTCCTCTTTATGGTAACTAGTAATATTTGTAGTCTTTTTGGCATTATATTTATCATGTTTTGCTCTGATAGGGCCAAGTGGTGGCACTTTGTGATCCCTGGAGACATTTCTGAGGCACGTTTAGGGCAGTTTTGAGTCTGGGGAGGGAATTCAGAGAGAACTTGAGGGTCTGGAGGACACTTGGAGGAGCCGGGTGGGCACTTGGAGAGGCACTCAGGGATTCTGAGGGACAGTTCGGGGTCCGGCGACAGCACTTGGGGGTCCAGGGGGGCCCTTGGAGATCAGGGAGGGGAATTTGGGGCCCTTCAGGGTCCAGACGGGCCCTTGGGGGGCTCGAACGGGGCTCTCTGGGCTGCGGGGGGTGATGGGAGTTGTAAGCGCGGGTATCATACGGTTTAACCAGGGCCGCAGAGCATCACGGGAGTTCTAGGCGCAGCTGCAATGACTCCAATGGGGCGCGGGGCATGACGGGAGATGAAGTCCCGGCTGGGATAGAGCCGGATGTGCGACGCGGAGCATGATGGGAGCTGTAGTCCCGGAAGTGGTTCGAACGCGGCGTTTATGGGTCCGAGAAGGCACTTGGGGGACACTTTTGCGTTCGAGCCGCGACTTGAGATCCTCGGTGGGGGGACGTAAACAGTTCGGGAACTCTTGTGGGGAGGTCAGGGAGCCCTAACTGGGCTCTTTAGCGTCTCCCACAGCGTTTCCAGTGTTCCCCACTATGTCCCAGTCCTCCCCAGTCTTTCCAAGGACAGTTTCATTTCTCACGGTGGCCGTGGCAGCCGAACCCAGCAGTGGGGTCAGTGCAGTGCCCATGGCCACAGCCCTTTGCAAGGACCCAGTGCAGCTTGGGCTGATGATCCACCCTCACAGTTGGCCCAGGGCAGCTCTGCAGTGCCTTTGGTGGCACCTGGGGCTGGCACACACCTGAGCAATGTGTCTGCACTGGGGAAACTCAGGAGTTTGAGATTGCTGCAAAAATCCCCAAAAGTGAAAACCCCTCTTAGGCTGGGTGCAGGCAGCTCTCCAAGCACAGCAGGTCCCAGGGGAGTGAGGACAGACAGGATGGGGCTGGGCAATGTGGAGCAAGGTTGTCCACACTGGGTCAGAGCTCAAGGTGCAGCTTCTGTGGGCAGGCCAGAGCTGCGGAGGAGAAACCCTGGGTCAATATCAATCACAGAATTTTGCAACAACATCTGCTCTAAAGAGAAATAACATAAAATACTTCATTTAAAATAGGAATGTGTATTTCTTACAAGTTCTTTGAAATCTTTCTCCATAACTGGACTAGGAAAAGTTTAATGATTCTCACAGGACTTTGATGTTGTTTACATGAGACTCAGTCCCTGAGAGTGTCTTCAAAAAACTTCTCAAGAACTCAAAATTAAATCGGAACTCTGAACTTTCTTGAAGTTTTAATGGGCCCACTGAGGACGATGACTGAGAAAAGTGTGCCCAGGTTCCACTTAGAGCAGAACACTGGAGGCAGTGATGACAGCTGGGGACAAGCAAGGCTAAGGTGTCTCTGGTGCTGAGCACACCTGAATGTGTTTGAGGAATGCAAAGGGCCAAGGCCTGAGCCCCAGCCCCTGCCAAGGCAGATCCTGTCCCTCCCTCCTTGCTCAGGGCTCTTCCCGGGATGGGCACTGGCATGTGGGGATGTGCAATGCCAAGGGCAGGAGCATGGGGCGGCCCCTGCCAGGCTGCTGAGCAGGGACAAGGAGGCAATGAGGCCCCAGGCCTGCAAGGGTCACTTGTCCCCTCGTGGCCTCAGGCCCAGGCCCAGCAGCCATGGCCAAAGTGCTGCCCAAGGTGGCTCTGGCAGGGCTGCCTTGCAGCTGCTGCCCATCCCTGTGCCCTGTGCAGCCCAGGCTGTGCTAAGGTGTCCCTGCCCTGCGCCTCTGTCCCTGCAGGCTGTCGGTATCCCCTGGCTGCCCCATGTGGCTGAGCACTTCCTTTGCTGACAGCTCTGCCTCCTGCCTGCCTCTGCCTGTCCACACAGAGCCTGGGGCTGACCCAGACGTCTTCTGGGAGATGTGTTGTGCCACAGCCCTGCCCTGGGCGGGAAATTAATCTCTCCTTTCCATTCTGGGTCTTCACAGCTGCACTTGGTGACATTATTTCTATCTCAGGTTCATTTCCACTATGAAGAAGAGGTCCAATATATTTGAATCCACCTTTGTCATCCTCACAGGCTGTTCTTGTTCTGCCCTCAGTCTCCACTGTACCCAGAACTTCCAGTTCCCATACAGTGATCATGTTCTTGGGGCCTCCAAATCCCATCCTGGGAGATCTCTGGGCCTTCTCAAAGGTGCTCAGCCCTGGAGATATGATTTAAATCCAGGAATGGCTGAGTACATTTTTGCCCAAGATTGTATTGGGGAATATAATACAGAATAATACACTGTATCTTTTAAGTGACTGAGAGCAGATTTAGATTTTCTGTAAGGATGAAATATTTTTTGATGATGGTGGCAGGACACTTGCATAGGCTGCCCTCAGAATTGAAACTCCATCCCTGGATGTGTTTAAGGTCAGGGGCTTTGTACAACCTGAATGAGTGAAGGTGTTTCTGGGTAATGGGAGTTTTACCAGAGACTCTTTTCGGTCTCTTCTAACTCAAACCATTTTACATTTCTTTGGTTCTTATATCCCAACTGCTTCTCCACAGGGCTGCAAATACCTACGCACACCCTGCCAGCATTTTAATGTGGCCTAATTCCCAACACTTTCATAAAAAGGAAAGAATTGCCATATTAGGGACATGAATTGCCATGTTTATGGAGGAATCATTAAAAGCCCCAAAAGTAAAGAAACTGAAAGGAAGGACCAAAATCTCAGTGTGAAAGATTCACAAAGTGGGATATTGGCAGAGACTCTGATGGTGACCTCTCAGCTGAGGATGGGGGTTTCTGCCTTGGAGTCTGAGTATCAGGATGGAAGGTCGCTCCCAGGAGGAGTCCTTGTGCATTTTCCTCCCCCATGGCTCTGCCCTTCCTGATCCAGCAGCTGTGGGGCAGCAGAGCAGGGGCAGTGCAGGGACAGGCCTGGTTCTGACAGGGCTGTTGTGGTTTAGGAATGGTGCTCCCAATTTACTACACCTACTACCAAGACCATGTGTCGCCCCAGATTTATATTCCCACCATTGCCCCCCCACACCACAGGGGCTTTGCCTGGCCTGGCCCTGATTGATCTCAGCCCATGTTTCACAGTCAGGGATAACCTGGAGATGGTGTCCAGGGTTCACCCTTGTGTGGCCAGTCCAGACCCCCCTGAGGCACTTTAATCCTGGCCGCCCCATCCTCCTGTCTGTTGTTGTGATGCTCTTCAGTGCCCAACTCTTGGGCACGTGAGCATCCACAGGAGGGAGTTTCACAGCCAACTTCTCCCCCAGACAGAGATGTTCTTGCCCCAGTCCAGCAGCCCAGCTGGGTTTCCCTCTGTGCTCCCAACTGTCCTTTTTCCATGGTTCCAGCCACCCCAGAGAGCATTTCCCACCATCCCTGAGTCACTGCAGAGGTGCAGCACTGGCCATTTCTCTCGCTCAGAGCTCCAGGGATGGTCCCAGTGCTGCAGTGACTGCAGGAAAGGGGACCCCACAATGGGACATTTCTTGGTCAGACACAGACAGGAAGAGTGACAAACTGTCTGTGACTCGGGTTTTGGCCTCGCAGCCCCTGCCGTGGTTTGCAGGGAGCTGCAGTGTGGCTTAGCCCTGGTTGTACCCAGCAGTGCTGGCCTGGGAGAAGGTGTTGGTGCCAGCCGGCCCAGGGAGCTGCAGCGTGTGGGGAATGAGTTCCTCCTGGCCTCCTGCCCCAGGGTGGCACTGCAGGGCCTCATGGAGCCAAGGGGCCATTGTAGCTCTTCAGGGCCCCATGGAATTAAGGGGACTCTTTGGACATTGTGGGGCCTTGTGGGACTGAGGCCATCGTGACACTTTAGAACCAAGGGGCCACTGTGAAACTACAGGGCCTTGTGGAACTGACACTGAAATCACCCAAAAAGAAACTTTCTAACACAGTTTGAGTATCAAAAAGCATTCATTTTTATTGCAGCACTGATCACTTGGAGGATCCTTCCTCCATTCGAGTGCCCCAAACATCATGCGAACAGAGGTTTTATGACACACACAAGTTCCATATTTATGAGCTATAGAGGTTTTATGACACACACAAGTTCCATATTTATGAGCTATTCCTCTGTGATGCTCTACATCTGGCCTGTAGGCCACACAGTATAAATAATTCCAACTTCATAAGTGATTTATTATATAATTACCTTGCTTATGTAATTCAACCAGTAAGAGCAGACCCAGGCCATTGGAGACTCAGGCTGCTATTGGCTGGTTAGCTGAGTAGTAACTGGCTCAGCCAATGAGGATTACCTTCATGGGCCTTCTTATCTATATAAGGAAGTTAGATCTCAATAAAGCTGCCTGTTGCTGCATGAACACGTACAGTCTAGTCACCTGTCTCCATGGGCAGGAGTTACTCCACTCTCAGGCTTGCAGAGTGCTGCCAAAACCTGGCATCACTGAGCACAAGGACGGCCTCGCTGGTGCCAGGAAAGCTCAGCAGCACCTTTCTCTCCCAGCAGCATAACACTGGCACAGGCACTGAGCAGCCACGGGCAGCTGACTACTGCTGGGAGACAAAAACCCCAAAACTGGGGGGTTTACAGGGCAGAAAAAACGTGGAGGCACTTTTCTGATGACACCTACTCTCATCAAGGCTTCATCCAGCAAGAGGAATAGATAAGCTAAACTTATTTCTGGATAAACCACGTTATTTCCACCCTGAGGACCTGAGGCTAGCACAGGAGCCAGCGGAGGCCTTTTAGACAGCAAAACATTTTTGCCCATTTTCCCAGGCTGGCTCACGGTCACACCTCACCCATGTGGCTCCAGAGCTCTTGCTGTGTCCCACAGGCAGGTTATCCCTTCACATCTGCTCTCGCAGGTTCCAGTGCCCTCCCGGAGCGCCTCCCCGGCTGTCCCAGCACAGTTCAGCACAGCTCAGCTCGGGGTTCCACACGCGACGGGGCTGGGGCACCTCAGAGCTGCTCCTGCGGGCAGATCACCGCCATCGGTCATCGGCTGAAGGCCTAAAGAGAGGACAGCAGAAACATCACAAATAAGCCATTAGTTCCATCTGTATTCACAAAGCTCGACAGCAACGGCCTGGCTTGTGGCAGAGGACAAAAGCCAGTACACCGAGCGAAAGGCTGAGGAATTAATGCTGAACCGCACAGCCGAGCAACATCCCCAGTCCCCCGGCTGAACAGCTAAACAGGAGACAGTGAGTATTTCAGGTGGCGCTTTCCTGCCCCGGAGCCCCGGTCTCCAGCCCCGCTGCCGCCGCCACCCGTGCCCTGTACCCTCCCCCCCCCTCACCTCATGGCGGCGGTGGCCCCTCATGGCGAGGGAGCTCGGCCCGCCAGAGCCACTCCTGGCCCTCATGGTGGCGAGCTGAAGAAGCCCAGCCCCCCAGAACTGCTTCATCTCCACACGGCGGCGGGGGCGGAAAAGGAGCGGGCTTGGCCACGCTGCCGAGGTGATTCCACAGACACCGCCCCGCTCGCTTTGGCCGCTCCCCCTGGGGCGGGGAAAAACCCTCGGTAATCAGGCACCGGGAGGGACTTTGAGATCGTCTCGTCCCACTCCCTGCCATGGGCAGGTACACCTTCCACTGTCCCAGGTTGCTCCAGTCCCTGTCCGACCTGGCCTTGGACACTTCCAGCATCCCTGACAGAGCTGGAGCAGGAACACGATCTGTGGAGCTGGGAGAACTGAACTCAAGCACCGGCTCATGGGAAGCAGAGGGCTGGTGAGCTGCCTCTGCTTGCCCCTGATGTGTTCCACTTCGGGCACAGGAGGTAGAAGTGTCAGCTCAGAAACAGCTGCCAGCAACAAAAATCCAGCCCTGAAATAAGCAGAGAAAAAGCTGTGGTGCTGCCAAGTGCCTTGCTGGGAGAAGCACAATTCCACACTTTCCCTGACCTCCACTGGATGCTGTAACATCAGCCCAGTGCTCTGTGTATCCATGTCTGGGCACAGCAGTGTAACAGTAACTCCCTCGATGGGGATCCATTCAAAGGAAGTTTTTCTCTGGGCTTTGTGCTCCATTGCGACACTTGAAGGCCTTTCCAGAAAGCCTGGCATCCCTCCCCCATGCTCCTCATGTGCTTATGCTCTCAGAGCTCAGCAGTGAACTCAGCTGGAGCTGCGCCTTGCCTCAGGCAATCATCCACTCCAGCTCTGTCTTCTTCAAATGTTTCATGGTCTATTTTCAGCCCAAGCAGGCAGCTATTCTTCCTGGATGTGGGGTGCTCCTCTCCAGCTCAGCCTGATCCTGCCTTGTCCTGGGAAGCTCTGGGCTCGTTGTGCCCAGGACACTGCTGTGTGCAGGGACAGAGGCTGGTGCTGAGCAGAAGGAGCTCGGTGCTTCCCCTGTCACTGATGAACCTGGTGAGGAACAGGTTTCCCAGCTATGCCCAGTGCAGCACAGCAAAACCTGTCTGGGGGAGAGACAGGTAAGAGCAGACACAGAACACTTCATGCTCTTGTTCCTGGGGGTCTCACTGCCCATGGCCAAGGGCACGTGCCCACACAGGCATGGATGATGACTCTGCCAAGACCCTAAGCCACAGCTTCAGTTTAGAACTGTTTAATTCATTAGCCCAGCATGGGGCCCAAATTATTATGCTTTGTCTCTTTAATAAGACATTTTCAGCAGGACTGGGGAGATACTTCAAAAGCTTCCTGAATGCCAAATACCAGAACTCAGAAACTCTCAGTGCCAGGACCAGTCTCTCACTTCCCAGTACAGACTCCCTCTGTGTGCACAGCTTTTTCTCTGCTTGCTAGCCTTGGAGGTGGGCTCAAACAAAGGCCTGCACATCATTTGTGAACTTTGGGTGAAAAGCATCAAACCAGATGAAACACAGCAGAGCAGCTCTGCCATGGGGGTGAAGCCCTTTTCTGTCACAGGAATGTGCTCTCTGCAATAGCTGCAGCCAGTCCCTGTTGTTCATCTTGGCTTGCTGACCACTAAACAGAGCCTCCTTTTCTCCTGCAAGTGTCGTGGCAAGGCCTGAAAGGACTGAGATACTTTGTTCCAAGCCAGATTAGAGATATGAGTTACTACAAAACAAAAGCCCAGCAAGCCTCCTGGAGAGTTCCTCTCGTCTAGACACAGCCTCCCCTGAGCTCTCTGCATCCCAGCACAGCCCTGCAGCTTGTGTTCAAAGCAACTCAACTGGCTCCAGAAGCCTGGGTAACCTCTGTTGAGTGAATGTTCAGTTGCAGCATAAAGGAGGAATCACATTTGAGTGATTTTGCTCCCATAAATTAGCAGGATGGGTTAAACCAGGACATGAGCACTGTCTGCTGGCACAGTGCATCCACTCAAGAGATCTGCACTGGCATGGAGCTGTAGTGCTTCAAAAGACATGTGCTCCAAGCCTGGGGTGGGACATCCCCCATGTAGCTGATGTCTGCAGCTCCTGTGGCAGCAAGAGAGATCCTTTACTGTCACCTCAGCCCTGAACACACCCGTGCCCAGGGCTCACTGCCTGCCCCCAGTCACTGCTCAGCTCTGGCACTGCAGGGCTGGTACTGTGATCCTTCTGTACCAATCAGATTTTGGCTCAACACCATTTGGCCACACTGTCAGTCACTGGAGAAAAAGACAGAGTAGTACCATGGGAAGAGGAAGAAAATTCAGTAAACCTATGGAAGAAAAGATCTGTGGATGTACATCATCATTTACCATGGTGGTCACCTCCAGCCCCACAGCTAAGCACGTTCAGGCTTTGGTGAGAAGAACTTTTATCCCCCTGGTGTCTGTCATGGCTGGGGCCTGTGATGATGACACCTCATGGGTGTTGGTGCTTGCACTGCCCTGTGAGTGACACCAGCCTTGCTTGGCTCCCACACAGCAGAAGGCAGGGCAGCCATGGCCTCGATGGTGCCTTTTCCTCTTTGAGGTGCTGCACCCAGGTCAGGGATACCCCACACATGAGCACAGACTGGGAGAAGAGCTCATTGACCAGCAAAGAAGGGCTTGGAGGATATAATGGATGAAAAGCTGGACATGAGCCAACAGTGGCAGCCCAGAAACTCCCCTGTGCTGGGCTGCACCCACAGAGGAGTGGGCAGCAGGTGAGGGGGGGATGGTCCCCCTCTATTCTGCCCTTGTGAGATACCCCTGCAGAGCTGCTCCAGCATCAGAAGGACCTGGAGCTGTTGGAGCAAGTCCAGAGAGGCCATGGAGATGCTCCCAGGATTGGAGCCCCTCTGCCATGGAGCCAGGCTGGGAGAGCTGGGGGTGCTCACCTGGACAAAAGAAGGCTCCAGGGAGAGTTCAGAGCCCCTTCCAGGGCCTAAAGGGGCTCCAGGAGAGCTGGGGAGGGACTGGGGACAAGGGATGGAGGGACAGGACACAGGGAATGGCTCCCACTGCCAGAGGGCAGGGATGGATGGGATATTGTTCCCTGTGAGGGTGGGCAGGCCCTGGCAGGGTGCCCAGAGCAGCTGGGGCTGCCCCTGGATCCCTGGCAGTGCCCATGGCCAGGCTGGACACTGGGGCTGGGAGCAGCCTGGGACAGTGGGAGGTGTCCCTGCCATGGCAGGGGGAGGAATAAAATTATTTTTATGGTCTCTTCTGACCCAACCCATTCTGTAATTCCATCATCTCCTCTGCCTCCACAGAGGGGCCATTTCCACTTCCCCACTGCCATCACAAGATGGCATTCCAGACCTAAAAGCTGAGCTGGCTCAGCTGATACTTGGAGATCTTTTCCAGGCCCTGGGGTGTCCAGCCTCAGAAGAAGCTGTGGATTTAACCCTGCCTGCTGAGCTCTTCTGCCAGGTCTCAGCCCTGACACTGCCTTTTAATCACATCCTTTAACGCCAGGGCTGTGTTTTAATCAGCTGCACTGAAACACTGCTGCCGCTACTGTGTAACCTCTGAGCCATCTAATTGCACTGAGTTAAGCCAGTTACAGCTTTGACAGTGAATGTCATGCAGAGCACTTTAATCTTGACCTGCAATACCTCGGGCTCTTGCAGGGCCTCCTCTGCCTCTGAGGACACGCTGCTAATCAGACCGAGCCAGGATGTAGTTTAAGAGATGGACAAAGGGAGCCAAGGGCAAATCATGAGCAAAATGAATCTGACTAATTTTGTTACAAAGCAGTGTTGAAGGTAGAGCTGCCTTTTCTTTGCCTGAGAATGATTTGGGAGAGTAGTGAGAATAATTTTTTTCAATAATTTATAACTTCAAAATAATAACAAAAATAAAAAAAAAGAGAGAGAAAAATCATTGTTCTTAGATATGTTTTTTAAAAAGAAAGCTTATTTTGAGTTAGGTGCATAAAGCACTGGTGCAGTGTGTTATCCCCTGTGTCTGCTCCCACATGTGAGTGGGTGCTCCAGGCTTCACCCACCAGTTGCTCCCTGCAGGAAGAACCCATGATCCAACCATCTCCTTCCCTGGCCAAGGGCCTGCAGCCTCCCACCAGGGCTTGGTGCCATGTCCTGTGCCTGCCAGCACAGCTCCCCAGGGGTGGCAGTGTGGCAGGATCTGCTGCTCAGCTGGCTCAGAGGCTGGGGCTGGCTGTGTCCCTCTGGGCAGCTCAGGAAAGGCTGCTCCGGCTGCTCCTTGCAGGGAGCTGGAGCAGCAACCTCACTTGATCGGGGGAAAGAGCAGTCAGGAAAGGTTACATAACCCTGATCAGGCTGCCAGAGGGGTGGTGCAGCAGCAGCAAGGGCAGTGCCACTCTGGATGTGGCTGGGCAGGAGCGTGCCCTGCCTGTGGGACCCTGCCTGTGGGACCCTGCCTGTGGGACCCTGCAGCCCCTCTGTCCATTCACTCTTGCCTGGGTCTCCTGGCCCTGTCAGAGCTTGCTGGTTTTGTTGTTCAAAATGCCCTCGGGCAGCTCGAGGAGCCCGTGCAGTTCCCTCTGTTCTGGGCTGAAACTGCTGCACAGCAATTCCTTTTTCCATTTCATCTCTGGCAGAGCCCTTGAGCTTTGCTCCCTTCCTCTTCCACCCTCCTCTCCTCCTTCTGAGCTTCTCCTTGGCCCAGTCTCCTTCCCTGGTGTCCCCTTCTGCTCCCAGCTCCTATTTAACCCCCATCTTTTCTGTCCTCTCCTTCAGTGCTCCTAGCCAGAGGACAGATCACAAACCACAAGCTCTGCTATCCATCTACCAGATCCCAAGCCACTGTCTCAGTGTGATAAAGGTGATCTGCTAATCGTGTGGAGAGGATCCCCCAGGATGCAAACCCCTGCTGGGATCTGTGGCAATTCCATGGCATCAGCCACAGGGTAAACGTACAAGGGAGGGGTTGCAGCTGCCTTGCTCGAGTGTGGGCACCACAATCAGCCTGCCTCAGGAACTGAGACCTGCACAAGGCCCACCAAACACACCTGTGTCCTTCCAGTGCCCCACCAGGTCTCCTGGCAGCAAGGAATTTGCTTTAGTTCTGTGAGTTTTATAAAGCCTGACTCAAATCCCAGGGATTTCAGGCAGTGCTGACACGCAGAGTGGGGTGGTGTGAGCACAGCCCTGGGGTCAGGTGCTGGGGCAGATGGGTGGGCACATCAACATCAACCCAGTGTTTTAGAGCAGAGCTAACTAGGAACAGCTTATTCCATTAAGAAAAAAAAGAAAACCAATAATCATTCTTAATTAGGACAGAAACCTCCAGATAGGCTTTTTTAAAGAAAATGCCTAAAAATACCATTTTTGCTTTGATTTGAAAACTATTTTTTGCTCTTCAGACTGTAAGATAAAACAATTTGAATTGATGATGCATTTCACAGCAGAAATACATCCCTTTTCATCTTGAAAATGCTGAAATTAGTTGTTACAAAATTTTCAATGTTTACCCCCTTTCTTAAAAAACAAAATTTTTAATTTAGATGAAATGTCTTTTTTTTTTCCTAATGGAAACTCTTGATTACATTTTTACCCAAGAGTTCTAATTAGAATTAACAATTACAGCTGATTCTTGGTGGGGTGATAAACAGCTGGACTGCACAGCCCTCTCCACTCTGGGACTTCCAAACAAGCCCCAGCCCTGGCAGTTTAGCCTTCTGCAACATTTTAGACTTGTCTAGTCACTGGAATTTATTTTTCTTTCTTTTTTTCCCACCCTTTCTCCTCTGAGGGTTAGATTTTACCAGTGCAGCATCTCTAACAGTCAGGGAACTTCACAGTGAGTTGAGATCGCATTGATTTCTCGAGGAAGAAGCCGCATACTAATTTTTCTGGTTTTCCTCCCTTGAGGAAGACAGGTAACAGCTCCAGGAAGGCAGCTGGGTTTGTAGATATTATGTTTACCCACTGGCTGACAGGGAATTCTGAGGTCTGTGGGACCATCATGGGACACAAGGAGACTTTGGCTGGTCTGGTGCAAGGCTGGATTTGCTGAGAAAGAATGTGGGATTAAAGCAGAACAGGTTAAACCTGAGAGAAGCATCAGGTGAAGATCAGGGGATGGATCAGTCCATGCTATGCTGCCAGAGCTTCCCCCTGCCTCCAGGATGATCCTCACAATCCAGCTCTGTAGGGCGAGGAAAGGAACACTGGAGCAGCGAATGAAGAGGAAATGACTGTGGTGGAGGGGAAGGGAAGATGTCAGAGTCTGCTCTTAAACCCCCAAACCCTCTATTCCAGGCACCGAGGCAAGTTTGTCCAGCCTTTGCAGGCAACCTCCAGAGAGCCAAGAGGCACTGGGACATCCTCTTTCAGGGGACTGGTGTCCCCAGTGCCGCTGTCACTCCTGGACTGCCATGTCCAGTGCTTTTCATGGCTGTTCATCCCTGGGCTGGCTCCATGCTGTTAATGGCTGATCTCTCCCTGGAAACAAGCCCATGGCCTTTGCCTGTCCCACCTCGCCCCTCCCACTCCCCTGCCAAACAGTTATTACCTTCTTGGACAAACCTGAGATAGTATTAAACGAGAGGGAGGTTTTCATACACAAATGTCCCTGTGATTAATGGATTAAGAGATTCTGTGCAAATTAAAGCCTTTCTTCATACTTTGCACATCCAGCTCTTCAGCTGTTGTTCTTTCCCTTCTAGTCCTTTACAGAAGTCCCTGTGGGCCTTGCTTGCCCCATTCCTTTTGCTGCAGTTTTCTCCCCACAGTGACCCAGGGATTTCCCCCAAATCCTTGTGCCCACTGAGTCCTGGGCAGACCCTGCTGCTCCTGAATCAGCACTGAGGAGAGGAGGATGCTGTGAGCACAGCTTGTTTATACACAGAACCAGCCCAAGAGAGGGGCTGTAAATGCCTCTTTATTTCCATATTTATCATTGCAGCTCAGATGGATGAGGAACCCAATGGAAAGTTTAGATGAAACAGAGAAGAAATGAAAAACTGTTGGCAAGCGGCAGCTCAGCTGAGACTGGCAGCCTCAAGGGCTTCCAGAAGGAAAAAGGCTTTCAATTCCTGCACTGCTGCTCCATAACAACCCCATTCCCCTGCCAGGCCAGGAAGAGTGGGGCAGCTGAGGAACCCTGCCCTCCTATGATCCCACCCCAGGGAGATAGACCTGAGACCCCAAAGCAGCACATTTGGTCTTGCTGATGTTTGGCAGGGCTGATTTCTTCCCAGAGCAGCAGCAGTGTGGGTGTGGAGGCTCCATGAGGATCTCCAGGTGATGGACACTGTGGTCACCCATGCCATGGTGGAAAGGAGCCACAAAGGCTTTGCTGGACACCTTTGGAACATCCAGTGCTGGGTGCTGGTAATGGATGATGATTTAAAGCCCATTTGTGCAGGGAATAATGGCTCATAACCATCCCCTCTCCTTTAGTGGTGTGACACTGCTGAGATGGGTGGTCTCATTTCCACCTTAGGGGAGGCGTTTTATTACTTGTCCCTGGCCTTGCTCCTGAGCCCATGTGTGCTGTGATGTGGACGTGCTTCAAATGCAGTGACAAGGAGGTGGCAGCCAGGATGTGGCTCCTGGGGGAGGCAGCCAGAGAGGCAGGGATGGTGCTGCCCACAGCTGTCCAGTGATCTGAAACCTTCAGCCCTGGGAGGGAGTGACTGCTCCAGGCCAAGGGAGTCTGACTTTGCTGGGGGATAACCAGGACTGTGTGTCTGTGACCGGGCTCTGTTCCATGGGGAGGAGGCAGGGGATTGAACTGTCCCCTTGCTGCCTGCATGGCCCTCTGTGTTGGCCAATTTTTCACCTAAATCCTGGCTTGAGCACCCATAAAGGCCCCTGCCCAGATCATCTGGCATGATGGCTTCTAGAAAAGCGTCCCTAGGGTCGCTGTCCCTGCCTAGTCACAGCTGAGCTGGTGGCACTGAAAACTTGAGTTTCCATTCACATCCCTCCTGTACCTGCAGGTCCCTGTGCCCTCACTCGGGGCTTTATTCTCCTCCCTGCTTTCCCCTCATTTGTGCCCGGCTCCGGAGGAGAGCACTGGGAATTGATCGCTGTGTTGGCTTCGCTGATTTAATCCAAATTTAACCAGGCGGGAGTGAGCGAGGGCAGCCCGGGGGCCCGGCATGCTGTGAAGAACCCGTCGGTGCCGAGCGGTGCCGTTAATAACGGGGGTGAAAGGCGGCAGCCCCCTGGCATCGCCCCTCTCACCCTGGCACAGCTCCCACGGGGACAGAGCTGTCCTGGGGACACGGCACAGGCACTGTCAGGGGCTGTCACCTGGTGGGCGCTGAGCCCTTAGTGCCAGGACAGAGCTGTCCTGGGGACACGGCACAGGGACCCTCGGGGGCTGTCACCTGGTGGGTGCTGAGCCTGAGCTGTGCCAGGACAGTGCTGTCCTGGGGGACACAGCACAGGGACCATCAGGAGCTGTCACCCAGCGGGCACTGAGCCCTTAGTGTCAGGACAGAGCTGTGCTGTGGATGCGGCACAGGGACCCGTCAGGGGCTGTCACCTGGCGGGCCTGACCCCGAGCTGTGCCAGGACAGAGCTGTCCTGGGGACGCAGCACAGGGACTGTCAGGGGCTGTCGCACGGCGGGCCTGACCCCAAGCTGTGCCAGGACAAAGCTGTCCTGAGGACATGGCACAGGGACTGTCAGGGGCTGTCACCCGGCGGGCCTGACCCCGAGCTGTGCCAGGGCTGCATGGGCAGCAGCTCACCCGCGAACCCGGAGCTGCATCCCCGCTGGCAGAGCCCTTCTAGAGCAGGGATGGCCCCGGGCTCATTGCATCCCACCTATGGCTCCAGAGCCCCGGAGGGACTGATGGCAAACGCCTTTGGATGAGTCTCTTTTTTTGGCAGTGAATGAAATAAGATTTGTGCTGCTGGTGATAAGAGACTGCAAGATGGACTCATCTGATCCTCACAGCAATTCAGAGAGGCTGATGCTGACATGGCAGAACAGGTCCTACAATAGTCTTCACGTCCCAGCACACAAAATGGGTGAGAAAAAGCATTTTTAAAAGTGACTGGGGAAACTCTGCAGTTATGATGCTATCCTATCTCAAGCCCAGGGTTCCCCTCCGGCCTCTTTGGAGTCACAAGTACTTAAAAAATGCTCTGCTCTGAACTCAGGCTGGGTCATGACTCATGTCTTGGGCTGTAAAAATGCAATTCATTGTGTCAGCAGGAAAGTGGCTGTGGGCAGCGCTCTGGCAGCGGTGAGGCTGGCCAGGGCAGGCTGTTCAGCAATTACACCCACTGGAGCCCAATTTCCATCTCATATTTTGCTACAGCACACAAAAAAGGTTCAGGGGAAGGAAAGGCTGAAGGGGAAAAGTGTTTCACTTAAAAATCCTGGTAGGACTCTATGCAGTGGCTTGTCTGGCCACAAATCCATCTGTTTTGGTGCAAGTGCAAAGCCTGGACCTGCCACCTGGAAATGTGACCTCAGGAGTCTCCTGTAGCCTGTGGAGTTTGCTTTGTACCCAGAAGAGACACCTCTCATGCTCATCCTGGCATCCTTCCAGAGAGAAAAGGGCAACTGAACCCTCTGGATGTCTGTGCCTTGCTGTGGGCCTTGTCTCTGGGTCTTCCCCCAACCAAAACTACTTGCAGGTACTTTTAGTATGAACCCATCACCAAAAACTAAGTTACCTGTCAAGGGCAGCACTGTGAGGCTTCACAGCATTGGCACCCTGGGACTTAATTTTGCTTGTGGACTTAAATGTCCAGTTATGTATCTGGGAGTGTTTAGCTGTTGTGAGCAAATTTGGGACACATTGCCACAACTGAGTCATTGGAGAAGCCAAACAGCCTTGAGAGGAGAGGAGCCTGGTGGCTCCAGATGAGCATATGGCAGTCCTGGGAGCAAACTCACACACCTTTGCCAGAGGAACATCTGGATTCCTTAAAGGAAGGGGTTTAGCCAGGAAGCACCAACTCCATGAAGAAAATCTGGATTCCTTAAAGGAAGGGGTTTAACCAGGAAGGATCAACTCCATGAAGAAAATCTGGATTCCTTAAAGGAAGGGGTTTACCCGGGAGGGATCAAATCCATGAAGAAAACCTGGATTCCTTAAAGGAAGGCGTTTAACCAGGAGGGATCAATTCCACAAAGAAAACTTGGATTGCTTAAAGGAAGGGGTTTAACCAGGAGGGATCAATTCCAGGAAGAAGATCTGGATTCCTTAAAGGAAGGGATTTTCCCAGGAGGGATCAATTCCATGAAAAGCAGCTGCCCTGTTCCACTGCTGTCCAGGACAGAGCAATGCTGTGGGATTGGGACAGGGGCTCAGTGCCTGTTAAAGCCCTGGGCACTAAGGAAGCCCAGGAGCAGCTGCAGGCAGAGGCAGCTGAGGGATTCCTGCTGCCTCCCACCAACGCTGCCCACGATTCATCAATTACCTATCTGCTCAGTCCTTTTCTCCATCCTTTTGCAATCTAAATAGCACATTTTATAGTTGCTGCTAAGTGATGTGATCAACATCAATTACCTACTAAAAGAGAATCAAGTCTTGATTTAAAATTAAGTGCTGCATTTTCCCATGTTCTTTATATGTAGCCAACAGAATAATTGCAGAGACATAAAAACTAATTACACAACTCCACAATTATGCCTCCCTCCTAGTGCTGTGATTGTCTTTAAGTATACTGATGAAAAATTACTCCCAGTCCCAAATTACTCTCTCACACCCATCTTCTCTAATACCTTTTGAAAAAGCCCTTCATCCCATCAGACCAGAGAGAGGAACTCCAGATGCAGAAGGTAATACATGCAGAGTGTATTTTCTTATCTCTTAGATGTAGGAGCAGTTTCAGATGTGGGATTTGGTTGGGATTGCCCAGGGATGCAGCAGTGCTCCTCTCTGGATGGACTGAGCATCTCAGTGAGGCTTCCCAAAGTACCTGGTGTGCAGCAGCCTGAGACAAGCAGGGGGAAAATCCCCTTCTCAGTGCCCCAGCTGACATTTGGCTCCTGGGCTGCAAGCAGAGAGACCAGTCCTGCCTGGCTGCCAGCCTTGGCTTGGTGTGTGGAGCCCAAAAGGAGGAGGAAGAGGATGAAGTACAGCAGTACTTCCCCCATCCAAAAGCCAGGAGTTATGCCCAGGCAGCAATCACGTAGCTGCCTGAGAAACTATAATCCTCAACAAAAATCATAAACATCTATAAAGCTCTGGTGCACTCCTGACAGGCTTTGAGGGATTTGATTCCAGATTATGTTTTTGAGATGTTTACAACCAGCCTGGAAAGACTGAAAATATTCAGTTACTGGCAAGGAGAGCTGAGATTTGCTTACAGTCAATCTCCTGCCTCCAGGATCTCTGTTGGTGCCAGCAGTGAAACACAGCATGGGTGAGCAGAGTCGTGGGGACAGTGGCCCAGGGACAGGTCCCCTGATGTCACTGAGCATCTTTCACTAGATGATTAAGCATTGCAGGTTTAATTTTGGGGCTGGCACGTTGGTTTTGGCTGCTGTGCAGTGGATCCCATGGCCTGTTCCTCAGCCACAGCCCAGCCCTCACCAGGGAGGGCTGCACAGCTCGTGGCTGATTTTCCATCATCTCTGCAATGCCATCACTCAGTTGCAGTTGGGAGAGGGGTGGGAAATGCTTTGGCATGATTTTAATCAGCAGAGTGCTTTGAGTGAATGAGGTGAGGGGACCAGTGAGCTCCCTGTGCCTTCTCTGACTTTCTCACCTCATTTCAGCATCAACCAGGGGTGCTAAGACTGAGAATTTACACCCTTGTGTTTACCTGAAACCTCACTACCTTCCTCAAAACCTGTGAAAAATAAAGGGGATGCTGAAGTAGCCTGTGGCAGGGATGATGTGATGTGTAAAGCCAGTATCTCCAGATCATTGCAAATATTCCCTCCTGATCCCAGGCATCCATCCCAGATATTCCCACCTTGTCACCAGCCCAGAGCACTGGGTGCCACCTCCAGCCCTTCCTTGGACATGTGCAGGGCAGGATACTCCAACACCTCCCTGGGCAGCCCCTGCCAAGGCCGGACCACCCTTTCCACGGAGAAATTCCTCCATTAGTCCAACCTAACACGATGCACAGAGGCGCGCCAAAGCAGGCATTCACTCCTGAGGGACAGATCCTCCAGGATGGGGTTGCTGCCCGGGACACGCCGTTCCCACAGCCAGGGAGGCTCCCGCAGGCCAGGGTAGCGGACACGGCTCAGCCCGGCTAACCCAGCCCGGGACACGGCTCAGATGGGCCCGGGACATGGCTCAGATCGGCCCGAGACACGGCTCAGGCTCAGCCCGGGACACGGCTCAGGCTCAGCCCGGGACATGGCTCAGATCGGCCCGGGACACGGCTCAGGCTCAGCCCGGGACACGGCTCAGATCGGCCCGAGACACGGCTCAGGCTCAGCCCGGGACACGGCTCAGGCTCAGCCCGGGACATGGCTCAGATCGGCCCGAGACACGGCTCAGGCTCAGCCCGGGACACGGCTCAGGCTCAGCCCGGGACATGGCTCAGATCGGCCCGAGACACGGCTCAGGCTCAGCCCGGGACACGGCTCAGGCTCAGCCCGGGACATGGCTCAGATCGGCCCGAGACACGGCTCAGGCTCAGCCCGGGACACGGCTCAGATCGGCCCGAGACACGGCTCAGGCTCAGCCCGGGACACGGCTCAGGCTCAGCCCGGGACATGGCTCAGATCGGCCCGAGACACGGCTCAGGCTCAGCCCGGGACACGGCTCAGGCTCAGCCCGGGACATGGATCAGATCGGCCCGGGACACGGCTCAGGCTCAGCCCGGGACATGGATCAGATCGGCCCGGGACACGGCTCAGGCTCAGCCCGGGACATGGCTCAGATCGGCCCGGGACACGGCTCAGGCTCAGGCTCAGGCTCAGGCTCAGGCTCAGGCCAGTGAATCCAGTCCGGCACACGGCGGGGCCAAGACAGCGCCCCCACAGCCGCCTCACAGGGCACAGGTGGGGCCAGGATCAGGGGGCGGGACCAAGGGCGGTGCTGACAGACAGCACGGGTCAGGGGGTGTGGCCAAGAGTGGGGCCGTGCTGAATGAGTAGGGTGGGGCCAGGGGCGGGGCCAATGGCAGGAGCTCGTGCAAGGACAGCGCTGATTGGCTAGAGCGGGGCCGGGGCGGGGCGGCTGGGGCCGGGCAGCGCGTGCGCAGTGCGGAGCGGTGAGTTGGGGTGGGGGGGTAGCAGGGGGCAGTGGTGCTGGCGGCCTGTGAGGGCCGGGGCGTAGCTCCGGGTCGGGGATCTGTGATCCGGGACGGAGCCCTGGTCGCGGCCCAGGGGTACCCACTGCTGCCTCCCTGCTTTGCCCTTGCACGAGCAGACCAGGCGGTAAGGCCTTGCCGGGTGGAGGCTGCCCGCCGGCCCGGTTCCCCTCATTGGCTGTGGCCGGGCCGTTGGGGACGTTGCGTGTGCGGCCCCGGAGGCTCGGCAGGCCCGGCAGGACGGGCAGCCTGTGCGGCTGGAGTGCTGCAGCAAACGCGTGCCCTGTGAGGGGCACTTAGGCACACAGTCGGAGCAGGGCAGGGGTCCCTTACACTCAGGGCTTTTAAACAAAAATCTTACACGTGAGTTTCCCCCAACGGGCCCAGTTTGGATCCTGCCTGGAGCACGAGGCTGCGTGACCTCTGGCCTATTGTGTGCCTAGGCTGCTGTGGAATAAAAACGTGCTGGAAAAATTGAAGTAGCTCTGGGATACTAAAATGGATGTTTCTTCAGGGTGTGCTCTCTGTAACACGAGGTCTGAATTTTAAAACTGGTTTAATTGTTTTGGTACAAGCCTGCATATGGTTTTCTGGCAGGAGAACTGGTGAAACGATGCATTCCACAAGGCCAGGAAGGAGAACGCTGAGCAAATGGGATTTTGTGTATAGACACTGTTTGGAATGTTGCCTTAAAATGTTTAAGTTCAGTGGTTGACTAACACTTGCATTAGGAGTGAGCTTTGACAGAGCTCTGATGCTGCCCACCTTCAGGAGGGTCTGGGTTTACACCAAGCTCTATAGACACAATTTCTGAAGTTATTTATTCTGCAGTGTTTCTTTGCTAGAACTAACCCTGTCTGAGTGCAGCGCAGAGGCAGAGCTGCCTGCGCTGGTGCTGCTCAGTGTGCCTGCCAAAGGAGGGTGATCAGCAGAGGCATTTCTGTGGTGGAGCTGTCTGTGGAAGAGGCTGGTCCGTGCACAGCCTGGCAGGAGCCTTTTAAGTGCAGATAAGTGTCCAGAGGATGTTAGAAGATGGTGACATGCCCTGTCATTTACCCAATGTGCTGCCGCAGTGCTCCTGCTCCCTGTGATCATTTGAATTCATTTGTTCTCTGGGAGTAGCACTGTTAAGGGATGCACTTCTAAGTTTCTGTCTTTTCTTTCCCCCAATCCTGCCTTAAAATGACCCAGCCTGATCCACTTAGTTTTTCAGCAGCCTCTAGGGTATTTCTGTGGTGGAAGTATCCAAAATGCTGTCCCAGAAAGTTCAGTGTAGGAGTCCAGCTACCAGAGGTGGGAGAGCAGTGTTGCGAGTTCCTGGAGGCTGCTGTCTGTGTGACCATGTATTTCCTAAATTTGAAAGGATACAAATATGATTCTTGGTAAGAAATCAGCTGGAAACAATTCCTGGTGAACTGTCAGAACAGCCTTTGAACCCACAGTGTTGTCCCTGTGTCCTGAAGCAGCACAAGAGCAGGGCTGGTGCTACTGCCACCACCTTCTTCATTTTTACAGTGGAGAATTCCTTTAGCCTGAGCAATAAAACACCTGGCAAACTCCAGCACCCCGACACCTGTCTCTGCTTCTGCTTGGGTTGAGCAGATGGGGTTGAATGCACAGCAGCCATACCTTGAGAATTTGTGAGGCAGTGGATTATTCGGATAAATTTAGGGATAATAGTCAGCCTTTCCATGTGCTAATCCTCTGTGCTACTGACTCCCTCCGTGGCTTTTGTAACCCACCTCAGCTCTTACACCCAGCGTTCTCCTCTGAGAAATAACACTGCACTCGGGCTCGTGAGGGAGGTGAATCAGCTTTAATTAAGATTTGTGGAGCACTTTGTTGATAAGTTCTCAATAGCTGGTTGCTATTTTTTATGAGCACGCAGATATTCTTAGCACCTGCAGTGGGAAGTGACACAAGGCTGGGGATCTCTGGGAAGTGACACAAGGCTGGGGATCTCTGGGAAGCAGCCCTGCCAAGGGAGACGGCGCCTGCTCACCGTGAGATCCATTCTGGCTGTGGTTCACGAGTCAGCTCAGCAAAACCCCAAATCCCTCTGAGTCTTTGGGAAATGTGAAACGTTCCTGAGAGCTAAGCCCTGCTTTTGCATGAGATTTGTAGCTTTTGCCCCCTCGCTGGGTTTCTCCCAAGCTGCTGGTTGGGTTTGGTGCAGCTGTGTTCTGGTGTCACCTGCTTTGTAACACCTTGTGGCAATGGCTTTTAACAACTGTCCCCTCAAATTAAGGTGTCTGGGGTGGGCAGGGCTAGGTGATGGCCCCTGTGGGCTTCAGGCATTGCAGAGGTCAGTGGGGTGGAAGGGGAGGAGGGAAGCTAGGAAACCATGCCCTCCCCCAGGGCAGCATCCCATTCCCTGCTGGCTTCTCTGCTGCAGCAGCAGGTGGCAAATGAAGCTTGATGAGCTCTGTTAGTGAGGGATAAGGAAGGCGTGAATGGAAACGGTCACAGCAGTGCTGGCTCTGTGTTGTGTGGGTGCCCCTCAGCAGGATGAGGAGCTCTGTTGTATTTTGGGGAAGAGAAGGCTGTTCATTTGGCTTTGTCACTGCTGTAGGAGTAGCCAGATGGAGGATGCTAAAAGGAAATACAGGGCTGGAACAGCCTCCTTGTCCGTGCCCCTGTCCTGAGCCAGGGGAGAGATGCTTGGCTCCAGGCTGGGCAGTGGTGGATGGTAGTGCAGATCTGGACAGGACCCAGTTCCCTCTGGGCCTTGATGGACTCCCACTCTCAGAGCCTGACAGCCCATCTAACTTGTCCTTGCAGCAAACTGAGCAGCCAGTTTGTGTCTTGCCTTCACAGAGTGGGGAGTCCTGTGGCTGGTTTTCCTTGTGAGTAAACCCTGTTAAAATCTGAGAGCTGGGACTGGCCCTGGAGGGAGCAGGGATGGAGAAACCCCTCCACAGCTGGTACAGGGCAGCATGTTTTATACTGCTGACTGCTCTGCTGGCTGCCCAGACCCTCTGGTCTGTGTGTACCTCAGAGCTGATACCAGCACAGAGCCCAGAACTGGGTATTTTATGTTTCTGGATCACAGAGGGGAGTTCAGCTCTTTGGAGCTGTGGTGTCACAGTGCTGGCACATTTAGTCTGGTCCCCAGTTTTCCCCAGGTTCCCTCTGTCTGGAGAGCTTTCCCCTGGACTCTGTTTGTGTGCTTGATCTCTGTTTGTGCTGTTTCCAAGTACACTTCTTTGCATTGTTTTCCTTGCTTTTCTTTCTATTGATTTGTTGGTGTTTTGGGAACTTTTCTTCAGTTTATCAATTCCGATCATGACCTCCAGAGTGCCTCCAGCTCTTAATTCCTGGGCATCCTTTCAGGTTTTATAAAAGTGCTTTCTCTTCTTTGTTCAAACTATTAATGGAAAGGTTGAACAGAAGCAGACCTGGGCTGAGCTCCCAGGGCTCATACACAAGGATTTCTCTTGTGGTGACAGGGAATTGCTGATGGCTACCCCTCAAGTGTGTGGGGTTGAGTTGCTTTGGTTGGTCTTTTTTTTTCTTATTAATGAGCACTGGGCCTCATGAAGGTGAGCTTACCCAGACCCAGCTCCTCTGGCTATTGAAAGCATCAGATGGATAGAGTGAAAAACCTGCTTTGTGCTGGTGAGAGGTGTGATGGGCAGGTCTCTGTAGGGGAGGATTGTGTTGTGCTCTCCTTCTGAAGGCTGAGGTGATTTTTAAGAGCTTTCATGAACTTTGTTCACCTGGGGCTTCTTGCTGATGCTTGCTGGGGCTGTCACAGCTCTGAGACAATCCTCAGCCCTGCTTCCCATTCAGAGCTGCCTCAGCAGTGGGCTGTGCATGGGGGAAGTTGTGTCCAGCATCTCCTGCTCCCCTTTTCTCTCTATTAAGTCTCTCCTCAGTGGGAGTTGGGCTTGTCTGTATGTGGCTAAGGTAGCAAAAATGCATTTTTCTCCTCAAGCAATTCCAAGTTCCTTGTGTGGTTGCTCTTCTCTGGAAAAGATAAAACTACCTGCTCTGGAGAAATTAATGACGCTCATTTTTATTCCTAAATAGTGTGTCATGGTGGATGTGGTTGCAGGACACCTCACTGCACCAGGCCTCTGCTGTCACCTCAGTGCCAACTGCTTAAGGAAGAGCTGAAATAGATTTCACTGGAGCAAATATCTCTGCCTAGCTCTACCCTCCCTGAGTTCTGTGAGTACTGAGCTGCTGGGCTCAGATGCCTGAGGTTCAAGAATTGGTCCTTTTCTGAAGTGCTATTCCATCTTTCTTTGCACATGGGTGTAACTGTGGGGCGAAATTTGGGCCCCACTGAATTTAAGGACAACACAGGGTGTTCATGTCTTCCTCCTCTCCTGGCTGGTAACTTGTGGTACCCAGCTGTTCAATCCAGCTATGCTTCAGGGACACCATCAACAGGATGGAGATGCTGTGCCCTCTTTCTATTGGTCTGTGGCTGATGGTAGAGTCATGGAATCATGGAATATTCTGAGTTGGAAGGCACCTACAAGCATCATTGTGTCCAACTTGGTGGATGCCCTGACCTAATTTCAGTTCCAGGGCAGAAATTTCAGTCTCCCTAAAACCTTCCTATGGCTTCTGTTGGATTCTTCCTCACTTTTCTCCAGGGGGCTGTGTGCTGTAGTTAAATATGGATGGAAAGGTTGTGTTCCACTCTGGATTACAGCTGAATCTCAGTGGTGGATAAATTGCATCCCAAGTCTAGTTTTCAAAGCCCTTTGGGCTTCATGGGCTGCAGGAAGCTGTATTTTATTCTGGATGTCTGTTTGCTGACAATTCTATAGGATTTGCAGACAGCAGGTTGTAAGAGCCCTGATTATACTGGTTTCCTGTGCAGTCAGACTCTTCCCAAATAATTCAAGTGCCTGCTGCAGAGAGAGGGAAAGGAAGATGGAAGGATGATTTAGAAATCTCCGGAGTAGATGGGAAAAAGATGCATATGTTGATGTGAAGGAGATACCAAGCCACATATATTTCTTCCAGCATCTAAATAAAAGTCAGGATTTTTTAAATGGTTGCCTACTTAAAGCCCAAATAATTCCTTTAACGGCAGGTTTTAAAGGTTTAACCTAATTTTAGAATTTTTATTTCTGGAAGTGTCCTTCCATAAAATTAACTTTTTGAATGCAGAATGCTTTAATGTCTTCCATGTTGGTGCTCATTTTCAAGAAATCTCTGCACAGTTATTTCTTATGTACCAGTTATATCTATCAGCCAACAGATACCAAGTGTAGCAAAAATGCTATAATGATATTATGGTCTAATAATAGTTATAATGATTCTAATTACCTGGTGCAGCTTTAAAGAGAGGCAGATTCAGAGATGAGTGCAAAGGAGGTGTTTAACCTTGAAGTGCAGAGGCAGGGCTCTTCCAGAGGTGCCTGTGCTGCGCCTTCTCCTCCCCATCAGACATCCCCCTCCCTCTATTTCCTCCAGCAGACTGGGAGCAGCACTCTGGTGTGTTTTTAATGTTCAGACCTCATTCTGGCTGTGCTCAAAGAGTGCTGGTGAGCTGAGGATGAGCACGTTTCCTGCAGTACCTGGGAGTGTGAAGCCTGCTCGTTTTCAGCCTCTGTCTGCCCTGCTCCTGGCGTGCTCCCACAGCCTGATGATTGTGGCACTCGAGGATTGCTCCCACCCTCAGAAGCTGCAGAGCCTCAGCAATCTCCATCCTCTCTGCAAGCTGCTTGTGCTGCTCTTAACCATTAGGGGTGGCTTTGCCACAGCCTGGGAAGCACAAAGCCAGAGTCTCCTGATGGAGAGCACTGGGGGTGTGCAGGTGAGTGGCTGAGAGTTGTTGATCCCTACAGAGGCTTTGCTGTGGGGGTAGGAGAGCACTGGGCTGGTGCTTGAGTGCTGTGCTTGCCTTGCCTTCGACAGGCTGGCCCCACAGAGCCTTGTCAGAGTCTCCTTCCCCAGCTGCTCCATGTGCCAGCCCTGTTACATCACTCCCAATGCCCTTTCACCACTATTTTTCCTTTAGGAAGGATGCTGGGCTGCATTTGCTGTGTTCCTGTGGTTTTTGCCCGATGTTGCTGAGTGCTGTTAGTGCCTTGGGGTGCCAGTGCTCGTTGTGGCTGTAGTGTGATGGATCCCCTCATGTCACAGCTGCTCATTTAATCCAGTGACATGAGGGGTGAGGAGTCCCTGGCTCACAGACCAGCAGCCTTTCCACAGAGGAAGCTCTGTGTGGGCTGGAAGTTGACAGCTTTCAATGATTATATGCTGAACCTTCTTCCTATAAATAATTGATTCACAGGCTGATGAGAACTACAGGAACTTGTCGCTCAGTTGCTGCTCCCTGGCATGGGCAGCAGCTGGAAATGTGCGGTTTTCCTATAAAATGGATCCAGAGGTGCCCTTGCTAGGTTTTCTTTATTTCCAGCCTGTTGATAGGCTGACCTGCTCTGCTTCTCAGGGAAGCCCTGCCTGCCAACACCTGCAGCACACCTTGTGCCAGGCCTGGTGCTGCTGAGAGCTCTGCCACCTGCAGCCTTTCCCTGGGGGCTGTTCAGCCTCTCCCTTGGGCACGTTCAGCCTTTCCTTTGGGGAGGTTCAGCCTTTCCTTTGGGCACGTTCAGCCTTTCCCTTGGGCACGTTCAGCCTTTCCTTTGGGCACGTTCAGCCTTTCCCTTGGGCAGGTTCAGCCTTTCCTTTGGACAGGTTCAGCCTCTCCCTTGGGCAGGTTCAGCCTTTGCTTTGGGCAGGTTCAGCCTTTCCTTTGGGCAGGTTCAGCCTTTGCTTTGGGCACGTTCAGCCTCTCCTTTGGGCAGGTTCAGCCTCTCCCTTGGGCATGTTCAGCCTTTCCTTTGGGCAGGTTCAGCCTCTCCCTTGGGCAGGTTCAGCCTTTCTTTTTGGGAGGTTCAGCCTTTCCTTTGGGCAGGTTTGCCTTCTTGCTGGAGTCAGTGTGTGTGTGTGTGTTGGTGCATCACCATGGAGATGAGGCCACAGGAGCTGCAGGGCGCAGCCTTTTCCAGGCTCACGTGAAGAAGGATGCGGTAACGGGCTCCTCTTATTTAGAGAAAATGATTTCTTGGAGTAAATAAATCATCAAAGAACACTTGGCATCAGCTCAGGTGCTATTAAGGAGAAGATCTCTTGAAGCCAGAGCTGTAAGGCTCATACAATATTCACCTGCTTTGCTGTGTTCCACATCAGGCATTGCTGCTGTGCCCAATGCTGACTCACTGACCCACTTGTGCTTTTACTTACCCCGAGATAACAAAGCTCCTGTTGCTTTTCTCCTCCCTGTGCAGGTATTTGTCATCCTGCCACAACAGCACCTTCCTGGATCCCTTTCCTTGCCCACTGAGTGTCCAGGCTTTCAATGCTTTGAGTGGTTTCAAGGCTTCACCTCCCATGGCTGCTGCTGCTTTGGCCGGGTTTGGGGAGGACGTGGAGGGTGTGTGGCTGCAGTAAGTTCTCCCCCATGCAGAAACACCTCTCTGGGTTGAGCACACCCCAAAACCCTGTTCTGGTCATGCAGACATTCTTGGGGGGTTGGGGACACTGCCCTTTCTGTGTGCCTGCCCCTGGCACACTCTTTCCTTTCTAGTTTCTGGTACACAGAACCCTCCCAACAAGGTCTGGAAGGGCCCTGTGGCAACTCTGCCTCATTGCCTCCACGTCTTATTCCAGACTTCATCTGTAAACATCTCTTTGCCCTTGCTAAAAACACTGTCTCTTAATTTCTCTCTGCAGGAGTATTATTTAATTTGTAACAGTTTTAGGACGTTATTTGAAAAATCCGATATGAAGCTGTATTTCATTTATTGTAATGATCCACTAATGCAGGCGTATTTCAAAGGCAGGCAATGCAGTACTGTGGGGTTTAATTAAATTTTGTTTTTCAACTGAGCATCAATGGACAGACAATAACAAATGGTGGACAATATGTATACAGAATGAAGTCTCTTCATTTTCCTTTTCAAGACTGTGGAAGTGAAAATGTATAGCCCTTGAAATGGACTTGGCCTGCTCACAACTGCTGCTTTAGTGTATTTAACTCACTTCAGGAGGAATTGTTTCTTCTTACTCTGCCTTAATTAATTTTCTTGCTCTCTTCCTGCCCACAAAATAAACTCTTACACTGTGGAAAATTTCCAGCAGGAGCCATGGGTGATCTAAGTGCTTCTGCAAGTTCTGCATGTAGTTTTGAATACTGTGTTGGTACCTAGTGTGTGATGGCTCCTCCAGATGGGCCCTCCTGAGGGTGACAGAACAGAAGGGCTGGGTGTGAGGTTCCTGTCTCTGGGAACTGGACATGGCATGTGCCAGCCTTGGAGAGGGAGGGAAAAATGGTGTTGCTGCCATGGTTGCACTCAAATCAGGAATCAGTAAGTGGCTCTGGAGTGCATTTTGTTCCTCTTCTCCCAGCAAGCGTGGGGTAATCAAGTACAGAGTGTATGTGGGGAAGCTCGGGCAGAGTGTTCCACATCAGCAGGAGGTTTCTGGGAACCATCTGAGTGCTCACAGCGTGGCACTTGGACACGTGTTCTTGGGTAAAGAAATTTGTCACAGGTGCTGTTAATGGGCTCCTTTGTTCAGATTTGAGGAGCAGGGTGAGATGGGCTGGCTGAGGCAGATTTGGTTTCTCCAGGTGTCTGGAGAAATTACCATTGCTCAGGAACAGAACCAGAGTTTGCTGAGGAACCCGAGGTGAGTGTGACTCCCGCTGCACTCCAGCCCTTTGGTTCTCTCAGAAATCTCTCAAAGGCAGAGAGCTGAACAAAGCATTAATTTTTCAGAGGCAGAGTCTCCATTCAGAGATGTGAGTTCAAGTCATGTCCTGGGTTGATGCCTAAGGCTTTGCCTGCTTAACCTGCCTTCAAAGGCTGGGGGCAAGGGCTGTGCCTGGAGCTGGCACTGATTTCCACCGCTGAGCTGGGCTAGGTCACAGTCCAGAGAGCTGCTGGCTGGAAACTGGAGCGTGCAAAGGCTGGGAATCTGTGGGAACCTGACTCCTGATGTCTGTGCAGCTGTACCTGCCTGAAAAGCATGGCTGGAAATGACAGACTGGAGGCTGTAACCTCCTCCTCCTCCCTGGGATCTCAGTGTAACGCTTGCCGGGTTCCAGGCACAGCCTGTGTTGTTTGCTCTTTGCTGGAAGCAGCACCGTGAGTCCTTTGCAGCTCTCCTGGTGCCTGGGCCGGCTGAGGGTTGTGTTCTGAGCTGGGTGAGAGGCTCCTGGAGCAATGGATGGGGTCCTGTGCTCCTGCCAGTCCCTGTGGCTGGAGAGGAGTCCTGGTACAGATAGAAGGGGTATAAATAGAACTCGTCATCAGGCACCGGATGCTGTTTAAATAAACTGGAAAAACCCCTCACAGCTGAGGTTTGAACTGGCCCTGCTAATGCTGGGGGAATGCCCCATGCCTGAATCCTTGTTCTTCCCTTGTTCCTTGCTTTAGGCTGCCAGATTTCCCATTTGCTCACTTCATTTTGTTGATAGGCAGTGTCAAGGTCCTGTTGCTGGGGTTTGGGGCAGGATGTTGCTTTCTGGTGACTTGAGGCAACACGTCCAGCTTCTCCTGTCCTTCCTTGGCATCTCCTGCCTTTCTGCCTGTGGCTGCTCTCACTGTGCCATAAACTAATCTCCTTCCAACTAGGAACTTCAGGCCTCTTGCAGACTCACTTTTATGGAGCCATTATCCATCATCTATAGAAGGAGAGGCTTTCCGGGCTGTGGCAGGGCTCAGGTGGCTGCTCCCAGATGGAGCACACTGGATCCTCTGGAGCCAGTGGCTGAGCCCTGGGCTGAGGGATGTGCCCTCTGTGCAGACCAGGGAGTGCTTGAGCCTGGTCTTTGCACGAGCAGGTGAGTGATTTGAGATCCTCACAGTACTGCTGGCATGATTTATTCTTGCAGAAGTGCCCACAGCAACTTCAGGGGTTTGTTCTGCCCAGCAGGATCACAGACAAGGACATGCCTGGGCCCTGTGCTTTAGTGACTCTTGCAGGACTATGCAGCAAACAGGACCTGCAAGGGGCCTCAGCACAAGGGCACAAGCCCAATGCATGGGGAACTGCAATGGTGCTTGGGAGTGAACAAAGATAAGTCTATTTAAAATGAAAAAGTAGTAATCTGTAATGCAGTTTTGAGGGAATTGTTGTAGCAGGAGAGCATGTGCTGGCTGGGAGGGGAGAAGCACTTGCTCAGACAAGTGATAATCCATTGCAGCCCATTCCAGACACCTGGCAGATACCAGCCTTCCTCAGGCCTCCCTGGGATGAGCGATGTGCTGTGCCACTGGATGAGGAATGTGGAGTTTCTGGACTATGTGGAGTGCTAATTTAAACACCAAACCCTTGTTCCTGATGGGAGCTGCTGGTGTCTGCCTGGCGTGGAGTGCTGCACGGGATCTGCAGTCTCACAACAAGGAGTGTGCTGGGCTCCTCAAGCACTCGGGGCTGACACGGCCGGCTCGCTTCCTTGGATTTCTCCTCTGGAGTTTGGCAGCCATCTACTTCAGGGAGCACAGTGGCCTCCTAAGAGTTTATTTGATCTGACACATGACAAATTGTTTCTGCTGGCGGCTACTTGAGGCACAGTCTGTTCGCTGGCAGCCGCGGCTCTGTGGGCGCTGGGAAGTGGAGGAAGGCAGCCCTGCCTCCTCCTCTTAGGAAACATCAGTGCAGAGGGCGTTGCTGTGACCCCCCCTGCCATCCCAGCCTCCTTTCTGCTGCTTGGTAACGGTGCTGCTGGTATGGATTATTAATGGTGTTTGTGTGCTGGGTATGTCTGCAGGTGCTGGTTGTGGCTCCCATGGCGGGGCAGAGGAGAGCCTGTGTTCTGGAATCAGACCCAGTTGCCACTAAAAACACTTTGTTAAGTTCCTTTTTTTAGGACACCCTTTTAGCTCTGCAATGAGCAGCAGAATATTACATTCCTCAGCAGAATAAAAAGTACATGTCCCCTGTGAGATAGTGTAAATACATTTTATCTGTTCTATTACCTGCAGTTTTCAGAATATGTCCCCTAAGCATTTTAATCTTGTTTTCCAGAGTTGTCTCAGAGTGAGGAATTGCTCCTATTTGCAACTTTGGGAATGATTACTTGTTCATTAATTTCTTCCCTTTCCTGCTGTCCATCTATTATTGCTTCCAAGAGAAAAAACCCCCTCTCTGTAAATCTCCTCCAAAACAGGGCTGAGTGCCTGGTTAGACAGAGAGTTATGTGTGCTGGGAATGTGTTCCCAGGAGATCATCCTGGAGCTGTGCATGGAGCCCTGGGTGCTGCTGTTCTATGCCCTTGGGCACACAGAACCCACCAGGTGATGCCTTTTCCTTGGTCTTAAAATGAGGAGCCAGACACAGTTAGGGGATAAAGGGTTTTTATCTTGGTATTTAATAAAGATCTTTATGGTGCACCACTTCACCAAGGTGGAATGTGCTGAAATGCACACACATGGTATACAATTTATAGACCTTGCAAATTAGCATATTTAACAAAGATGCCTCAATGAGAGGCTTGAAGGAATAGCCTGATATCTTCCTATTTCAAAGTATTTCTCACTAGATGGGCTTAATTTTAGTTTACAGGATGTATTTTAGAGGGGATCTTGGTTTCTCAAGATAGCTTAGGGCTTTCTGGCCTCCAGCTGAGAGGCCTTTTGGGTATTTGGTTTTCTGACCTAGCAGAATGCCAGGCTTATGGTAAGTGATCAGACATAAGGAATTACAAGTGTGCATGTTAGGTGCCGGATTCTCGGCTGTTTAGATGGCCTGGAAAGGCCTGGGGTGGCCTTGGACAGCCCGCGCTTCAAAGGACGAGAAGGGACTTCAGATCTTTTCTCGGTCTCAGTGTTTATTAATTGTTTATCTAAAAGATTTTCCCTCTGCCCGACAGAGGTCTGCTCAGCAGTCAGCCATAAGCACACACTGAGAGCCCCTGGGGCGGTCACCTATCTTTATACTCGGAGTTACGTATACAATATTTATCATTTTTCCCCAATACCTTCTATCCTTATTAACCAGTGCACTTTTAGTAATAACCAATCCCAAAGTGCCAACATCACCACAGAAGATGGAGGCCAAGAAGAAGAAGAAGAAGAAGAAGAAGAAGAACAGGACACGCCCCAGTTCCTCCATTTACTTCTTTAGACCCCCCTGTACAGAAATCTTAAACCCTGTATTTCACTCTAACTAACTTATCCCTTCACCATTCACCCCAGTGAAATCCTCCTATCCTCATACAGATGTTGTCTCCTGTGTAGGATCAAAGTCCAGCTGCCAGACACTTCTGGCAACATTCCAGGACTCCCCCAGGGGTGGTCTCGGTCACTCTGCACCTCAGTCCTGAGGGGCTGAGATCCCACAGTTAGGGGCACTGAGAATACATAAAAGGTACATAAAAGAATGGCAAAAAATCCTCATGGCATCATGGGTGCCCGGACTGGCTCCCTGCTCCTTGCCCTGGGATGAACAAGCCCAGCAGGCAGCACGTGCCAGGGCAGCCGGGCACACCTGGAGCACACCTGGAGCACTCCTGGGGCACACCTGGAGCACACCTGGAAAACACCTGGAGCACACCTGGAGCACAGTGGCAAGGCAGGAGCTGGAGTCAGGGCAGCTCCAGCACCCAAGCAGGGCTTTGCTGCTGCTGTGCTTTGCCTGCAGTGCCGGGGCTGTTACGAAACAGGAACGAGATGGGACAATGCAGAGCAGTTCCTGCTGCCACGCTTTTGTCCAGCAGCTAAAAGCCTGTTCAGAGGGTTTTGTGGAAGCCTTGTTTGCTTTGGTCTTTTTTTGCTCTTTCTTTAAGTGCAGACTTAAAAGAACTGGAGACTGGAGGCCACTGTAGTTATGGTTTCTTCCTGAATAGCACAATAAATGTGCCATTTGTCAGGGTCCTTGCCTCAGAAAACATGTGGCCTGTTCCCACTGCTGTTCCCTTTGACATATGAGGAACTGCCCCTGCCTGCCTCTGGGTGCGTGGAGATTTCTCACTCCCTCATTGGGGTCAATGCTAAAACTTGTCTTGGCGTGTGACGTGTGTGGTCACTGGAAGTCACTGTGGAGGCTGTCACTGAAACAGCCTGGATTCACAGAGCAGCTTTATTTAGATGGCAGCTGATGGAGGAGCTCTGCAGAACGGCTGGGTAGAAAACCTGTGTGCAGGAGGGGACAGCTGAGAGCTGCAGTTATCGTGGGAGAAGCTCAGACATGTACAGACGTGGTGTGGCAAACCTGTGGTGGATGTGCCATGTCCCACCTGCCATGGCACCACCAGGATGCACAGGCAGCTGCTCAGGATGTTCTGGTGTCTCACAGCAGAGAGGAAGGTGGTGCAGGTGCCTCTTGGATCAGAGCTGAGGGTGTGTGAGGGAACAGCCTGCTGCTCGCTTTGACAGCAGATTTCGAGCTCTTGGCTTTGCCAATCACCTCACAGCAAACACCAAGACATGGGAGTGAAAGTCCCTGTGTCCTTTGGCTGCTGCTTGGGTGTTTGCAGAGCCAGCAGGTACAGTGACAGCCGGGACTGTCAAAGGAAGAAGCCTCTGTGGAGCAGTGCTGCTCAATAATGAGATATGCCAGTCCATGAAATGGCTCTTTATAGGGTGTCTCACCAAAAGGATTTTCCTTTTGAGTGTCTGGATCTCCTGCTGTTGGTCTGAGCTCCAGATGAGAAACAGTGCTTTCACTGGAAGGTACTGAGGTTACAAACAGAGTAATTGTCCCATAGAAGAGAAAATTGTGGAGGAAACCCACTCAAAAGACGTCTCTGTTCTTCCTCAGAGCAGGTTTAGGAGTGCTGTGGCTGAGGGGCAATGGGGATGGAGCTGAAGTTCTGCTGAGTGAACCCCACGGCTCTGAGGAGCAGGGAGCCTGGTCATGGAGCCCAGGAGGGACCTGGGAGCTTTACTGGCTCTTTAGTTCTCTCTCCACAACCCGTTAATGCAGATCTCCTGGGGCAGCAGAGCGTTCCTTGTGAGGGGAGCCCATGGTGCTGTGGTTCCAGTGGCACATGCAGGGTACCATGGCAGTGCAGGCAGTCACAGGAAAGCTGTTTCATAACCTCTGCTGGGATTTATGAGATGTTCAGAGACAGGTTCTCCACTTAGTCAACGTTTTATAAGGATTTAAGGCTGAGGAGCTCTTTGAAGCACCGATGCAGCTTGTTCTGCCATGACAAGGTGGAGATGAACGCTGGCGTGACTTCCATTCCCAAGGAAAATGCTCTTTTGCACGGATCACAAGCTGTGGCTCTGCTGCTGTTTGAAGAGACCTGAGGAATCTCAGATCCAGGCACTCTGTACCACATCAAAGCCTTCCCATCTGAAGGTGAGGTGATGGGGAGCTCCAGCTGCATGTCCTTCGTGTTTGGGCAGCAGAAGGAAAGAAGGTCCCTGAACCACGAGTTGCTTGGAGGACCAAAGCTCTGCTTAGCAGAGGCTGACAGGGCAAAAAGCCAGGATGGCAGCAGGAAGGACAAAGCCTGCAGAAGATCTGGGCCGTCTGATAGCAGACCTCCAGAGGGGCCTGGGAGACCTTCTGCTGTGCTGGAGGAGTGGGGCCAGCATCTTCCCTGAGGAGGCAGACCTGCAGTGTCCTGGGCTTGACTGGAGCCATTCCGTGGTGCCTGAGGGATTGTTTAATTAAAAAGAATGCTGCACCATCACATTTCAACTGTTTTCTCCACACAGTACTGCAAGTAACATCTAAAATAGCTCTAAAAGGCAACAAACCATTCCCCAAAGCAGGGGTGGCAGATGAACAACATGAGAGGGAAGGAACTATGTTCTCTTTCTGCTTTTTGTGTCTGTGCATTTGCAGGCCTTGGGGCTTGTTTTAATTTAAATTTCCTTAGGAAAAACCCTGTTGAAGGAATGCTGCCTGCAGTGGCTGGCTGTTCTGCTTTGGCTTTGTCCTGGGGAAGCTTTGATGGTGGGGGAGCAAGAGTTGCTTTTCAGTCTTGGTGGGAAATGCCTGGATAGAGGAATGGCAATGACCACAAGATTCACTTCTGGATGGTGGGACTGGCAATCTCTCAGCTCTCCCTTCATGCTCATTCCTGTCCCAGGGCTTATTTAATTGCTTAACAAAGGCATCCTCTGCAACCACTGAGAAAGGACCAGTGCAGGGACGGAAAAAAAGCAAACTTGCATCAAGCCTTTGATCCAAGCACAGGGAGCTACTGCTGCTGACCTCAGTGTCTGTAACCATGGTGTCAGTGTTGGAATGGAGCAGCTGAGCCCCAGCGTGGGCACTGATGTGTCCAGATTGATGCAGGGACTGGGGACAAAGCCAGGACTGGTCCTGAGGGAGCCTGTGTGGCAGCAGGTTGTGTTCATCCCCAGAGAGCTCCTTCCTCCCCTTCAGGGGTGGGTTTGGGATTGGCTTGTTAGGGCTTTATCCCAGGTTTTGCTGCCAGTCTGGCAGCTCCTGACTGGGTTTGACCCACGAGGTGGATCCCAGTGGCCTCTGCCTTTTCATCTGGGAGCTTGCCACAAAACTGGAAGCATGTGGGAGCCAAGCCAGGGCTGGGCATCCAGCCAGGCATTCCATGAGCTCAATCCACAAGCTGCTATGCCATGTTATTCCTGTGCCCATACCCAGGGCATGCAGCAGGTGAGCCCCACGTTTGCTGCCCATGTGCCATCCTGCTCCCTGCTGCTCCTGGTCCCCTGGCTTGTCACAGGGAGTCAGAGCTGTCACCACCGACTGACGCTCTGTGGAGAGGTGAGAAAATGCATTTTTCATGAAGCTCACAGCTCGTGCCTCCTGGCAGGTCAGTAGGGCAACTGGAGGAGTCCTTTGCGTGCCCACTGTTGGGGCAGCTCTGTGCCAGTGCTCTGCAGGGACTGGCAGGGGTTCCTTGGCTTGGCAATCCCCGTGGGAAGGAAACCTGCAGGCTGAGCTGGGGCTCCTGACTGAGATTCAGCCAGGGGCAGGGATGGTTGTGCTGGGCAGGCAGTGTGGTGTGGCTGCTGCTGTGGGAGTCGTGTGCTGGATCCATCACCGCTGGATTTCTGTAACACTGAGCAGGAATTTTTTTTTCATGGTTTCTTAACCTCTTAATTGAGTTTCTTTATAGGGAAGCTGGCATCTGACAGCGGAAGGAGGTTGTTATTCCCTATGAGAACCATGGGTGAACAGCAGGAACTTGGAAAATACAAAAAGCTGTTTCCAGAGAGGCTGGGAACAAGCCAGTTAAATCTTTAGCAATTCGTGGGCCCAGCTGCAGTGGGACATCAGGATTCTCTGGGACCTTGTTAGTGCAGCATGTGCTTTCTTTCCTGTTAGATTCTCCAAGCTTGGGAAAGCAGAGGGGATAAAAACACAGAATGCTGGGAGACTCCTGGGATAGTGTGAGGCCACGTGTCACCTTGCAAATAGGAACTGGTGGAAAGGATAGATCTGAGGGGGGGAGAAAACATCACTTATTGTCTGTGCTGTGCATGGGAAATTGCAGCAAGGAGTGGGAGAAGGGAATAGGTGTGGGTAGGATGAGAGGTGTTTTGGCTGGGATTCGGGGTGGTGGGGAGGCGAAGAGGAAGGGAAAAGCTGTTTCATGTGGTGGAGGTCAGGCAGTGTGACAGCTTTTAGAAAGATGTTTGTCCTGAAGGTCCCTGTGCACTCTCATCTCCAGGCAAGTCCTGAAGTCCTAAATTGGAGCAAATCAGCACCAGTGCTCTGGTGTGGGCCCAGAGGTCCCTGCCAACCCCAGAGCTCTGAGGAGTCAGTGTCATGTGGTGTGCAGGCAGAGCAGAGCCCTGTGAGAGCAGCTGCCAGAAATTCAGAGAGATGCGCTGCTTATAAATAATAAATGATAAATTCAGCCTCTGATCTCCGAGGCACGCTCTGCTTCTGCACACTCCATGCTGGCAGAGAAGATTCCCCATGCTGGACTCAGCAGTCTGTCTCTGGCGTGGAGGGTCTGGGGGAGGCAGCTCATGGGATTGGGGTCGTGCTGAGCCCCGGTGGAGCGTGGCCCCTTCTGCCAGCAGCACTAATGAGCGTGGCCCCTGTGCCACGGCCGCTAACGAGGGTGAGGGCAGCCTTGCTCAGCCTTCACACCACCCCAGCTCAAAGCTGTGCTCCTGCCCTCTGGAGAGCAGCGTTTTGTGTGAATGCAGCTTGCTGAATGAATTAATTAAGTCAATTTAAATGATAGACTAAATGATGCTCAGTGTTAAACTGTGCGAGCTGTATAAACAGCAGGGTCAGTGTTGCTGTGGCCGCGTAGAAGGGGCGGTTCTGGCTTTATCCAACACACAACAACCCCTCCCTTGCTCTTGGGGGAGCTGTGGCAGTGCTGGTGAAGCTGCTGGTGCCAGGAGCTGCCCCCACCGTGCCCAGGCACTGCTGGGCTGTCTCCTGCTGCTGGACACATCCCTGTCCTGCTCCTGGCACCTGGCAGGGCTGTCGGAGCTGTGTTGGGTGGTGTCATGGCCAAGCTGCTGCTCGAGGGGCTGATGTGAGCTGATGGCTGCACAGGTAGCCTGGAGGGGTTATTAATATTTATTGTTATTATTTGTTAGCAGCGGTTACAAAGGTTGCATGAGTGCTCAGTAGATGCCAAGCTCTGTAAACATGTGTTTGTGCCATGGTTATCCTGCCCCTGCCACCCTGTGCCTGTGTTACAATTCCCTCCTGTGGGCTGGTTCAAGTTTGGAGCAGGACCTGCTGCCCCTGCTCAGGCTGGGCCCAGCCAGCCCAGTTTATTCCTACCAGCCTCAAAGTGTGGCTTCCTTGCTGTGTGGGTTCTCTGTAGGCAGCAAGAAGGTGTTCCCACAACTTCTCCCTTTGTGTAGGAGTGTTTTTAACATGCCAGAGCAGAGTCCTAGTAGGAGTAAATGATGAGGAGCAGGCAAGAAGAATAAATGTTTTTTTAAAGCCATTTCATAAGCGACATGAATGGAATGGTCTGTGTGGCAGCTACACCCTCTCCACTGGGATCCTGGAGGTGTGAGGGGGCTGGAAAACAACTGCTGCTCCCTGGGCTGCCCTGCCTGGCTGGGGCTTTGTGCCCAGGTGGGACCCTCTGGCAGGGCTTGGGGCTCTCACTGGAGTGGGGCTGGGACACCCACTGGAGGCACAGGGGTGCTTTCCTGAGGACAGGATGCCTGGAGGAGCAGAACTGCTGGGATCATCCTGGGCATTGACCTCGGGTGATGGTGTGTGCAGGTTGTCCTGTGTGAAAGCACAGGGTTGTGCAGACCCAGCTAGTGACTGGGGAAGGGCATTAGAGTGTGGCCTCCCAGTAATCCTCTGTGGCCTCCCAATAATCCTCTCTTTGCCGTGCAGCTGTTTCCTGTCCTAGGCATAGGCTGAATTTCAGCTCCAAGCCTCCTCTTTCTCCTGCTGGTGTAGCTGTGCAGTTGGCAAGCGGGAGGGACAGCTGGCCACAGGGTGCTCCCAAGGTGTCTGTAGCCCACCAGCAAACATGAGTGCTCCTCACAGACCTGGGGACCCTCTTGCTCAGAGGAGGGAAATTGCAGGTCAGGTCAGCTGCATTTCCTTCTCTTTGTCTGTGGCACTGCACATCACTCAGCCTGTCACAGGGGCTCAGCCCTGGATGCCACCATTGGAAGGACATTGTGTGTGAAGGGGATCTCAGCTCGCTGTGAGTGCACTCTGTGTCCTGAGAGCCTCTCCAGTCCCACAGCCCCCGTGCACGGCTGGCTGGAGCTCATTCCCTGAGCTGCTGTTGCCCAGGAAACTTCTCCTCCAGCCTCAGAGGCTGTGAGTGCCGCCAGGGCTTTGTGCCCTGCTTCAACTGGAGGTGCTGGGGGTTCCCATCCCTGCCCTGCTCTCACTGAGGGAGCTCTGTTGGTGCTTTGTGCTGGATGGCACAGTGTGCTGCTGGTGCTCCCCTTGCCATCTCAGTGAGGCTGGCTGGACAGAAACCTGCCCTGAGTTAACCTGCAGACAGTTTGTAAGGCTGTAATACCAATCCTGCTCCCTCAGGTCATCCCTAGGTGAAAACAAGGATTAGCTTATTGGTATTGCTTATTCTTGGAGATAATTGGTGTTTTTGTATCAGCACTGGGGTGGCAGCAGGAGCAGGACAGTGCCTGTCCCCTGTGCTGGCACTGCTGAGGAATCTTCTGTCTTGTGTCCAGTTCTGAGCTCTCATGGCAAGAAAAACATGGAAGGGCTGGAGCATGTCCAGGGAAGGGAACAGAGCTGGGAAGGGGCTGGAGAGTCCCAGCAGTGTATGGAACTGTGAGGAGCAGCTGGGAAAGGGGCTCAGCCTGGAGAAAAGGAGGCTCAGGGGAACCTTCTCCAGGAGGGAGGAGCCAGGTTGGAGTCAGGCTGTGCTCCCAGGGAATGACGGACAAGACAAGAGGAAATTGCCTACAGGCTCAGGGTGGGCACAGCAGGAATTTCCCCATGGAAAGGGGGCTCAGGGATTGGGAGGGGCTGCCCAGGGGGGTTTGGAGTTCCCATCCCTGGAGGTGCCCAGGAAGGGCTGGAGGTGGCACTGAGTGCTCTGGGCAGGGGACGAGGTGGGGATCAGGCACAACTTGGACTCAATGGTCCTGGCAGTCTCTTCCAAGCTCAGTGATTCTGGAATTCTGCTTCCAGCTGGCTGCAAAGCCAGAGGCTGATGTTGGGGCTGAGGGGCTCTGGGATGTCTGTGTGCTCTCCTGGAGCAGCAGGTCAGGGCTCAGATGAGGCTCCTGGAGGATTTGCTGGAGTGACACAGGACGGGCAGTGTGGGCTCTGTGCTGGGCTGTGAGGGCAGTGCTGCCAGCAGCAGGAGGCATCAGTGACATGTGCTCCTCTCACTGGCTGCCTTGGGGCTGTCACCTGTGGCTGTGGGAGCTGCATTCCCGGGGCTGTGCAGCCCCCTGTGCACAGCTCTGCCCTCACTGGAATGTCCCTGCTAATGGGGAGCACAGCTCTGGGCTGTTTCTGCTGCTGTTGGTGCAGACCAGGATTTCTGGAGCTGTGGAGCAGAACCTCCCAGCCAGCAACATCCCCATCTCTGACAGGAGGGTTACTGCCAGCAGAGGAGACTTCTCAGAGTCTGACCCTTTGCTCTTCCCCTAGTGCCTGATTTTGTTTGACAAAAAGGATTATTGAGAAAAAACCAACCCCTCCACTCTGCACAAGGGGAATTTGTGACCTTCCTAGTCCAGTTTTGCTGCTGCCTGGCTGCTGTATGTGCTGGATCCCCAAAGATGCCCTCAAATCCAAAACAAACAAACAAAAAAAAACCAAACAAACAAACAAAAAAACCAAACCATGTGCAGGTGGGGTCACCACGACCACCCTTTCTGCTTCACAGGCTGTGAGAGTTGTTTCTGGAAATCCACTGTATCCACAGAACATTCTGTGTGGAAATCCTCTCCTGCTCTCATTGTGTCCACAGAACATTCTGTGTGGAAATCCTCTCCTGCTCTCTGTGTGTGTCTGTCTGTAAGGAGATGTCAGCCTGTGCAGAAGCTCCTCTCCAGGAGCTCCAGAGCCCCTGTTGCACATGTTGGCTCCTCCTGCCTACCTGGGACTGAAGCAAAGTGCTAATTGTTGTGCAGATGTCATCTGCCAGGCAGGCAGGAGGCTGGAGGCTTGGAAGAGGCTGTGCTGTCATTTGCTAGCAGCCTCCTCAGTACACGTAAGCTCTATTTTTATTGGGAGTGTGCGTTTGCTTTCAGCCACTGTTTGAAGGATACATCTGTTTTTCATTATTCCAGTTTTGCTGCTTGTTTTATAACTGAGAAAACCTCAATCAAACCAAGAAACCTGTTCCTGTGTAAAAAGCTTTAGTTTGTTCTGAGGTGAGAGGGAATTAATTGTGTGTTGTGGTCACACTGGACTGAGGTCAGGACTGTGGGACTGTCCAGAAGGGCACAAGGATCACGATCTGGGAGCAGAGGGAGTTTGAGGCTGTGCATTGTGCTCTGGGTGTGCCAGCTCAGGAGCCTGGGTGTTGGTTGTAGCCTGGATTTGCTTGGCCATGTCCCAGGAGAGAGCTGGAGGCTCTGGCCACAGGTTGGCTTATGAAAACAGGGAGCTTTTCTTTTACTCCAGCTGTGGTTTAATAGGGGCCTGTGGGCCCTTGAGGTGGTTCTTTGACCCTTTAGGAAAGAGGAGACACTGAAGTAGGAACTGGGAGGTGATGCTTTCCTGAACTGTGTGAGTTAAGCAGGGGGATGCTCATTGCTCAGGCATGCTGTGGGTGTCAGAAATCCAGATCTGTTCCAAAGCCAATTAATGAGAAAAATCCAGTTGATGTGGTCGAGGTGGCTCAAAGGAAGAGGCTGCTGCTCAGGAAGACCCTGGCTCAGGAGTTTTTGGAGGCTGCAGAAGTACATCAGGTGCACTGTTACCTCTGCTCTGTCCCTCTCCTGGTTTCCTCTTCCTTTTCTGGCAAAAACCAAGCAGGGAAAGGAAGAAATAACAAAGTGGAGTGTAGGGACAAGGTACCAGTGAAAGGGTGGAAGGAGAGGAGGCTTCCCTCCACGTCCCTGAAGGCTTCTGGGGGCAGAGGCTCTTTGGTGCCAGGAGCTGGTGTTGGGTGCTGCTGTGAGCAGGTTTTCTGCTCTGTGGGACACAAAGTGGTTGCTTCAGTGAGGGAGAGCTCTGCTATCTGATGTGCCACCCTGATGGACAGCAAAGCAAGATATTTCGGACTGTGTGTAGGGGAGGAACTTCTTTAAAACCTGGATAGGAGTAGGAGCAGACTTGATGGAGGGATGAGTAATGAAGGAGTGTTTGAACGGAACTAATCAGTCCTATCTTCTTTTAAAAGACCTCATTTAGTTTAATTTAGCAGCGTGTAAATTTAGAGCAAATCAAAGGAAATACTTGTGCAGCCTGTGTGCTGGCAGGCTGCTGCACTCCCTAGCCCAGCAGAGAGCTGAAGGCTGTAGGTGGATCCTGAGCCTCGTGTCAGGCACTGGGGGCACACGTGTGTGTGCTCACATGCAGGGTGGGCACAACTGTTCTGTGCCCAGGCACTGGCACCCACAGCAGCAGCAGCAGCCTTCATTTCCCCGTGATGTGCTCTGTGCCCCATCAGGGTGGCTCTGTACCCATCAGGGTGGCTCTGTACCCCATTAGGGTGGGTCTGTGCTCCATTAGGGTGGGTCTGTGCCATGGCTCTGTACCCATCAGGGTGGCTCTGTACCCATCAGGGTGACTCTATACCCATCGGGTGGCTCTGTACCCCATTAGGGTGGCTCTGTACCCCATCAGGATGGCTCTGTCCTCCATCAGGGTAGCTCTGTGCCCCATCAGAGTGGGTCTGTGCCATGGCTCTGCTCCCTGGAACACCTGAGCATGGTCAGAGCCAGCTCCTGGCCCCATGGCTGGGCTGAGCCTCTGCTCTGAGCAGCAGGGAAAGCCTTGTGCTGTAGGAACCACTGAGTAAACCTTGCTGACCTCTGCAAAATGTTGTTTTCCTCAAGAAAAACCTACATATGGATTAGATGAGCCCCTGCTCCTTGGACAGCTGGTCGTTTTGTTTAATTTGAATTAACGCAGCTACTTCAGTGCTTAAAATGAGGCACAGGCATAAAAAGTCTTCACGGGATTGCACGGCTTTTTATTTTTCCCTCCAGTTGTCATCCATGGCACTGACACAGAGATTTTAAACAAATCTTGCAGGTCTCCTCATATTTTCTAGGAGAGATATCATCCCCTGTGGGGTCAGTATGAGTTCTTGGCATAACCTGTCACAAACCCCATTAGCAGTGAGCCCCACGAGTCCCTGTGCTTACACCTCGAGGTGTTGTGCTTCCTGCCATGTCACACCCCTGATCCCACGCTGTGTTGCAATGTGTTGTGTAAAGAACACATTCCCATTTTTGCAGGTTTCCCCGGAAACCTGCAAAAATGGGAAAAAAAATACTGTTGGGTTTGTTTTGCTTTGCATTTCAGGCTGGTGGCAATGTCTCCTTGGGCCAGGCTCCTATCCAGCACCTCCAGAATCAGCCTGCTGCTGCTGCTGGGCTCTGTGCTCCTCTCCTGCTCCAGCGTGGGACAGAGAGTGCCTGTAAGTTTTGGCTGCTCCACTTGACTTCAGACTGATAAAACACGGATGCTTTTTGCCTTTAAGGAAATGCCCATTATTCTTTAGGAAATGTCTTTCTCCTGGTTGAGTTACGAAAACAAACCAGAAAGGGTTCTGCTGATTTCTGTGTAAATGAAGAATCACTTGTGTGGTGCTGCCCGTTTTTGCTAGAAATGCTAATGAAAATGGGGTATTGCAAAGCAACTGTGGCCAGGCAGTGACAGTAGCACTTAAATGAACCAAGCCCCATCCTTTTATCCTTACTGAACGTTTAAACCCCACACTTTTCCTGAGCAGAGCTGGTAAACATCAGCTGTCTTCATTATGTGTTTGAACAGATCCAGCACTGGGAGGCCTGGTGGTAAATTTACAATAGCCTGTATCACTAACTCCCTCTTGGATAATCACAGAGCTGTGGAAATCAGCTAAGGAATAACTGCTCCACTCACTCTTTTTTAGTCCGGTTGAGTCTTGGCTCAGAAAATGTTAACATTGATTTTCATCTGCAGAACCTGGGCTTTTATGGCTGTGATTGTTCCTGAGCTTTAACCATTTGTTATAAATTAAACAATTCCAAGCCCCTGATGCACTCAGCAAAAGCAGGAGTTAAGATCTGGTTCCTCGTGCATCTCTGAAATCGCAGTCGCTTTCCACAGCTGAAATAAAAACATTCTATAGGTTTGTCAGCCTTCCTTGTGTGTTACCACAATCATGGAATTGTGCAATTGTGTAGGTTGGGAGAGACCTTTGTGATCATTGAGTACAACCTTTAACCCAGTGCTGCCAAGGCCACCACCAGCCCACGTCCCCAAGTGCCACATCCACACTGTTGTTGCTACTCTGCGTGTTTTGCTCAGGTTGACATTTCTGTTGCTCAGAAAGACTCTTCTAGGCTGGAAACGGATATTTATGTGCAGAGCATCCAAATTCTGACAGAAAATGTGCATGCATTTTTTCCCAAAGAGTGGAAGAACTGAAGGCAGAATGTGTCCCAGAATTTCCCAGTTAACCACTGAATTTACTTACATTTTTCCCTGTGAAAACATCCTAAGGATTAAGAACCAAACACTTCATGAAGTGAGCTGTAACTCCATCATAATTGCCAACAATTAGGACTAATCATTCCCTGTAGGGTGGTTAACTCAAATTCCTCAGTGGTGACTGAATTGGTGATCTCAGAAGCTGAAAACATTCCCTTCAGCAGGCACTGAGCTGTGGGGATGATGAGCCTGGACCAGTTCATCTGTTCCTGCTGGAACCAGAACAGCCCAGACCCAGAGTCAGTGCCTGGTGTGAGAGTACAGGTCATTTCTGTGCACTCTCCAGAGTTTTTTGTGACTCCCACCAGCTCCCTAGGGAGGCTTTCCATTGAACACCAAGGTTTCCCTCACAGCAAGGATTTTTTTCCCTGCTGTTCTTCCCTTGGTGTAACATCAAGCCGCTCGTGCTGGCTGCTCTCCCACACCTCTGCCAGCCTCGTGCTGCACTTGCCATGGAGGTGGTGATTAAATCCCTGCCTCATTGTTTTAAAAGCCTTGGAGAACACTGGAAGAGGGTGGAGAAGAGGATCCTCACATTTGTATAATGTGGGCAGCTCAGTGTGTTTTTTCCCATGTCCTGTTTTGGAAACAGCTGAACTATTTTAGCTGAAATCTTTTAGCTGAAATCTTCTCCAAGCCTGAAATAAGTGCATTTAAGAAAAAGAAAAAAAAAACCAACCCAACAAAACCCAAAAAAACTCACCAAACCCCAAACCAACCAACAAGCCTTGAGGCATTCCACTCGTGTGGAAAATTTCAGCTGAAAAAGTTAAAAGTTTGACATATTTTTAGGCAAGGGAAAATGGGGTCTTACAATGTTATACAACCCTAATAATAGCCAGGGCTCCTGCCTCTGACTGAAATACAGGTAAGGCTCTGTGAGAGCTGGTTTGAAACCTGCAACCTGCTCTGGAATAGGAAATAAGTTGTGTTGCTTTGTTCAGCACAAATGTCATGCTAGTTATGCATGTTTACCCTTTTATATACTTTAAATCTAAATTTAACCATGTGGAAAGAATCTCAGATGTCAAAAAAAAAAAATCTGCTGGTGAGGGAAAAAATTTTGTATTCTCAGCCAGCACTAAATTACCCAGATGCAATTGCTAATGAGCTGAATCTCTTCTCTCCAAAAGGAGTTTGCCCTTACAAAAATAGAAGAGAGCGACATAAAAGATGACAGTGGGAAGGAGCTGGGGACAGAGGATGACGCTGATCCTGAAGACCTGGAAGTGTTTTACGCCACGGATCAGTGGCAAACCCTGCGTCCAGGTAACTGCTAATTATAGCATGCCTCTGGAACCCACCTGCCAGCACTGACAGGAGCCCTGCAGATGCTCCAAGAGCTGTTTGTTCCCATGACAATGTGTGCTTTTGCTGGTGCTCACACAGAGAGGAGGACTCGGTGACCCAGTGCAGGGACTGGAGGTGGTGAGCAAAGCGTCCAAGGAGGGGAGAGGTTGCTCCAGGGCTTTCAGGTCACTGGAGCAGGAGGAGTGGGCTGCCAGCCCCCTGTGTCTCTGTCACTGGCTCCACAGCCCTTTCTCTCTTCATTTGTCAAGGGCCAGGTTTTATAACGTTTGTTGGCACGTGGATTCCCAGGTCTGCTGTGCTCCGGTGTGGCGCTGCTCAGTGGCAAGCTGATTAGGAGCTGTCACTGGAGCACTGCACAGCTTTTTAAAAATGGCTTTTCTGTTCCTCGCCTGTTTGAAAGCTAGCTTTTATTTCCATCTGTGCAAACCACAAAAAATCTCTTCCCTTTCTTTGGGTTGGCGTCTTTCATTAGACATGCCTGGAACTCTGTGGTGAGAGGAGCCCAGCAGAGCAGCTTGGCCTCTGTGTGCTGAGAAGGCTCTGGAGGGGCCAAAACCATTCAAACACACACAGATGCACATGTGCATACATATTTCAACAATTAGCCTGTCTCTGGGATCCTGAACGAGCTGTTTAATCCACTTGTGCTTTGGTGTCCTCATGTATATGCAGGTGTAATACCTTCCCACCTCACAAGGGTGAACTAAGTAGTAATTAATTTTTATAAAGTGCTCTGAATTTAAGAGCTTTATCCTGTGCTCAGTATTATCATTGAAAGAATAAGTATGGGTTCCATTTGTCTTGAAATTTCTGCCAGATATAGCAGAATGACTTTTCCAAATGTAAATCTTTGTATAACATAAATGGCTACAAAAGCCCCTGCGTTCCACAGAGCTGCAGTATATACTTATATTCCATTTCTGTACCATTATGTATGGAAGGTGTGTGGTGTCACTGCTCATTAGTCAGCTTGGCAGATCCCCACCAGCTTTGTTGGAGCAGAACATGTACATACTTGCAGTCATTAGAAACCTCATTGCAGGGTTTGTTCACAAGCACCTTCTCCACTGCTTGGGTGCCTTATTCCGCTTCATTTTTGTAGTTATTCCATGTTGGGCACATGCAGTGAAGGGCTTGTGGAAATGGGGAGCTTGTCAGTATTCACAGAGGAGAGTAATTTTGGTTACTCTTGTAAAGACTTAAATGGTGCCCTGCCTCATGTTCTGACTGCTACAGACCCCAGCACTGGGGACGTGGCACAAAGAGGAGCCGGCCTTGGTCTCCTGCTGCCAGCCTGGGTTTCTGTCTCCTGGGGTTCTTCTGCAGTGAAATCCCTGTGAGGACTGGCACTGACACCTTCAGCACGTGTTAGCCAAGGCTGGGGCCCTGCTGCCAGCATGAGCCCATCCCTGCAGCCTCTGGCCACACTTTCCCAGTGTGAGCTCAGCTCTGGCTGGCAGGGAGCTGACCTGGCACAGCTGCTGCTGTGGCTGCACAGGGATTCACCTTTTGGTGCTGCAGCAGAGCCACGCAACTTGGCAGCGTGTCCATCCCACTGGTTCTGCATCTTGCCATGTTTTCCATGTGGCTGCACTCACTGGCAGCTGAGCAGAGCCTGGCTGGGCTCAGGGTTTGCCTTCTGCTGCCCATGTCTCCAGGACACCCCCACTCCCTCTCCCGTTGTATCCCTGCGGCAAACTAGGCCAGTCTCTCTGGGGGAAGCAAATTCAAGTGTTTGAATTTAGAATTTGGATCTACAGTTCTGAGCACTGGGAGGGAGCTTGGAGCTGCGTTTCCCCCATCTCACTCCTGTTTCAACTTGTTCCTGTTCTGAGCTCACGCAGGATTTTGTGCTTCTCTACTATGGTGCAGCAGCTCATCTTTTATAGATGTGTTCCCAGTTTTCCTCTGCTGAGTTTCCAGTTCCCTGTTGCTAATTGCATCAATCCACATTTCCACCGGGACTGCAGCAGTGTCATCAACCTGTAACCTGTCAAATCCCTCCCCAAATTCGATTGTTGTTGTGTCTGTAATGCTTTGGGTGCTTGTTCCTCGCTGTCTACAGTGTGAACTGGATTTTGATCAAGTGCTTCCTTGCACTTTGAGCACACTTCAAGCTGCTGGAGGTGGCTGGATGCTAACACAGAGAGACAGTTGCCCTAAGAGCTGTGCTGCCTGTAGTCTGGAAGCAAGATCAGTTGTCTCTTCTGCCAGGCAGCCGGAGCTGATGGCTCTGGAAAGGTTGGTGAAACTTCCCAAAGCCCTTTAACACTCGGTTAGGCATTGCTTCTTTCTCACTTGGCACTAAATAATGCACCAGGTGCAGGCTCAGACTGAAGGGAGATGTGTGCCCCAGAGAGGCTTCCAGCACCTCTGCTCTTAGACTTTTGGGCATCATCTGTGGGGCTTTTCCTTCTGTCCATGGTTGGAGTCCACAGGAACCTGGAGGTTTTTTGGGGTTTAGTGAGTGGGATTGCTGTTTCCTCTGAGTGAAGGTTCACACCCCTGCTCTGACTCCTCATGGTCAGGTAACAGAGTTTGTTTGAAGTTGTGCTTCCTCTGCAGTCTTTGTTCTTTCAGAATACACTTTCTCCATGTGACAGTACCCTTGGGAGCTGGAACATATTTTACTTTTGTTATTTGGGCACCAAATCTCCCAATATTTTGTTCAGCATTCCTGATGATGATTGGAAGTTGGATTTCTCTGGCCATCTAGTTGTATCACTGAGCAGCAGATTTTCCACCCAGCAGTGGTGGGAAATTTTCCACCCAGCAGTGGCTCCTCTGGGAAGAGTTTGCTGTGAAGATTCAGAGAAAGGATATTAGAGGCAGGGGTTTAATTGGGAAAGGAAAAGGGCATTAATCACCCCCCAGCAGTGATGAGTGGAGAGCTGGGGCTGCACAAGGCTCTGCTCTGCCCATCCCCGTGGCAGCAGTCCTTTGCTGCTCCCTAATGTGGCAGAAACCCTCTGGCAGCTTTTCCAGCTGACAGTTGGGAGTTAATGAGTCCAGTTTCCAATCCAGATGGACAAGTGAGAACCTCCACTGCCGAAATATCAAAATATTTACAGATTGCTCTGCAGAGAGGCAGCAGTGGGGCACAGAGGCTGCCTTTGCTGCAGAGCAGCTCCCTGCAGACTGGAGGGATGGAGCAGAGCCTGGCACTGTGACTGGCACGGTGCAGCGTGGATCTCTCTGGGCTTTGGATGGATGTCTCAGGGCAGAGCAGGGAGCTCAGCTGGCCTGCACCTTCAGCTGTGGTTAAAGCTCTGCCTTGCAGAGCTGAACCTGCAGTGACTCCCCACTGTTTGTGCTGCCCAGAGTAATTTTCTGCAGTGCCCAATGATTTTCCAGTTAAAAACCAAGGAGCCACAGCTGCTGCTGCTGGTCAGGCTGCCAGAGTGAAGCTGATGTGAGCATGCTGTTGGTGCTGCTTCTGCAAAGATGAAACCATCTCATGTTCAGCAGGGAGCCAGTGATACATTGCTTGGCATTTAAATATGCATGGCTGCAGCTCCCAAGGATCCTCAGGCTACCTTTGCTGCTCCTGCTTGTCACAGGTCTTCTCCCGTCTCATTTGCTGCTCAAACAAGGTTTTACACCTGTGGGAGCCCAGTTCTGCAGGCAGCCACGGCAGGGAGGTGTTTTCAGGGCTGCTTTGAAGGGCTTGTTGTGCAAGGACAGGGCTGAGGATGGGCAGTACCTCAGCCCAGTTTCACTGCCAGTCTGTCCTCCAGGGGATTCCAGTGGCCAAATGAGGCAGCACTGATTTGGCTGACAGGAGGTTCCTGAGGCAGGGGAGGCAGGAGGCAGCAGGATCTGTGCCAGGCCTGTGCCACAGCCCGTGGGGGTGACCTGGCTGCTGCTGAGGGTCCCCTCACACCTTGTCTGCTCCTGCTGCTCGCTGGGATGTCCTGAGCTGCAACAACTCTTGCTAATTGCTCTGCTGAATTCATCACTGTCCAAACCATTGGCTTCTCACTGACCCAGACCTAACTGAGACAGTGGTGGGCAGGTCTCTGAAATATTTATGGCAGCACAGTCAAGAGAGGGCTGTGAAATACAGAGTGAAACCACCAGGGTATGCTTGTTTTTGCAAAGTTTGACATGTCTAATCCAGGAAATAGGAGCCTCATCAGATCAGCACGGTTTTGCATACAGAGGGAAGGCAAATGGAATTTTAAAAACCTCATCTATACTAGATGAAATGCTTCTTCTCCACGTTTCTTTATAAAATGACTTGTTAGTGATGTGCAGATGGGAGGAATCTCGACTCTGGAGTTGTTATAATCTTGTCTGGCCAGCAAGAGGAGAGCTGGAGGTTGATTCCAGCAGGTAGGAAAGGCCAGGTAGGAAAGGCCAGTTTGACTTGAGAGCAAATGTTCAGTGCTTGGAAGCTGAGTTATAGTCCCTGGTAGTTCTCCCTCTACTTGTTTTCAATCTGACTTCTGGCATAGGAGGCTTTCCATCTCCTTAATTTATCTCCTGCCTGTCCTTTTTATTGCCAGCTGCCTTCATGGGCTCCTCTCTCAGCTTCCTACCCTTGTGAGCTTTCCTTTGCCCCTCATCCTCACATCACAGAGGGCACAGTGTCCCTAACACTTATGCCTAATTCCAAGTCCTTGGCAGAAGTGCCAGGGCTGAAGCTCCAGGTGCTGCTCCTGCCTGGCGTGTGGGGCAGTGCCAGGCAGATGGGGCTCACCAAGCACACCCTCCATGCCCTGGTCCTGGTCTGGGTAAGAGGGATGGTGATGTTTCCCTCCAGCTGTTGGTGAGAGGACAGGACTGGGGCTCAGGAGATGCTGGGACAGTGAGCAGACAGGGGTTCCCAGCCCCCTGCTCCAGCAGGAGGATGTGTTTGAAGGATGCCAGCTCTGGGCAGGGAATCACAGCACAAATGTCCTGCCCTGCAGCTTGGTTTCAGTATTTCTGTACAGAATTGGGACCCCCAATTCCATGAACTGGGAGCCAGCTTTTGCCCCCCAAATGCAGGTAAAACTTCTCTTCTGTCATTTGCAGAAGTGGCAGTGTCCTGGCAGCACTGGTGTGGTGAGGAAAAGCCCTACAATGCTTGCTCAGGTTAAGTAGCAGAGTGGGCTTGGGGCGGGTTTTTGGTGTGTCAGGTCAGTCCTGTCCCTTGCTGGCCATGATGTTCTGGTTTCAAACTGGTTACAAAAGACTTTTGCAGGGATGCTCCTTCTGCCAAAAACTAATTGTGCTTCTGAGCAGCCAGAATAAAATCTGAGCTTCTGTAACACAGAGCCATGGGCTAGGCTGTGGGCACTGCCAAAACAAAGGTGCAGGGCTGTGTTTCCATGGGCCATGACTCCTGCTAGTGGTTTGTGGAATTCTGAGCCCTGCAGGGTATTCCAGGTGGTCAGGAGTGGCCATAAACCAGGGGATGAGGTGCTGAGAGTCAAGCAGTGGTTTTAGTGCAACAGGAGGAGGTTAAGCTGCAGCTTTCAGAATAATTTCAAACTTCACTTTAATGATGCTCAGGCTGCTGGTGGTGTAATAGCAGCAGACATCAGCAGTGGAACCATTCCCGTGGTTAAATGTACATTGTTTGGTGGGGGAAAAGTGCTTTGAAGGAAGAGAGACTGTTTCCCAGGGAAGACATCTCTCATTCCTTGCTTTCATCTCCTCCCTGCCAAGCTGGGAATGCTGTGAGCCTGTGAGCTGCTGAGAGGTGCTCAAATGTGTGCTGGGTGATGAGGAATACCTTGCTCTGGTTTTTATGTGCAAGTAGGCTGGATTTGCTGCAATAGCTACAATAACCTTCGCGTGGCTGTTTAGAAGGGTGAACCTCATTAAAGAAGAGGTATTTAATAACAGGCCAATTTTTATCTCTGTCTTTATCTAACAGTCTGCACATTTATTTCAAGCTTGTAACAGTGCTTTGGAAAAAAAATGTTTTTCCTCCTCTGAAATGTTTTGGCAGTGCCTCCAGCCTTGGTTATCTTGAATTTCCAGTCTGGCTGGCATCTCTCCTCTTTCCAAAGCCAGCAAGCCACAGCAGGCCCAAAGCTCCAACATTTTCCTTGGGAAATGGGAAATTCCTGGGGGAATATTCTTTCAAAGCATGGGACTTGGGTCCCAGGGTTACTGAAACAGTTTTGAAGGTTTGATCAAACATAATCACAGCGACTCCCTCAGGCTTCAAATGTGTAATCTTGTGTGGGACAGGCACTGCAGGCACTGCAGTGTTTGGTGTTTGCTGCAGGATGTGACTGACCACACACTCTGGGAGAGGCTGGCAGCTCTGGGGTCAGGCATTCCTGCAGAGATTTTTTTTTCCTAAATTTGTCAACTTTATTCTGTAATGTCATAAATTCGGCCCTGACCTATAGATATCTTGCAGGCATTGTGTGTGCAGCCCACTCTCCGGTGTTTGCTGTCCTTTGCTGATGGTGAAGGAGGCAGCCCCAGCCCTGAGGGGGTGCACCATCTTTCCACCTCCTTCCACATCTGTCCCTTTGGCATTGCTGTCTCCGTACCCAGACCCTGCCCTGACTGAAGGTTTGCTGGAGCACAGGTGTCTGAGCCTGAGGCCAGGATGACCATTTCTGAGCCCTTTTCCCAGGATACATGTGGCCATATGCTCCAGGAGCTGCTGGATTTGGGCCTTGGGATGTGTGTGGCAGTTGTTACAAAAGAACTTGGCTCTAGGGGCTAATCCCTGGTTTTTCCTTGCTGTTCAGTCTGCATCATATACATCCCTTACCCACAGTTTTGCAGCATTATCTTTTTCCATAATTAGGGAGTGTTTTCCATGGTCTTGCTCAGGCCCTTCCTCCCTGCAGTTTCCCCCGTGGGTTAAGGCCTGACTTACTGAAACTTCCACAGAGCTGATTCTGGGTGGGCAGGGACAAGGCCAGAGGGTTTTCAGCAGTCAGCACAGTCAGATGGCTCCTGTGAGGAATATTTCACTTGCTCCTTCACAGCTCTTGCCTGCAAATTGTCCTCTTGCTCAGATGGGGCTCCAGTTTCTTTTTTTTCTCCTTTTTCTTTCCTAAGTTATTCAGTTTTCCATACATTTATTTATAGGGTCACACAAGCAACAGATCTGCTTTTTCCAAAGATCCTTCCAGAGCCACGTGCTGTGCCTGCTCCATTCTGGTGCAAAAGCACCTTCTCCTCTGAGGAAAACTCAGAATATCCATCCAGCTGTCTTGACTGAGCGAGGCATTTTCTCGTAACCCTGCCCTCTGTTCATTTCAGAATCTGCAGGGAATTTGGGACATAAATTAAAAAGCTCTTTGATGCTCCTTGAGGTCTAGAAGCTGGTTTTGCATTTGTTCTTACTTGAACGCACACTGAGACAAATGACTCTGCTTTACTGAAGCTGCTTCCTTTGGCATCCTGAGGAAGCTTCCCAGTTAAAAAATAAATATGGCTCTGTTTTTCCAGCCCTGCTTTACCAGCAAAAGCTGGGGAAGGAAATGTAATCTCCTTGGGTCTGTCCTGATGTTTTGTACAGCTAATTCCCATTTATTGAAAGAACTCTTCCACGCCAGATTAACATTTAATTTTTTATTATGTGTTTACATTTTGGAAGGAGTAAGGGTGGTGGTGTTGGAAATTCTAATGAGGGACAACATTTCTGATTCAAAAGACTCAGGCTCCTCTCTTCTGATTTTTCTGCCTGATCCTTCAGACTGCAGGAAGTTTTGCTTGGGTCATTCACTTGCAACAGGATGTTATGTGAATACAGAATTAATGTATGCAGCCTGTCACTTGGAATTGCTGTTTCTGCTGCTGGAGAGCTCCCAGGGTTGCAGAGTCCCTGCAAGCAGCAATAACAGGAATGTGCCTGTGATCCTGCAAAGCCAGAGGAGGAGCAGGGAGCTGCAAGTCTCCCCCATCACTGCGGGGTGTGAATAAATAGATCTAATCAACAATTTACATGTTAGCCCCGGACCAGGGTTTATTTTTAGGATGTGTCATTCAGCCCAAGCAAAACCTCTGCATCTCAGGCTGGTGGTGTTTCTAAAAGCACCTCTAAGTGATCACTGAGGCTGGATTTTGAGCTGCATTTACATTTTGATAGAATCTGCTGCTTTCCTTATCTGAAACAAAGCCTACCTGATCTTCATTAATTACACTATCATTTCACCTAACCAGGGTGCTACTGATTACAGTTATCTGTCTGTTCTTCACCAGATAATACACAAAAAAATTGTTATCCCTGGCTGTATCTGGATTAGCTGGAGCTGTAAGGGGGGTGCACATGGTGATGGGTTTTACAGGTGGAGTGCAGGTATTTATAGACTGTCTGAGGAAATGCTGGATGAGTGGCTGCTGCCCCACTGGCTGTGCTGCCATCCCAGCAGCAAAACATACAGAAAACACTGCTTAAACACAGAAAAATGGTTACTGCAGGGTGGCTGGAGCAGGCCATCTCCACAAGAGAGGTGATGGAGTCCTGGGACATCCCAGACCCTCCTGAGCACAGCCCTAGGGCTGGAGGGGACACTGCTGGAGCAGGGGTTGATCCCAGAGGTGTTTCCAGGCTCAGCTATCAGGGACTGTCTGGCAGAGCCTTTTTTAAGACAGAAAATCTCACAGTGGCTTCACAGAGGGCTGCAAGCCCTGGTGGCGGTGCTGACTGCTCCCCCACTAACATCAGCTGCAGTCTGAGCGGGGCAAGCACAGAAAGGGCTCCTCTGAAAAGAGGCAGCAGGAAATGTCTGAGCTGCTGGGGAGCTGTGGGTCCAGAGGGCTGGAGCCAGGAGCCAGAGGCTGCAGGGAAGGGGGTCCATGAGGGCAGAGCCTTTGCTGGAAGAGAAGCCAAGGGGCTTTCACTTGACTCCTGTTTCATCATCCTTCCACACACTGATCTCTTCAGATGCTCTCCAAACCTTTGGTTTGCTTTCTGAAGGGGAAAGGACTTGTCCTGGAGGAGGAGCAGAGCCAGGCTGCTGAGGAGAGCTGGTGGCTGTCAGCTGGCAAGAGAGGAGGGATACGGAGGCCAGAGGGGGGACACTGGGTGAGGAGATGTTCACATTCAGCTCCATCCACTGTGAGTGCCAAACACACCTGCACTCCTGTTTGTACGGCTTGCTGTACTTGATAAACTGATAGATGTGAGTTTGGGCATTTTTGTTACCTTTTTGTATTCTGAAGAGAACTAAAGATGGTTCACATGATTTTTTTTGTGCCTTCTGCAGTGCAGGTGATACAGGCAGGGATGGAACCGCAGCATCTTTATACTTGTCAAGTCTCCATCCACACCCAAGGCACTGCCTGAAGCTCAAAGTGATTTTCTTGCAGGCTTAGAACACTACACCAGCAGGGAGAACAAGAAACTCGGTGGAGATTATGCTCCAGAAAAACTGTATGCGTGGCCCAAAAGCTAAATATGGAACCATGGAAGTGCACACTGCAATGGTAGGGGAGGTGGGAATGCTGAATGGGGAGGTTTCCTGCCCTTCTGGCACCAGGAACCAGGGGTCCTCTGGTTCTCCATGGTTCTCCTTGAGGATCTCTGGTTCTCCATGGTCTTCCTTGAGGATCTCAGGTTCTCCATGGTTCTCCATGAGGACCTCTGGTTCTCCCTGGTCCTCCATGAGGATCTCTGGTTCTCCATGAGGATCTGTGGTTCCCCATGGTTCCCCCCAGGGCTGTGCTGGTGCCATGCCCGGAGCTTACTGTGTCAGCAGGCAGTAGTTTCAGGTGGGGCTGCTCTGCTGGCAGGGCCTTGGTGTTCCCAGCAGGGCAGGGCAGGGATGCTCCTGTCCCAGCAGGACACTGGGCATGCAGGTACCACCCCACAGCAGCTGCTCCTCCTCTGCATCACTTCCAGGGACAGAACTCCTGTCCTGCTGTGTGGCAGGGAGCCCTGCAGAGCCAGCACGGAGGGGACAGGCTGGGCAGCAGCTGGGCAGCACTGGTTTAATCCTTTTTGCCTGTTCCTGCCATGGAAGCTGTGTACTGGGTGAGATGTGTGTGTTTGGGGAGGGCTGGCCCGACCATTAGCTTGTCAGGGTTTGCAACACTGGCAGCTGGGGAGAAAACTGTTATTAAGTGTAACGTGGCACCTTGGAGACGGAAGCATGGGGAGACAATAAATACAGCCTTCCATAATGCCATTTTATGGTGTCACTCTTCAGAATTTCTTAAGACTTAGTTGCAGCCATGCCTGCAGCCTCCTGTGCTGGAATCCATAAATTGTGTTCATTATCTCCAGCACTTGCTCTGACCTGCTGTGTTTTACAAGGGGGGGGAGACACTGGAGGTGTGGGGACACCCCAGCTGCTTTCTGCAGCTGTTCCCCTGGTGCCAATCCAGCTTTTCTGGGGTTGCTGGGACACCCCAGGCAGTGCTTGGCTGCATGGATGGACCCCAGGTGTGATGTGGTGGTTGAAGAGAACACTGAGGGACTGAGGAGCTGCCAAAATCACCACAGCTCCACAGGGAGCAGGGAAGGAGCTGGGCGAGGGGAGAGCCATGGGCGCCTTGGAGCACACTGGCACATTTGTCACTCCACTGTGGGACCACTCCAGCAGTCCTGGATGTGCTGAGGATGCTGGAGGTGGAAAAGGGTTCACAGGAGCTCCCTGAACTGCACACAGAGTGATGCTACACCCCTGCTTGGTGTCCTCTTGCACCAGTGTTTTCAGATGAAAACACAAATGAAATTGAGCTCCTTTTGCCCACTTTTTGTCATGACAAATCTCAGCAGCAGCATGTTGTGTACCTTCATCCTTATCCTCAGCATTTAGGTACAGGATGGAGGAAAACAAGTTCAAGCCCAACTTCCTGTTAATTTATTATGTTCCTTATGCTTAAGGACAAAATTTAAGTTGCCAAAAGCAGATGTTTGCATGCTCTTTTTTTAGCTCTCAATGTACTTTCTGTGTGCTTGATTGATGGATGTCCCTGTTTCATTAATAGCTGGGCTTTGCATAAAGCTGTTACTACCAGGAGAATCTGGTGTGGGTTTCAGTTTTTTCTTCTTGCATTGAAAATCGATTATTAATGTCTTTCTGAGGGGAAAAAAAAAAAAAAAGGTTTCAATTCAGGCATTTTGCTTTGCTTTCTCTGGCTTCTTCTCAACTGTCTTTACAGAGGTGCTTATAAAATCAATATTACAATTGTTCTTCATATTTTACTGAGTGGTTGAGGGTTTCTGCATCTTGCTATTGATTTCTGATTGTACTGCAGGACATTTAGGTGCACACAGGTTGTTCTGTGATGGATAACTTCATATGTGTCTTCCTAATCATCACTGAGTTGCCTTCTGCATGTTCCCTGTTGCTGGATGCGGCTGCTGAGTTTGGAAGGCACCAGGAGAGCTCTGAGTGCAATCCTGAGACACCAAACTTGTGACTGCTCATTTAATTTGGGTTTGGTTTTCAATCAGACACAGGGGTCACATGAGGCTTGTGGGGTCTCCTCTTTTGTGTTGTCTTTGCAGAGTTCTTCTGCCCTGGCTTTTCAGGCAGCTTCGTGTTGTGTGTTGTAGGAGCAAAACAAGTCATTATCCTGGCTTTGTGTGGGGTGATCATGATGCACCTTTAGCTTCCAGCACTGACCTTGGCCCTTGGGGCAGCTCTGCAGGCTGACCTCAGCATTTCAGAGGTTCAGAGTCATTGGATCCCGGAATGGTTTGGGTTGGAAGGGAACCTTGAAGCTCATCCAATTCCAATCCCCTGCCATGGCAGGGTCACCTCCCACTGTCCCAGGCTGCTCCAGCCCCAGTGTCCAGCCTGGCCTTGGGCACTGCCAGGGATCCAGGGGCAGCCCCAGCTGCTCTGGGCACCCTGTGCCAGGGCCTGCCCACCCTCACAGGGAACAATTCCTGATTCCCAATATCCCATCCATCCCTGCCCTCTGGCAGTGGAAGCCATTCCCTGTGTCCTGGCACTCCAGGCCCCTGTAAAAGTCCAAGTCTCAATGAAGCAATGCAGAAGCCCAGTGTGCATTGGTAACTGCTGTAAAGCTGGATTTGCAGACTGAGGCTCTTGGAGCACATCAGCACTGATGGCACAATCTGTGTGAGAGCTTGTTGGCACCAGAGGAACCTGTGAGGAGTGACAGGACTGTGGCCAGCACGGGTGCTCCAAAATGCTTCCGTGGCTCCAGGTGGGTGTACAGGGGAAGAGCTCTGTGTGTGTGTGGGCACAGTCCTTCCCAGCTCTGCATGCCCTGGCACAGACTCCACATCTGCCAGGGGCTGTGGCTGTGCCAACAGGCACTCTGCAGAGGGCTGGCTGTGCACAAACCTCTGCTGGCTGGACTGGGCTGTTTGCTCCTCAGGCTTATCCTGGACAGGCTCCTGCGCCTTCAGACATGGAGGCTACACCTGGCTTCTGAGGAATTGGTTGTTGCAGTTAGTCTGTCCGTGCTGGGGACCAGGACAAGCACTGGCACAGGAGCTGGTGCTGTGTGTCCAGGGTGGCAGGGCTCGGTGGTGGCAGCGCTGGCAGGGACACGGCAGAGCTTGGGAGGGAATTGGGCTGGCATGCATAACAATGGGCAGGCTCTGACCTTGCCTCTGGAACTCACTTAGCAATTCTGTTGATGTTCTGGAAACGAAAATATAATTCAGGCCACCTTCTCCTCCAAGCTGACCCTGAGAATCTGGGAGAAGAGCTACTGAATAATTAGGGGCTTTTTTTTTCTCCCCCCTTTTTGCTGGAGTTACTGCTCAGTGTTGAACTGTGCTCTTCTACAGTGTCATCACTTCCCTTGAACTTACTGCTCCGAGTGTACTTAGCATTAATATAATTACGTAAATTGCAGTCTCATTAATCACCGGGGGCTGCGGCACATCCTTGTTGTGCTGTTTCGTGGGTGGCTTGGCTGGTGGGAACCCCTGGCCAGGGATGGGGGCTGTGGCTGGAGCACTCCCCCTCTGCTCCTGAGCCTGGTTTAGCTGAGCTTTGTGTGTCTCACCCTGCAGGATCTGGAGTGTTTGCCAGCACTGCCATGATTGCAGCCTTGCTGCCGCAGAGGAGAAAAGGGAAAGGTGGGTTTGTCCCAAGGGAGTTTGGCTGGACCACATCCCTGCTGCTGTCACTGTGATTTGAGTCTGTGGGGTCCCAAAATGCAGAGCCCAGCCTCGTGGCTTGGCAGTGAGCACCCAGAGCCCGTGCTCTGTGCAGGGTCTGCTGCAGGGCTGTTTGATGATGTTGTGCCTCTGTCTCTGTGGCAGAGCTCTCAGCCTTCCTGGCAATGTAAATTCCCCTGGCTGCATGCTAAAATTACACTGAGTTATTGATTTATCTTTGAGAGGATTTCCTTCCTGAGGGACATTTCTGGCTGTTGTAGTGATTTAGTTCTTCTGCAAAGGCAGAATCCGTGGCAGAGCAGAGCCACCCTCCTGCCCTCGAGCCTGCAGCTCAGGGTCGCGCTCCCTCAGGCTTCCTCTGCAAGCTGATTTCTTTTCCAAGGCTGGGACAAGGTTACATGGCTGTTATTTCTGTGTAACAACTGCAAATAAAAGGGCATTTTCAACTTTCCACTGCAGAAGCTGCAAGTCTGGGACAAGCCTTTGTGCCGTGGCACCAGCATTATCTTGGGCATGTCTCAAACCCAGCTCCAAGGCTGGCACGTGGGACTTGTGGAGCCATGCCAGCCTTAATACACTTGGACTCCTGGGAATGTTTTAGTTCTTCAGAGTGGAGTATGATGGGAGCAGGAGCTTGCAACACTTTTCTCCTAAAGCTTCAGGGTACAGCCTCTCTTTTCTTTGCTTTCTATTGACTCACAATGGAGCATCTCTAAGAACCAGGCCAGGTGAGTTCCTGCTGCTGGTCCTGAGGAAGCCAAGACAGTTTATTTCTTCTATCCCCAGCTTTCTCCCCTTGGCCCTGAAAGCCCCCCCACCAACTATGGCTCAGCTGGTGAGCACCATCAGTAGAAGGACCTGACCCTTCAGGACATTGCCCAATATTTCAGATACTCCGTGGCTGGAAAATGCCCAGCTCTGTGTCCTTGGGTGCCCATTTGAAGCATGTCCCTGTGGGTTCCTGTATCTAACCCCACTTTCTAGTGGATTTGGCACCAACCTCAGCTGCACACTGATAAAATGGGAGGCTGCTCGTGCATGTGGTGTTATAAAACAGCATCCACCAATTAGGCCCAGGGAGAACGTCAATTTATTTTCCTGTGAACCAAGTGTGGCACAGCTCCTTCCTTTCCCAGTGATCTATCTGTGAGATAAAACATATCTTTAGTGTGTATCTTAAATACTGCAGTGTTGGCAAGTTCTCTTGACAGAAATTAGGCTAATGTCCCTTACGGCTGCGTTAGCTGTAGAAACAAGGCTTTAAATTGAAGCTTCGCAAAGCGCTATTCCAGCATGCTCTCCAAGGCATCTCCTTATTCCAGCTTTTATTATCCAAATTTGTTCTCGCTCTGCCTTGGCAGCAGGGCTGGCAGGCAGCTCTGCCCATCCATCCTGCTGGTCTGGCAGCCAGGGGTGGGAGCAGCACCTCCAGGCTGGCCTGGGCAGTGCTGGCCAAGCCCTGCGGAGCCCTCGGCCCCGGGATGCTCCGGCTTGGGGGGCACCACTGCTGGGATGGGGCTGGGGCCTGGGTGAGGGCAGGCAGCTGACACCCATCGAGCACAGAGGGGATCCAAGGCAGTCAGCTGCACGCCCTGACAGCGGCACAGCGTGTCCTGAAACACTCCCACTGCGAGCTGGAGCTGGGAGAAGGGAGTTTGTGTTGTGCGTGTCTCATCCTTGCAATTTCAGCGCTGAGTTACAGACTCAGAAGCTGAGGACAGGAACAGGGAGTGCTGAGGCCTGGTCATGAATTCCCTGCTTGAGCTTCGGCCCTCCCCTGGAAAATAGTTTCCTTTTTAGCTCCTTTACCCTCCTCAAGTTGAGCCCTTTTAGCCTTTAACTCCTTGTTTCCAACAACAGATTAACCAGGGCTGTTTTAAACCTCCTGATTCTCACACTGGTGTTGGTCCTGATGGATTATCCCTCCCTATTGTGTCCTTTCTGTGCCTCCACATTGCCAGGTTCTTTGGTGGCCCTCTCCTGAGTCGCTGAGAGAGGAGGAGAGGCTGAGAGTGACATGTGGGAGACATGATGGTTGATGATGTTCTGGAGGTGCTAACCTCCATCATAGTAAAGAAGCCTCTCTCAAAAGGTATTAAATGCCTAAAATCCCACAAAATTAATATCATCCTCAGTTCCTTTTGTCAGGTTCTCAATTCTCCCGGTCAGCTGCCTTGTTCTTCTCTGCCTACATCCTGTATTGATCTTCTCTGAACGTAGCCAAGCCTTCAGCATCCCAGATGGGCTTTCTGGAGTAACAAATAGACCTGAGGAATGACAATTATTGAATGGATTGTAGCATTGGCTTGGGGATAAATATTGTAGGGAGTTGGAAAGGGATTAAACCTGGCATTTGTAAGTAAGCTTCTCATGGATGTTGACTTGGGGACATGGTGAGACAAAGGTCACTGCAGTGTCTCTGCAGCCTGGTGTGCCATTTGAGAGATGAAATATCAGTGTGGCTGGATACCTTTGGTCTCTCTGTTTCTTCTGCTCGGACCTTTGTGGGATTAAACTCTCTAAACTGCTGCAGTTCACAGACTTCAAGCCCAGTATCAAAAGAAAAAATAAATCAAATGCCTGGTATTAAATCCTGAGCACATGGCTCCTGCTGCACCCTAACTCACTGCAGTGCCTGCCTTGAAGCTGGGGAGAAGGCTTTGCTGGCAAAGTGAAAACAGGTTGTGCCCACTCTACAAAAGGACACGCCTTCTTCTTCCTGCCCTGTGGTTATTTTTTCCTGGTGTGTTTGCTGCTGTTGCACTGAAGGCAGAGCAGCCCTCCCAGCAGGGAGGTGGAGAATGGAGCACTTGTTGTATGAGCTCTTTGCCACAGGAAGCATTTCCCTCCTGCAGCAGCAGCAGCAGGTACATCAGCAGATGCTGCAGCAGTGCCCCCATCAGAGGCCCTGTATTTCCCCCTGGAGCCCTCCTGTCACCCCTCCTTCCCTGAGATCCCTCCTCCCCAGGCTCCTCGCTGGCTTCCACCTTCAATTCCATCACTTCCAGACTTCCCAGGGGACCCAGGCACCTCAAGGGAGGGCCACGGTGTGCCCTGTGCGTGACAGACACCCCTCCTGTCTTTGTGGCTCCCCTGCACGGGAGGGATGAGGTTTGGTGTGTGTTCAGCAGGCTCAGCTCTGGGCATGAGGCTGGGCCCCCTGGTGTGCCACCACCATCATCATCGTCACCTTGGCTGCCATGGAGGGTGGGTGGCAGTCACAGGGACCTGCTCTGGCACTGCCAACCATGGCCTGCTTGTCCCAGGGGCTCACGTGCCCCTCCTTCCCCCTTGCTGCAGGAGCTGCAGGAGAAGCCAGGTGGATTTGGCAGGCAGTGTGAGGAGAGAGCCCAGCCCAGCCTCCCCCACAGGGTGCCTCTGTTTGAAGAGCAGCATTCAGAGCACTCAGCACCCACTGATCAGCTGGGAGAACATAAATCCCAGTGCCAGAGGAGAGCCCTGGCTCAGGGAAAAGGGCCAGTTGTGAGCGCTGTCCAGCCCAGTGTCCAAATGGAATGGTGCTTTCACATCTCTAATCAAGAGTTACTTAGTGGAGAGCCCCTTCCTTGTGAGGCTTTGTTCTCTTCTAGCTGTGGATTGAATCACAGGAGGAGGGATTGGATTCTGGCATCATTTTAAAAATGTTTTCATTCTATTTGCTGAGGGGAACAAATTACAGAGAAGACCTCTCAGCACTGTGACAAAAGAGTGGCTCTAAAACCCTTTTCAGCCAAACAAGTGTTTGACCTGAAGGCCTGATGGATGGTGCTTAAAGATGTGGTTACTGCAGCAAGGTTGGCATTAAAAATCACTGGGTGCAAGAAAGTTCTCCCAAGGTTACTGTGGGGGTGTGTCTCCCTGTAATCCTGGTGTGAGCAGCCCTTAACACCCTGAGTCCTCCAGTGAGCTCTGTGGCATCAGCCATGGGAGAGCAGTAG